>NC_046657.1:169582504-169596151 GCF_010883055.1 Belonocnema kinseyi
GGGCGCATACTTTGAATAAAATATTTGTTATCATTCTCTTGAAATAAATGTGTTTTTTTCTTGAAAAAATACCGGTTTCATATGTATACACCTGGTACACCTTCCAAGTTGAAGGCTTAGCTATTTTGCTACAAATTAATTTTTTTGTTAAAAATTCATATTTTCTGGTTAAAAATACAATTCTTTGTGAAAAAAATACACACGAATATTATTTATAATAAATAAAATAACATTTTTCATAAATTTTGTGAGTAAAGTTCTCTAAACATGTAATGTATATAGACATTATTATTTGGTTCATTAATTTTAATATAAATTTGCAGTATATAGTTGTCTTAAAAATAAAAATGTAAGTAAGATTATATACGAATGAAGTTTGTATGTAAATAACTATGTTATACTATATAATCAATATATTAAATGTCAAAAAAGTTCCCATCATAAAAGATGGGCTTTGATTATATATTTAATGCAATTTTATCTTTAGGACAAATATAGACCTCATGTTTTATATTAAAACAATGAACCAAAAAAAATTATTTAACAACCAGGAATTTTCAGTTACAGTAACTGAAAATTCCTAAACTGCAACATAATTTTGTGATATATTGGATTGTAGTTTCATGCAGTTACCGTTGCTAAAATTTCTGTTTTTATTATATGTTTATATTAATTATTAAAATAATGACAGATTTTCCATTATTTAAATTTTTTATAATAATTGATAAACAAATCATTTTTGTGTAAAATCACCAGTAAAATTTAGTAAGTTTCGTAAGTTTCTTAAGTTTCGTAGTTTCAAATGTTTTTTACATAATTCAATTTTAAATAATCACATTTAAATACTCTAAAATATAAAAAATGTATAAATAAAAATAACGGATAATTTTGAAGATCTACACTTAAGTTTTCAACTCTACATCTTCCAAGTTGAAGAAATTTTTATTGTGTATCATCAGTATTGGAACTGTTTTAATGGTGAAAGTTGCATAATTTTCAACGTTTAATTTGAAGAACTAAAAACTTTTCAATTTTCAAGATGTATAAATAAAATTTTTTAAAGTTGAATGATTTTCAAGGCAATAAGTCAAGTTTTGAACTCTAATTTTTCCTTCTTATTTAAATTTTAATTTGAAATTTTACAAACTAATATTTATTAATGAATACAAAAAGACAATGAGGACTGTAGGTAATTAAAAAAATTAACAGCTTTTTTCAAATTAGAAAATTGGTGAATATCTTCGAGGTGCTCTGTACTTGCATACAATCCTGAGAGTTTGTGGAGGCGATGGAAAATATTGTGTGACTATCAGTTTACCAAACTGTCCAATAAACTCTAACGTAAGAAAAATGAGAAGCTCGCTTACAGTGGACAAACTTTCATAAAGTATGCAGGAGATTATAACATAACCAAAATTAATTTTTCTCTGGAATCCATTTTAAACTTTACCAAACCTTAAAGCAAATAATACATTTTTCACCTAGAAAGAATAACCGAAATTCATCATTCTGTAACCAAATTATTACAATAATATCAAACATTCTCCTTTTGGTCCATATATCCCAATTATACTTAAAAGTTCGATAAAGTGTCCTAACGCAAATTTTCTCCGTGTGGGTCTGATCGAGTATAGCCCTTAGCTTCTCAAAGCACCTACGGCCTTGACGATTAGATTCTCATTGCCATAATCGCGCTTCGCGCTCTACTGTTCTTTCTATTTTTTGAAGATTATCAAATTTTTGAAAAGTATATAACTTTTCTAATTTTCATCAAAATTAACAATTTTATTTGGATAATTTGCAAGCCTTTTACCCATCTATAAGAAGCTTTGACAAAAATTTATAAAATTTCAACAACAAAAATTTCAAAATTTCGAAAAAGCACTCAATTTTTTAATTTTGGTTCGAAATATCTGATTAACGAACTTAACCTTTATTTTTGGGACCTTCAGAAGTGTATAAAATACGTACTTGATTGGAAAAATTCTTCAAAAGTTAGCATGGCTACAACATTCAGGTAACCATACATACAGACATACAGACAGACGTAAAGGCAGACAGACCCCGACAAAATTTTATGATTTTCGGATTCTGTGAGCGCCGAAACGTAAAGATCCGTTAAACAACACAGATCAAAAATTTGGACGATTACATTACACTAACGTTTTTAATTTTCATCCAAATTAAAAATTTCATTTGGATAATTTGCAAGTATTTTTGTCAAGTATCGGAGACATTGACAACATTTTCTGAAACTTGAAAAAAAATGGACTAAAATGTTGAAAAAGCTGTAATTTTTTAAATTGTGCGCTGATGGAAAAATTCGACTACAATAGTTTGAAATTTATTTGGTATATACTGAAAATTTTTAATAAAATTTTTTTGATTTATAAAAAAAATTATTTTTTCTATTTTTTGAAAATTTTCAAATATCCGAAAAGTATATAACTTTTCAAATTTTCATGAAAATTAAACATTTTATTTGGATAATTCGCAAGTCTTTGACCCATTTATGAGAAACTTCGACAAAAAATTTTATAAGTTAAAAAAAAATTGAAAATGTTAAAGATGCTATAATTTTTTTAATTTTGGGCTAATTGAAAAATTCGGGTAGAATAGTTTTGAAACATATTTGATATGTGACAAAAATTTTGAATGAAATTTTTGGATCTATAAAAAAAAATTCTTTTTTTTAAAGTTTTGAAATTCTTAAAAGTGTATAACTTTTCTAATTTTCACCAAAATAAAAAAATTTATTTAGATAATTTGCAAGTCTTTCACCCATTTATAAGAAACTTTGACAACAATTTATAAAATTTCAAACAAAAAATTTCAAAATTTTGAAAATGCTCTCAATTTTTAAATTTTGGTTCGAAATATCGGATTAACGAAATTAGTCTTTATTTGGGGGACTTTCAGAAGTGTATTTTCGGATTCTGTAAATGCCGAAACGTGAAGATCCGTTAAAAACCAGAGATTGAAAATTTGGACAATAACATTAAATTGTCAGGAATGAGAATGTGAAAATTTTGGGTTATCAGTATATTTGGTCACAAGAGTAAATATACAGATTAATAAACGTTTACAATCCTAATTTCATACACTTATGAAAAAAATATTTATTTTTTTTTATTTCTAAAAAAAGGTCTTTAACGATTATTTTAAACTTGTATAAATCTCGTTGAAATATGTCCAAAAAACGACGGAAACAATTAAATGTACAGTACCCGAAAATTTGATATAAGTCTCATTCTTCAACACCGTAAGTATTGACTAGGCTGTCTGGATTTGAAGGTAATTTATCGCGTCTACCGAGTGGTACAAACACATTCTTTAGTCTATAATTTCTGAAGGTTTTTCGTCTGATAACACAAATGAGAAAGCGGACGGTTTTTAGTATATATAGCAATGAACATGTTCCAGATTTATGCTTCGCTGTTCACGAAATCATTGAAGAAAACATGAGAAACTTTATTAAGAATCTTCTTCTCGCAATCGAGTTTTTCCTTCACTTTTGCAGTAAGTCTGTCTTATACAGTATATTTCTTAATGTCAATTTATCATATATCACATATTCTCGAAATTAAAAATTAAGCTGCAGGGGAGCTTGTAGTCTCAATGTGGACGCAGTGCTATTTGCACTCGCTCTAGGAAAATGCGCTTATTAGACGCGCACTGCCCTGCCGAGAGCGGACCGGTGGGAAAGTTTGTCAACATTGGGATAACTGTAGGCAGGGCCGGCCAAACACGTTGAGTCTAGATGGGCAGTTTTGCTGACCTCGGGATTAAGCATGAAGAGTAAGAAAGTCTTGTTGTGTTTTGTTTCATTTTTCAGGTGGGTAAATACCCACCTTCAGAAATTTTTAGTAGGTAGTACTACCTACCGTAGATAGGGCTTCCGCCGACCCTGACTGTAGAGGAGTATAATTCGAAGAATTTAGCACCTAAAGAGTACCCTTACACAACGTCATGCGTGGAGGCCACGTTCGAATTCGCACGTTGGCGCATGCACAGGCTATCAAAGAGACACGCTAAGAGTTGCCAGATTTGTCGGTTTATATCAAATTGGGCTTTTGAATTTAGCTCATTATTACCTTCCGGCGAGAAGAAATCTAGGAAATCGCCTAAAAATCGCTCACAATACTTGTATTGGACGAGTTTTTCTCAAGTTTGGGCCACGTGGTCAAAGTTCCATATGACAACCCTAGAATCGTTGTCGCCTGAATGGGAGACATAATAATGTCTAGCTTTAAAATACGTGCTGTAAAGAGTAGTTGATATTTAAGTCAAATTTCACATTGTTAGGGTTTCGCAGCCCAAGGCGGAAACCCTTATGGTTGCGGTCATCCGTCCGTCAGAATTTTTTTCAAACAAGATAAAGTGAGGAGAAGTGAAGGTAATCGTGATGAGGTGAGAGAAAGTGATGGCAGGGAACGGGCAGTGACGTGAGATTAGGGGGAGTGCGATAGGGTAGATGGATTGAGAGGGGCGAGGGGATTAACATTCGTTCCCACCCCTCATTTCCCCTTTCACCCACACTTCTCACCCGGAAAACAAATTTCTTAAGATTAACCCATTTTATAAATTGTTTAAAAATAAATATTTTCAAGATTATTCTGAGAAGATGTGAAATAAAAAATTAACTTAAAAAACGAGAATAAAAATAAGAAATCTTCAAAAGTGAGTTTTTAAAATTTTTAATTCATATTTAAAAAACTAAACTAAAAAATAAATAAAATCAGCAAAGAAGTTTAGAAATTAAAGAATCTAAAAGATAAAATCTTTGCCAAGGAACAACAAAATTATGATGAATTCAAATTCCAAATTAAATATAGACTGACTACCTTGAAGGTATTTCCCGCAAGATTAACCCCTTTTCTGGCTTTTTTAAAATAAATATTTTTAAGAATAATCATCTGAACAGATATGAAATAAAAGGAATTTAAAAAAAGGAGAACAAAAAAACAAATATTCAGAAAGCCTAGAAGTTAAAAAAGTTAAAAACCAAAATATTTAACAAGATATAAGAAAATAAAAGTAAGAAAATCAATGCAAACTAAATTCTGTGAAGAAATTTTCCATAATATTAACCCCGTGTACAGTTTTTTAAAAATAAATATAAATAAGGTAAATACAAACTAAAAATAAAAGAAGCAAAACGATTTAAAATGAATATATAAAAATTTTCAAGAAAAGTAAAACTAAAAATAGAGCTACAAGTAAATAAAAAATTATCGTGGCCATAATGTTTTTCATGGAAAAATATGGTCCATAACCATTTCGTGAACTTATACTTAGGTCTCGGATAAAAGATACAAAAATAAAAATATTGAATCTTATTTGTATCAGAAATGCATAAATTTCAAAATTTCTTAGGAAGATTTTCTGAAAATTTCAGACTTTAACATAAAAATCTGCTCGCTTTGCGGGCACATTCTCGTCGTGCGCGGATCTTTTTTTGGAGTGCTGGAATAAAACTTAATTCTACAATTCCACACTGGGAGCCATTGGACCCCAGCACATTTTCATTTGAGTGTTTCTTCTAAGAAAAGGTCGGTACAGATGTTTCGACCCAACGTGAATTCGTCTTAAGTATCTGAGGACAGGTCACGTAGATTAGCGTCGTCAGTTAGCCCTCGGGTGCAAAACAAGGTAGACGCGCAACGTGAGTGGGGGCCATTGGACCCAGGTGTGGACGCAGTGTAACTTTTTCGTACGGTAAGTGAAATTTTCTTTTTAATTATTTTTGGTTTATTTCTGTGTAAAATTATATGTGTGAAAATCAAATTTTTCATTACATATTATTTTAAAAATAGTATGCTATATTTCTGTTTAAAAGTGGTCTACAAGCCTATTTTGTAGCATGTTACATACTTTTATGGACAAAAAAATCCTTCAATGCTTAGAAAAGATCCATACTGTAACAACTAGAGATCAATTTTTTTTTTATGATCTCGTTAATTACGTGTCCTATTTTTTCATAGGGGAACTTCCTGTTGTTTTTTTCATTGCAAAGCAAATGAATTGCAGTGGGACTCCGATTTTGTGTATCAAAACTCCAAAATCGACCGGACCTCTTTTTCTAACGTGTGGAAGTAGAATGAGAGCTTCGTTCAATTTTTAATTTTGAAACAGTATCGAAGACCCACAGCTTGGTTCTCTTTGCTGATCTCATATCAGTACCACTCCACAATGTTTTTTTTTCAATATCATTCAATACCTGAAATGCGCGCTGAAATAAAAGTTTTTTTACAGTGCAATCTAGAGAAAAGTAGCAATGGCTGGGTATAGCTTGGGAAGTCATGACGTCATTTAAAATGCGTTGATGAAAAAAGATAAGGATAAAGAGGAATTTTTCGGAGGTGAGGAATCAGATGAGGAAGACCGAGAAACTCGGGTCTCCTGCGCTTCTTGTCAACGTGCGATGTGTGGCGATCACCGGTTGTGTCTCTGCACTGACTGTGCGCCTTCACAAGAATAATTTTTTTACAGTGAAAATTAAAAAAAAACAATATAGACTATTCCTTTTTACCTTTTTGAATTTTTTAAAACAATTCTCTTGTATGTTTAGGATACATAAAATAGAAAAAGCGTTTTTGTACGTTTCAATTTTTTCATTTTTCATCCCTCCGAATAATTCAACTTTTTGGGAGGAATTAAAAAGGCGTATTTTTTTCTGATTCTCCAATATCTCATCTTTGAAACCCTAGGAGAAATTTAACAAAAAAATTAAAACAAAAAAAAAGTTAAAATTAAACTCTATTTCCGTAATTTTTCTCTTTTTTGTTCCGACTCTTTTTCCAAAAAATTGTTTAAAAAATATATAATTTTTTTTTTCAACTTCTATTCTTGGAATACTCAAAACATCCACACGAAAAGATTATGACCATCACTGTCGACCAAAATAATTTTTTAGGGCGTAGGGCACAGCTTAAACTTCATGGGGGCCACTGGACCCTAGTGTGGACTCGACAAGGATCAAATATTTATGGACTTGTAGGGTTAATCAAAAATATCTCTTTTAGATGGCTATATTTATATGCGTCTTCATATTCTGAATTGTCTACTTGATTAAGTATAGTCAAAGATTAAGTTTCTCAAAGCTCTGTAGGCTTTGGGGTACACGTTCTCATTGTGGCACTCGCGCTCGATTTCCGACAGACATTTGTAAGCAGGTTTTGTTGAATATTTTTTTTCTCGTAACTTTCGTCGTTTTTCCACACATTTTTATTTTATTTTTTTAATTTCAATGTTATTTTTCACGTATAAAACAAAAAGTACGCGTCCTGTGAAGAAGTGATTCTTAACGGAATTGTAGATCTTTTTTGGGATAACAATTTTTGTTGATTCATCTCTTTCGTATCCTACATGGTTCGTCCATTTAATTTTTCATTATTTTTTGTGCAATAAAAATTTGAATTTTAGATTTTTCAAGAAAATCCAAAAATTTATTAGAATAATCTTGTAGGGCTTTCAAAAATGAAAGTTTTTCTTCTCTTGACTTTTTTTCATATCGTACGTTTTTTGGCTTAAAATGTTGATTTTCCGTTAATTAAAAAAATTTTGAAAACCCTATAACTCTAAGAATTTTCTCTTTATCGAAAAAAGTCATGAAGATAAATTGTTTGTTCTTTCTAATACTATAAATATTCGTACATAGAATTTTAAAATGCATAAAACAATCGGTATAAAAATTTTCAAAATGCGCTCACTTTTTGAATTTTCATCCAAAATGGCTGGTTAATGAACTCGTCTTTTCTTATAGGATCTGAAAAAGTATGCCAAAGATGGATTTGATCCGTTAATTTTTTCGAGAGTTATCGTGCTTGCGGACAGACAGACAGACGTCATCGTAAAAACCTGATTTTCGGATTCAGGGGGTCTCGAAACATGGAGATCCGTTGAGAAACTGATGTAAAATTTCGGACAATTCTAATACTTTCTCAATCATAAATGATAAGAATGTAAAAAGAAAAATTGTTGCTATTTAATTTATATAGAATTTATAAATTCACAACACGGAGTATTCGAACCCCCGAAAGACTTACCAGTTTATAAACATTCTAGAGCATAATATGCACGGGCTCGTCTAATAGATTTTTATTGAAACTATAATGTATACATGCGTGCATCATATATTTTTTCTGTGAAACGTTTTTCTCGTAATATGTTTGTTACTTTATTGCAATTGGGTCAAGAAACATTGATTCTGCATTCCAATTTATGTCAAAGTGAAAGAAGATAATTTTATTTCGAACACACACGCACATGTATACATATTTTAAAATAAAACATAAATTATTAAAAACTTTCCGAAATATGTTATTATCGGTGAGGAAAGAAACTTAGTTAGAATATCTTCATGGGTATTGGTGACCAAAAAAATAATCAATTTGAAATTTTTGTAAGAGTTTTGAAACATTTCAAGAGATTCAAAAAAATAATTTCTGGAAATATTTTAAAACAAACAGAACCATTCCAAAAGATATATATATATAATATATATATATAAGTTTTGGGAAAATTTACAAAATAATTTGAAATTTAAAAAGATTAAAAAAATTTTAAGAATGTAGATTATTTAAGATTTCAAAAAAACTGTGCGAAGGCGTTTAAAGTATTTTGTAAGGTTTCAAGATAACGATAAAACTTCATAAGATTCACAAGAATATTGAAAGTAATCCTTTAATTCAAAAAATTAATTTTAACAGAACGCTTTACAAGATTTTAAAATAAAAAACGAAATTATGATCTTTTTATACATGCATTTTAAAAAGATTATTTTTAACGTGGATAAATGAAGTGAGGTTGAATAGATGAAGTTAGAGAATATTTCTTGTTTTTCCAACTGAAAACTTTATCAGAGTGGGCATACGTCTTAAGGCCATGTGACGAGAGAGTCACATGACCAAACGTGTTTCTCAATTTTTCTTTCCCAACTTGCATTTAAACTAGTCATACGATATCGAAAACAAAATATCGATATTTTAAATATCGATATATCGGATAAAAATGTCGATATTATCGATATTTCCGATATTTTTTATTTTAAATGAATACATAATTATAATGAGCATAGAAATATTTTTATTAAAAGATATGTATAAAAGAAACAAAATAGTTTAATATAATAACTTTTGTATGATCATTCTTCTCCTCAAACCTGCAACAGAAAGTAAGTTTGTACAAAACCCAACATATCATTTTCTATAACCTTGTACCAAAATAATTTGTTTAAACAATAAAGTACTTATATTTAATATTCATTGCTGAGTGTTGCATTATTATTTGTTAACTTCTGCAACACAACCTTCGGAATTTGTTGCTTTGGTTTTAAATTCCATATCTTTGGTTAATTTCTACGAGTGTTGATTCGCTTAAATAAACAAAATAAATTGGTTTCAATAGTTGTAAGATAATAAATCTAAGCAAGTAGAACTCTTGTTTCTTAAACAATACAGTAACTATATTTTAAATAATTCTCTCGAGTGAGACAGCAGTATCTGCGTGGAAGTAATTAATTTAGAATGTAATTACTGTTTTCTTGTGAAAAAGGAATTATTGGATGTAAAAGGCTGTCCATAAACTAACTTCACAACTTTAGACAATCCCCATACCCCCACCCCAAAATGTAACGTAGCCCAATAACAGTATAAACACACAAAACAGAGAGATATGTATCACGAAAGTAAGATAGTAATATAAAAAATTATTTCAAGTAAAATTAATTTAAATACCATATTGAGTGCAATATGAAACACTTTCATATGTGCTTACGGCTTCCCCTTGCTCGGATAAATCTGGGAGAATTCAAGGTCTTGTGCATGTTATGCTGATTTATAAAGCAAAAAATAAGAAAGAATGCTATTTCCTCTGGACTTTTGCGCTCTCAATCTAAAGTTAACCACTAAATTTTTCGAGCTTTCACCATTTTTTCCCGATATGCAAAAAGTAGTGAAAAGCCTAGGAATTTCACGTACACGTCTTTGTTTCCCCCTAGATGCAGAAAATAAGAAAAAATCTAGGGATATTTTGGACGTTATTTTGATAATAACAGAAGGCGAAAATAGGCACATGGATGTTATATTCTTAAGTATCGCGACTTGTAGTGACTTAATTTGTACATAGAAATTCTCTAGTGAATCGAAGGTCTTTCTCATATTATATAGATTTGTACGGGGGAAAATAACAAAAATGCCATATCCTTTGCAAATTTTCGTAATAAATCTAAATTTGAACCCCAAATTTTTCGGGATCATTTCATTTTCTCTCTAGATACATAATGTAGGGAAGAGCCTAGAGAATTTCTGATTACATAGGCCCACCAAAGAAAATTTGTCTGCACGGGACTTCGCGCGCACAACTGTAAAGGCATAGAGCAAATTGACAGGGGTTGTACTAGTTTGGTTACGCAAAGTTGTTAGTGGCCGTCAAAGGAAATTTGTTTAGGCCCGTGACAAGAATCCTTATTATTTTCCAATTAATATTAGGGACTTTCGTTAGGGCCGCAATAGGGCCGTTTGTGCAAGGAAATGCCGTTTTTGTTATTTTCATTGACTAAATATGTCCGATATTATTGTAAAGTGACGTATTTATTTATAGGTTAGATCCAGATTTTTTAAATTTATATGCACTATTCCATGAAATTAATATAGTGCGTACGAGCAATGTACTTATTTCATGAATAAAATTGTTATTTTGTTATGATTAAAGTCTTTTACTGCCACGGCCGCTAAGGTGCGGAGTAAGCCACTCATAATTAACAATTAATAATTTACTAATTTACCTACAAATTGGTGACCACAACGTAATCACGATCGGTGGCACCTGGCCTGAAAATTGTTAAAATTTTCCCTCATGGATTTTCACCGACTTCGTTATTTGGAAAACTAATATGGAGAATTTATTTAATTACCACCAAGCTGGATGCCAAGCTTTTTTGACGAGGATGTGAGCAAGGATTATTGAAATAATTTTGGATTTGGAAATTCTATTTTTTCTTGGAGAAACGACGCCATTTTGGACACATATCGCAGCAGGCTTTGGAAGTATCCTGCCAAATTCACTTTGACCAGGATAGAATTCCTAACTATTTCTAATTGTAGATCATCTTCGAGGCTTTACTAACCAAAACTTCGGAGCAACTTTAGATGTTTTCAACAGATGTTCTACTTTCTTCGACGAGATCCTTTGTAGGTATAACTTTGTATTTTTATTTTCAGTGCGCGTCTCTGTGAAATGTAACTCGCGTAATAATTTTTAATCTAATTAATGCTATGATTTTACCAAACGAGTAATTAAGTGATTTGAAATTCTTGTGAATTTTTGCAAATTATCGAGTTCAAATTTTTGCGATAATGCGTAATTTAACGTATTCGGAATTCTCGCGATAAAGGATTATTAGTGGAATTTTACTGTTTTGCGTAACTTAATTCATGAGATATAATTAACGACATAATCTTTGTATGTCTTGTGATATAATAACGATATAATTTTTATAAGATTAACGATATAATCTTTGTGTCAATTTCTAACTTTGTAAGCTGATTTGAATATCAATTATGTCGACTCCTGACCCGTAGGACGCGTTTTTAGATCAAGCTATATCACAAATAGAGGAGCTTAGAGCTCAAATCGCCGGGTTGCAAAATGACCATGTTTAGAATCCTCGAATAGATTCGTATAGAGTTCCTAAACTCCCAGGTTTTTTTCGGCAAGGTCCCGCTCTATGGTTTACCCATATTGAATATACCATCCGTAATGCTAGGATAACTAGTGACGAAACTGAAGTCGATTATATCATACCTGCGTTAGGTTTTTAAAATACAGAGTGTATTGAAGATTTAATTACTATTACGCCTAAACCATCGGATTATTATGAAAAAGTTAAAGAACGCGTCATTCCAACGTATTCTTCTTTCTCCGAAAGTAGATTGCGACAATTATTAAAATGTGAAGTTTTAACAGATGGGAAACCATCATTAATTTTATGTCGTTTGCGCAATTTAAACGATGGGACTTGTAGCGAAACTATAATAAGGTCCATATTCCTAGAGCACCTGCCTAGTCAGTCGCGCGCGTTTCTAGCCGCTACTAAAATTGATGATTTGCAAGAACTTGCGAAATTAGCTGATAAAATTGTCGAAGTCTCGAATCCTAATGCCTCATATGTCGCTGCGGTTTCCACCGGCATCAGCGGTTCATCGAGTCAATTTAAGTCTGATCTTGATAAATTAGAAACTAAAATCGATCGTTTAGATTCACGAATTAAGCTTTTGACCTCAGGTAAAACGCGCTCACGTTGAGGTTCTAATTTTATAGCTTATTTAAACGAGTCAAGACCAAATCGAAATTGTGCTGGTTGCATAAAAAATATGGCGATAAAGCACATTCGTGCAAGAAACCCTGTTCTTGGCAGAGAGGCACAAATCGTAAAACTAGTTAGAACCTACATTGGTGAGATGAATATTTAGGTTCCAAATCATTCAAAGCGTCTCTTGATCCCTGATAGGAATTCCCAACAAAATTCTTCATCGATACCGGAGCAGACATCTCAATTCTGCCGGTATCAAAAATTCGGAGAAGCGTTCAACAAGTCTTAAGCTTTTTTCAACCAATAATTCGGGTATTGACACTTATCAAGGGACTATTCTTTCCATTGATCTATGACTGTAACGTCCGATTGTCTAGAATTTTTGTATTGCAGCTATCCCATATCCGATAATAGGGGCGGACTTGCTTGATCATTATCGTTTTCTTGTGGACATTCACGGGAAACGATTAATAGACCCGTTCACTAATTTTAGTTCTTATGGGGAAGTTACTTCTTTTGATCAACCTTCAATCTGTACAATCTAATTTTCTTCGAGATTTTCGCAGATCCCTGCCGAATTTAAAGAATTAACCGGACTCACTCAGTCTACGCCCGTGAATACTAGCAAGGTTTTTCACTATATTGTCACGAATGGACGTCCTGTCGCAGAACGTCCTGACCTCACCTAACCTGAATTAACAGAAATTTATTGAACTACACGTAAAGCTCTGGAAGCATATTTTCCCAGTAGCAAATGTGTGCTACGTCTAATAGGTCAACTCGAGCCTAACCTAGAAATAAATCGAACCTAGCCTAATCTAACCTAACATAACTTCACGAAACACAATTAAACTGATTGTGCTGTCACGTTGTGTTTGCAGCACCGTTTTAATCAGCTTGGGCTTAACCTGCAAAGAGGTCAAACCTATCCTAACCTAAAAAAACCTGAGCTAACCTAACCTAACCAAACTTAACTGCACGTAACACAATTAAACTCATTGTGTTGTCCCGTTGTCATTCAGCTTCGGCTTAACCTACATAGAAGTTTAACCTATCCTAACCTAACCTATCCGAATGAAATTCAACCACACGTGTAGCTATGTAAGCGTACGGTTCTCAATCTTAAATGTATGCTATATTTCATAGGTTAACTCGATCTTAACCTACAAATGAATCTAACTTAACAGAACCTAACGCAATTTTGCTTAACGCAACACAACTTAACTTAAGTATTCCCGTTGTAACACAATAAAATTCATTTCATTGTACTACAGGTGGTTAAAAATTTAGACGCACATTACTCATTTGAAGAAACTTATAACTACAAGTAGAAT
>NC_046657.1:169596251-169601876 GCF_010883055.1 Belonocnema kinseyi
CCATCATGACCTCGTCCCATCTACCCTGATATCGTTGTTCCATCACTTTTATGTCTTGATAAAAACGTTCCCCTTGTTCTTCGCTGAAATCACCAACATTTTGCAGTTTCTTATCATTTTTGCAACAATATTCTCGTAGTCTGGACTTTTTTTGTTACCGAGGAAATTTGCGTTTACTGCTTTAAAACTTTCTTAAGCGTCCATTTCAATTTTCGTCATGTGGCTCACGAAATTAGTATCTCTTGTCAATATTCGAATCTGTGGTCCATCAAAGACAAGACTCCTTATTTCAATTTAGCGTCTGAAACATTAGGGAATTTAAGGTATATATACTTATAGCATTGTCCATCTTTGTTTAACGCCTTGACAAATTGCTTCATGAGCCCAAGCTTTATGTGAAGGGGTGGTAGTAAAAAATTTTCTGAATCAACGAGGCTTTGGTTGATGATATTATGAGAACCAGGTTTGAATGAATCTCTTAAAGGTTAATGTTTTCTGCCCGAAATGATTTCCTCGATCTCTGCTATTCCACAGGCATATAAAGCATGGCCCTCTCGTGAAACCCGATTGTTGGCATAATATTATTGTTATGATTTTGAGATAACCACATATTTGTTTTGTTCAATAAATTTCTGTTAATTCAGGTTAGGTGAGGTCAGGTTCTCTTGGGTAAATTTATGTTAAATAAGTTGATATCAGGGAAGGGTTTATCCTTCACAGTTGTCGACATGTTTTTGAAGTGAAAATTCACATCACTGGCATTATTTTGGAATATATTTGCCTCAGTGCATGATTTTTTGTCATTTTTTGAGGTTATGGCTTAAGCATGACGTGACGGGTGATTTTCGATACCGAATTTGAATTCAGCGCACCAAAATCCATAGGAATACGTGTTTCTTGTTACCAGATCCGCACACTTTTTTTTGTGTGGCTGTGTAGTCCATGGTCAAGTCCCATATATCTTGCTAACAAAAAGGAAGGGGATTGGAGAGTATGTGGTGACTATCGCCGCCTTAACACTATTACTACTCCAGATAGGTACCCGGTGCCTCACCTACATGACTAGCTCCCGAAGATATTCCTAAGACAGCGGTGATCACGCCGTTTGGCTTAATTAAGTATACGCGCACGACGTTTGGCTTGCGAAATGTAATCCAAACTTTTCAGCGCTATGTAGATAGCAACTTGTCCGATCTTGACTATGTGTTTGTCTATATAGATGATATTTTTATCGCATCCTCATCGCCGAAGGAGCATGAGACTAACAAAGGCTTGCTTGAGAATCAATCCAACCAAATGTACATTTGGCGTATCGGAACTGACCTTCTTAGGACATCTCATTTCAGGTGAAGGATGTAGGCCAATACCTGAAAAAGTAAAGGCTAATGTCAATTTCCCAAAACCGAAAACGGTAGTTGACTTACGTAGGTTCTTGGGGATGATAAATTTTTATCGTCGCAGCCTTCCTCATTTTGTGCAAACCAAAGCACCTCTTCACGTTTACTTGCATGACTCGAAAAAGAACGATAAGCGAAAAAACCTTTTGACTATAGAAGCTGATCAGGCGTTTGAGAAAATCAAAACTGATCTATCAAACGCAGTTCTATTAGCTTATCCTTCTTCTGATGATAAAATTAGAGTAGTTACGGACGCCTCAGACTTTGCTATGGGCGCCTTTTTGGAGCAATTTACCAAAGGTTCATGGTTAACCCTCGCATTCTTCTCCCAGAAGTTTACCCCGGCTCAAAAACAATATAGTGCTTATGATCGTAAGCTTACTGCAGCATTTGAAGCTACCATGTACTTTAGGTATTTTCTGGAAGGCAGAGAATTTAAATTATTAACTGAGCATAAACCTTTGATCTATGCATTTATGCAAAAGTCAGATGAGGTATCTCCTCGACAAGTGCGTCAACTGTTCTTTATCGGTCAATATACGACTAATATTCGACATTCATCAGGTACTGAGAATATTCTCGCTGATTCACTTTCACGTATAGATGAGATTCGGTTACCGACTGAATTCAGTTTACTCTAACTCGCTGAGCAGCAAGAAACTGATGAGGATCTTGAAGAATTTCTGGATACTCCGGAACTTAATTCAAGGTTAAAGCGATTTGTATTCCGTTTAGACAAAGCAAGTCTTTATTGCGAATCCTCAAGTAACGACTTGAGACCTTTTATTCCTAGTTCTCTTCGTCAACGGGTTTTTGAATTATTGCCCAACCCAGCACAACCTAATGCTAAAGTAACTGATAGGATAATTCGTCAGCGCTATTTCTAGCCGAATATGCACCTTGACGTTGCCAAATTATGCAAAAACTGCCTTGACTTTCAACAATTGAAAATTTCTAGGCACGTTAAGTTTATTCCGAATAAGATAATAGCACCTTATGGGCGCTTTGACCATGTCCATATTGATATTATTGGACCCTTAGCAAATCATAATGATTACAGATATTGTCTTACGATAATTGACCAATCATTCGAATCAAGGACATTCCAACTCAAACCGTAGCTAGGGCCTTTTATAATAATTTGGTTGCACGTTTCAGGTGTCCTAAAATAATATCAACGGATCACGGTTCGCAATTTAAATCTTGTTTGTTCAATGCACTTTTAGAATTGTTGGGCTGTAAACGAATTCGTAGCATTGCCTATCATCCAGCAGCCAATGGCTTAATTGAACGATGGCATAGATCACTCAAGTCAGCGATAATGTGTCACTCTGGCAAGGACTGGCCTAGATTGCTTTCAACAGTGCTTTTGGGATTACGTACTCATGTCCGTTTGGACACTGGTGCTTCACCAGCAGAATTTCTTTATGGCACGACTCTCAGAGTTCCACGTGAATTTCTTGTCCAAGAGAGTCTTTTACCTGAACCCAACATGTTTTTGCAGGAATTTCGCGAATTGATTCGAGAAGTTAAACCACTTCCAACATTACATAAATATAAGAATCGTGCATTTTTTCCAAGTTTTAAATTCTTGCACGCATGTGTTTCTCTTAACCAGTGCAACTAAGAAACCCTTGGAACGCCCTTACACGAGTCCTTACAAGATTATTAAAAGAACCACGGATCGTATTTTTGTAATGGATATGGGTGGAACACCGCGCAGCATCTCACTAGAAATCGTAAAACCTGCGTATTTTGTA
This sequence comes from Belonocnema kinseyi, assembly GCF_010883055.1. Lineage (NCBI taxonomy): Eukaryota > Metazoa > Arthropoda > Insecta > Hymenoptera > Cynipidae > Belonocnema > Belonocnema kinseyi. The sequence continues at coordinate 169,599,409 of NC_046657.1, forward strand.
CCTGATAATCTTATTGACACTAATGTTAATCCTAATCCTACGAATTGAACTCATGTTAGCCCTAATACTGTGAATTTAACTAATATTAATCCTAATCCTGCGAATTTAACCATTGTTAATCCTAACCCTGTGATCGTAACTGATTGTGATTTTACGCATATTCAGCGACCGCCTCTTAAGACTTATGCTAGAAAACCAAAAAAGGTCACTTTTGGTTCAGAGACGAAGACTGATTAAACTAAGCATTCGTTATGTATTTTATAAAATACGCAGATAGTGTAACGACCATGTTTTATTACGAAATGTTTACTCCGAAATTACTAACTAAATTGCGCATAATGTTTTGCGTTTTACTTATTATTAATAATGTTCTTCTTATTAATTGATCATATTACATGTATTAATAATAAGACATGTAGGGTCTTGGTACCCTCGACCGAAATTTATACTTAGCGAGAGACTAGCGAGTTCCGTTCTGGTGTGCAGAACGTTTATGGCGGAGCGAGCGAGCGTGAGTAGAGAGTTGACTATACGGGGATAGAGAGGAGAGGCACAGTCGGTTGGTAGCCATCATGGACGAAACTTCGTAGATACGAGCAATGTACTTATTTTATTAATAAAGTTGTTAGTTTGTTATAACTAAAGTTTTTTACCGACACGGCCACTAAGATGCGGAGTAGGCCGCTCATAATTAATAATTAATAATATCCTAATTAACCTACAGGATTGCGACGGCAGCGCTATCTATCGTCGTTTAACTCCATTAAATTGGAGAGAGATTCTCATCTGTCAGTTGCTTTTTGCACTTTTTGCTAAATAGTATTAAGTAAGATTTAATTCCTCTACAATAGTCTAATTTATTTTGGAGGAAATATATCAGTAAGAACAACATTTTTTGCCTGTTTTCTGTCACTAAATCTACATGTTTTGACGAAATTTGCTCACTTCCTCGTCACGCAGTAGACGAGATCAGAATTATTCTACTAATGCCGGTGAAGCTTTCGCCGAAATATTTCAAATTTTTAACCCTAGCAAGTCCTACCTGCAACAAATTGTAACTTTTATTTTTTCTATGTCGTTTTAAATCTGGTGTCCTGATTTGTAGCTCGAATTAACTGAAACATTGCCCGTTTTCCATTGCTGCTAAGGACGCCGTAGCAGACGACAGCTCTAATTCCAGCCTAGGGTAATGTTTCGCCAAATAGCATGTCAACTTAAACAACAGGAAATTTGAAATGCAACAAAATTTAACTTCAGTTTTTTCTGTGTAGGCATAAATAAGACAAGCCCACAAAAAACAAAAACGGTCTGAACTTTACATGTGAATAGGCGAACATTGTGGATTTTAAGCCGCTGAACCCGAATCCGGCCTCAAAATTTCCCTCAGAGCCCACAGTTTTCCCCTAGCTTAGGGAAAATATGAAAAATCTTAGAATTTGCAGGTTCAGCTAAGGGAATATCTATCCACGGAAAACTCAGTAATACTATGTTTTTCTACGTATTTCGAGTAGCTAAGTTCGAATCCAACATTATAATTTTCCTACAGTTCATACAAGTTTCCATAGCATAAGATAAAAAGTGTAAAACTCAGCAAAACTTTGAGGTTTCCAACAGATTTTATGTTTGCACGAAAAAGCTGATATCTTTCCGTCTTTTTAGTTGCAGAATTCATATCTGACATAAGGATTATTCTGCAGTTCCTCATAATTCCCATAGCCTAGGGGGAAAACTAGAAAATACAGCAAATCTTAACATTCCACGAAGGATTTATTTTTGAACAGAAAAACTGATATATTTTCGTATTTTGGGTTGCTGAGTATAAATATATCTCATATTAGAAGTTTTCTTCAGTACCTTTGAATTTCCCTAGCCTAGGAGAAAAAGTGAAAAGGTGAGAAAAACTAGAGGTTTTACAGAGGTTTTTTTTTGCACGGGAAATCTGGTATCTTCCCGTAGTTTGATTAGCTGAATTAAAATCTGGCATCAGAATACTTATACATTGCATGAGAATTCTCCCACCTAGGGAAAATAGTGGAACATTAAGAAGTGGAACTTTGAAGTGGAGGAACATTAGAACATAGAGAAACAAGTGGAGGAACAACCTCCAGTTTTTCTCACTCTTTCCCGTAGGCTAAGGCAATTTTGAGGTGCTGTAAATAAATTATAATATCAGGTATATACTCAGCAAGTCAAAATACGAAAATATATCTGTTTTCCGTACAAAAATAAAGTCTTCGTGAAACCTTCAGATTTGCTCACTTTTTCAGTTTTTCGCCTAGGCTAGGTGATTTTTGAGGCACTGTCGAAAAATTTTTTTGATAGATATAAATTCAGCAACTCAAAATATGGAAGAATATCAGATTTTTCGTGCAAAAATAAAACCTCTGGGGAACCTCAGTTTTTGCTAAGTTTTACACTTTTGACCCTAGGCAGGGGAATTATCAGGTAACTTCCATTTCTTACCATGT
>NC_046657.1:169601976-169620486 GCF_010883055.1 Belonocnema kinseyi
AAGCTGAATGGCACCTGGGTGAGGTGTCTAGAACGGTGACTCTGGGATACCGGGCGACCTCTCAGAGTAAGCAGCCTTATCCTTGCATGCGGGGCTCTACAATGATAGACGAACCCCTTTCCCTAGCTTCTCGTGGGAACAACAATGACAACACCAAACATAGTTGTAGTAAGTGCGGTTCAAAACAACAGAACGCGCAGGGCGCTCGACAATGGTTCGGCCAACAATGCCGGCCAATCTAGAGCTGGGGGAGCCAATGAAAATGGATTCAATGCGATGGATCGGCGGGATCTCGTGACCTTTGGGTGGACGGAGCAACTGAATCAAGACTTGCTAGACTGCTACGTTGCGAGTGTGGCCCGTGCACGGGGTTACATGGCACGGCTGCATGCTCTGTGGTGCGAGAAACACCCTGAGCTATCGCACTTTTCGCAGCAACGTCTGCAAAACCATGCTGAACTACTCCGTAAAAGGGGCTATGTAAGCGGAACGCCTACTCTACCACAGCTAGAACAAGCCGGCAACAAAGAAAGAGAGGCGACACTAAGACCAACCGCGGGCAGGCATCCAATAGATGAAGAGCGATGCTTTACGACCCGGAGAAACATCAACACCAAGGTTTCTCTCAAGCTGTCTCATCCGACAGATTTGGTCTTCCGAACTGTCGGCGAGGAACAAAGTATCTGCAACGAACATCCTACTCATTCTGATGTTTCTGGGTCAACCAACTGTTAATGTCTTCAGTGACCAACCTATTGGAAATGCCTAAAACTTACTCAGGTCCAGTAAAATTTCCCTTTTCTGCTAGCTTTGCTAGTTTTCCGATATCTCATTGCCCCTTATGCCGCTGTTTCCCAGGCTCCAGAGCAGAGTGACTCGGTATTCTGTCGCTAGTTTAGTCAGTGCCTCAAAGCACTCCCATACTAGTAGCGATTTGGTCGCTGTTCCATTTAGAGCCATAATAGCAGCCCTGCTATCTGAGTAATTGCGAATATTTCTTTTATCCCCATACTCCATTGCCTTATAGGCGCACTGGAGCAAGGCCATAATCTCAGATTGTAGAACTGTTGAGTAGGACCCTATCGCAATTGTGAAGCCGATTCCGTGCCTTCTACGATATACACCTGCTCCAGCCTTCTCCTTGTTCCCGGAGCCATTTGTGAACCATTTGTCTCCATCACTGGACAGGTCTGCCTCACCGTTAGCCCATTCCTCTTCCGTGGATAGTCTAACTCGGTATTTCTTTTCGAAGAGCTAGCGACATGTGGACATTTTGTCCATGAGCATACTCATTGTCGGCCTCCTCGCGATGTCGATTTATATCCACATAACTGTCGAGATGCTGCTATCGTTGACCATATTTAATCTCCAGACCGCTTTCACAGCCGCGGCCTTCATAGTGAAATGGAGGGACTCCAAACCTATTAGTGCCCCCAGGGCCATCGTGGGTGTCGACTTCGTGACACCAGTGATACCTCTCAGAATCAGTGCCTTGATCCTTTCCAGTCGGGTCTTCACAGTAGAAAGTTCGACCCTGGTTCACCAGACGACTGCCGCATATATTAGTCTGGATCGCAGGATCGCTGTGTAGTTCCACATATGTGTCTCCGGTTTCAAGTCCCAGCTTTTTCCTATGGCTCTTCTATAGAGCCAATGCGTCGCTACTAGCTTCTTGCACTTGTTTTCTAGGAGCTCGTTTCATGACAGCTTCTTATCCAGAATGACATCTAGATATTTCGCTTACCCTTTGTTTTCGAGTTTTTGTCCAGCCAATTTCAATGTATTGGTGGTTTCCCACTTGTTCCTTCTGGTGAACACAACTGCATCCGTCTTACTCAGATTGACTGATAGTCCAGTTCTCTTAAACCATGAATCTACTATTCTCAGTGCTTTCTGCATTAATCCGAAGAGCGCATCCAGATGCTGACCGCGCACGATAACCAATCATAGCCTCTAACGTGGAGGCCCAGATTCGTGAGTAGATGAAGTAGTTCATCCACTACCAGGCACCACAGGAAGGCTGATAGAACACCTACCTCAAAACATTCCGAGTTAACGGTTCCACAAAAAGTGGTGTTACCCTTAGTCATGGTTCGATTCCTATGGACCAACATGTGGCAGGTCTATTCCACGACTGAACTAGGCACATCGTTTGCGATCATGGCCGCCCTGATCATCTCTCCAGAGGTGTGGTTAAAGGTTCCTTCGATGTCCATGAAGGTTCAAATCGCGAAACCTTTCTGGTTCAGTTGTCCTTCAATTAGGTTAACTGCAGTGCTTATGACCGTCTCAGTTGAGTGGCCAGCCCTATAGGCGTGTTGTTGCTTGTGAAGAGGACTAGTTGACAAGACCTTATTGCGGATATATCTGTCCACGAGTCTTTCCACTGTTTTTAGTAGGAAAGATGTGAGGCTAATGGGTCGGAAACCCTTGCGTGAAGTATAACCAATCCTGCCTGCCTTTGGAATAAAGACTACTCTCGCACCCCTCCATGCTGCCGGAACATAACCAAAATTTAGACTAGCCCTAGCAAGTCTGACAACCGGCCCAATAATGTTCTCACCAGCCCTCTGTAAGAGGACTGTAAAATACTAGCTTTTTTCTACGGTTCAGGCAAACCCAGTCATACCACGGTTTCTTCTCCACAAAATAAGAAGACAGCCTAGCAATTATACCGGCTACCGACGCCGCTTTCTTAATAGAGAATATGAGCAAAGATTGTCGTCCATTGTATGCACCGAGTCCGTATTCGAAAAGCTTAGGTTAGATAGCGACAAACTATAAAGGAATATCCTCGAATTCCTCGCTTCAAAGTACTCGAATTCCTTGCTTCAAAACCTCCTCTGTACCACCCATTTCTACATTTTACAGCCATGCATTTTCAAACATTCAACCGAACCAAGACCCCTTCCACACACGTCCCGATCCAACACAGATCTTTCCTCAAATTCGATACCCACCGAGAATTACAGTAATGGAAGGATATAATTCAGATGACGTATACAAAAACTTTTTTATTCGATAATTACACAGGCCCACAAAAAAAGTCTGCACGAGACAAATGACTAGGCTACCCTTATGGATTTTGAGACGCTGAAGCCAAATATGGCCTCAGAATTTGTCCTACATGTCTCAGTTTCTCCCTAGATTCAAAAAGTAGGGTAAAGCCTAGGGATTTTCTCGTCACACAGGTCATACAAGAAATTTGTCTGCACAAGACAAATAATTAGGTTACCCTTATGGATTTTTAGCTGCTGAATCCAAATCTGGCCTCAGAATTTGTACAACACGTCTCAGTTTTCCCCTAGATGCAGAAAATAGGGGAAAACTGGGGTTATTCTGAACATTAGTTTAATAATACCAGCATATATAACAATACACGTGCGGTTGTCATATTCTTATGTGTTGTGGCTCTTATAGATCAAATTCAAACACAAAAAAATCCCCAGTGTGCTTACCGTTTCCTCTAGTTAGGATAAATCTGCAGAAATTAAAGGTCTTGCGTATGTTATACTCACCTATAAAGAAAAAATAAGTCAATGCTATTTCCTCTGTAGTTTTGCGCTCTCAATAGGAATTGTATCACTAATTTTGTCGAGCTTCAACCATTTTCTCCTTAGATGCGAAAAGTAGGGAAAATCCTCTGTTCACAGAGGACATACAAAAAATTTGCCTGCACGAAACAATTTATTAGGCTACCCTTATGGATGTTGAGCCGCTGAATTTAAATCTGGCCTCAGAACTTCTCAGACACATATAAGTTTTCCCCTAGATTCCGAAAATAAACAGAAACCTAGAGATATTTTGGACGCTATTTTGATAATACCAGTATACGCGAAAATGAACAGATGGTTGTTATATTTTGAAGTGCTGCGACTTATAGAGACTTAATTTGTACACAAAAATTCCCTAGTGTGTCTTCCGTTTCCCCTAGCTTGGCTGATCCTAGGGAAATTGAAAGTCTTTTTTATATTATATAGATTTGCATGGGAAAAATTTCAAAAATGCCATATCCTTTGCAGGTATACATGCTTAATCTAAATATGGACCCCAAATTTTTCGAGTTTGTTCAATTTTCTCTCAAGCTGCAAAATGTAGGGAAAAGCCTAGGGAATTTCTGTTCACACAGGCCCACCAAGAAAAAGTTGTTTGCACGAGACAAGCGACTGATTTCGTATGCAAAAATGTAAAGGATACACTCAAGAATTTCTGTGTAAAAATTAAGTCTCTACAAGTCGCTGCACTTAAGAATTTAATATCGATGTGCCTATTTTCGCGTATACTGGTATTATTGAAATAACGTGCAAGTGATCCCTCGGGTTTTCCTTATTTTCTTCATCTAGGGTGAAACTGAGACACGTAATATCAATTCTGAGGCTAGATTTGGATTTAGCCGCTCAAAATCCATAAGGGTAGCCTAGTCCATTGTCTCTTGCAGGCAACTTCTTTGTATGGTCTATGTAACAAGAAATCCCTAAACTTTTTCTTACTTTTTGCATCTAGAGAGACATTGAGACGTTTAGGAGAAATTCTGAGGCCACATTCGGATTCAGCGGCTCAAAATCCATAAGGGTAGCCTAGTCACTTGTCTCATGCAGACAACTTTTTTTTGTGGACCTGTGTTATTACTCAAGATAAACAATGAAAACGTAGAAAAACTTTCAATCAAAAATCGATCTTTAAAAAATTAATATGCTTATTTTTGTTTAATAACAAATTGATTCCAAATGAAAACCACGTTACGGCAACTTCGACCAGTGGGGCTATTTTTTCGATGGGGTCATGGAAAAAATGTTAATTTAAATAACTAATCGCGAGAAAGTTGTTCACAGGACATTGAGAAGGCTTTTCTTACAATTTGAAGAAAATCGGTCAAAAATTGTGGTAGTTACAGCGAGTTGAAGTCAAAACACTCTGCCGCTGGAATATTTTGTTGTTCTTTGACATTGCTGCTTTGTGGCTTAGGAGCAATTGAGGATAAGTGCTGCGCTGCAGCGGCAGCGTGTTTTGACTTCGAATCGCTGCCGTTTCCGCAATTTTTGACTGATTATTTTCAAACTTTTCAGAAGAATTGTCCCACTGAACGAAGTTGGAGAAACGTGGTTTTCATTCGGAATAAATTTGTTATAAAACAAAAACAAACATATTAGTTTTCTAAACAAAGTGCCTTGCTCATGGTCATCGCTTATATATTAAAAATTCACTATAGAAATGTCAAGCATTTTTATCAACAAACGGCCGAATAATCTCCAGTTGTGTTTTACAAAACATCGATTTTTGATCACAAAATTGTCTACGTTTTTATTGTTTATCTTGAGTAATAATTACACAGCCACACAAAAAAAGCGTGCGGATCTGGTACCAAGACACACGTATTCTTATGGATTTTGGGGCGCTGAATTCGAATTTGGTATCAAAAATCACCCATCACGTCATCGTTTAGCCATAACCTCAAAAAATGCCGAAAAATCATGCACTAAGGCTAGTAAATTTCAAAATAATGCCGGTGATGCAAATTTTCACTTCAAAAACATGTCGACAACTGTGAAGGATCAACCCTTGCCTGATATCAACTTATTTAACATAACTTTACCGAACAGAACCTGACCTCACCTAACGTGAATTAACAGAAATTTATTGAACTACACGTAAAGCTCTGGAAGCATATTTTCCCATTAGCAAATGTGTGCTACATTGAATCTGTCAACTCGAGCCTAACTTAGAAATAAATCTAACCTAGCCTAACCTAACCTAACCTCACGAAACGGTAATCGGTAAAACGGTAAAGTTATGTTAAATAAGTTGATATCAGGCAAGGGTTGATCCTTTACAGTTGTCGACATGTTTTTGAAGTGAAAATTTGCATCGCGGGCATTATTTTGAAATTTATTTGCCTCAGTGCATGGATTTTTTGTCACTTTTTGAGGTTATGGCTCAACCATGACGTGATGGGCGATGTTTGATACCGAATTTGAATTCAGCGCCCCAAAATCCATAGGAATACGTGGGTCTTGTTACCAAATCCGCACACTTTTTTTTTGTGTGGCTGTATTATCGAATGATAAAATTTTATGAAAAAAGTTTGTTGGTCGCATTAAGCTGAATACGAAGGTATATTTTGTTTTACGGTTCTTAAACTTTTTTTATCGATAAATTTTCCCGGGTGGACAATACTTCTACGCGGTTTCGATCGCTTATCGAGTTGTTGCATTTGTCGCCACAATTCCTGTAGACGTACAAGTACTGAATCCAAACTTACGCAAATTGACTCTGTGTCCCTGCCCAGGCTGAAATATGAGGTGTGTTCAAAAAATAAGGTGACTTTATGGTTTTCTCAAAAAATATTCATTTATTCCTCAATATTTATGTTTTCCCCTTCAAAGTAATCCCCCTCAAATACAATACACTTGTGCCAACGCTTTTTCCAATCATCGAAGCACTTCTGATAATCATTTTGTGGCATAGCCTTTAGTTTTGTGGTTGTTGTAGTTGTGGTAAGAATTTCTGATGCACTACGCCACGGAAATTAAAGAAAATAGTGAGCAAAACTTTCACATTTGCCGAACTTGACGTGCTTTTTTCGGTCTTGGAGACTCAGGATACTTCCACTGAGACGATTGGGCTTTAGTTTCGACATCATAACCATATACCCACGATTCATCCCCAGTTATAACCCTTTTGAGAAAATCAGGATCATTATTGACTTCATTCAACATTTCCTGAGCGATGGTCTTGCGATGGATCTTTTGATCGAAATGAAGCAGTTTTGGAACAAATTTCACTGACACACGTCTCATGTCCAAAACGTCCGAAAAGATAGCATGGCATGAGCCAACCGATATACCAAAATCTTCAGCAACTTCTCTGATGGTAGTTCGGCGATTTTTCAACACCATTTCTTCCACTACTTGAACGTTTTCATTTGTTGTTGACGTGCTGGGACGTCCAGGGCAAGGTTCCTCTTCGACATCCTCTCGGCCTTCTTGGAACAGCTTGTACCACTTATACACATTTTTCTTACTCATAGTAGACTCACCGTATGCAACTGTCAATATTTCAAGAGTTTTAGAGCCGACTATAAATCGTAATGAAGCATAGGCGGACTTTATGAAGATCCACTCAATATTGTCGAATTTTCTGGAAAACATACATGATGAGAAAGCCAGAAAGGGGGTGAGCGTACACGAGCCGCCAGAAGTCACGTTTCACCTAAGAAAAGGATTCTATGAAAAAGAAAAAGTATTCTTCAATCGTTCCTTGTATTAACAAGCTCTTTTCTTGGCCAACAATAAATACTTAACGAAAAAAAACGAACTTGTTTTCTGAAAAAACACCCAAAATACACATTTTGTTAATGTAATTTGTTCATATTATTATTAATAATTATTATAGTATGAAATTCATTCATAATAGTAATGTTATGAGATGAATCAGTCACAAGATGAGAAAGAATAGTATGAAAATGATAAAAATGTGAGAAAATTAACTTTTAGCAAATGATTTGTTTATTAACAAATTTTTTTGTTCAATTTTCACTGTGGACAATTTTTTAGGATCGTTGTACTAACTCATTGAGGCAATTGTGGGAGTTTTTTCTCAATTGATACTAAAAAAATACATTTTTCCGGTGGTTTCTTTATTTGTCTTCAAACTGCCTCGAGTAAGCCAATTATAAGAAGAGACTGAAAAAACTATGTTTTTGTTTAAAACATCCCTAAAGTTCACATTGGTTATAGAAATTTAATTATATTATTGTTAATTATGATTCAAATATGAACTTTTTCAATCATAGTGATGATATGCGATAAATTACTCACAAGATGATGAGAAATAATATGAAAATACAGTGAAACTCTTCCATACCGCCGATTTTGGAGCTGACGGTGCGCAGCTCCTGTTGTACCTACCTGTGGCGCAGCGTCAATTCTCAGAAGAACTATAGAAGAGATAGTTATTGAAGGGTTTCACTGTAATACAAATTCGTGGAAGTCAAAGTTTAAGAAATAATTAATTTATAAATCATTTTTTGCTGGATGCTCGATATTGGATAATCTTCTAATAATTTTGCACTATCAAACTGAGGTAATTGCGAAACTTTTGACTCTATTTCCAAGAAGCTGGAGGACTAAACTAAAAACATTGTCATTTTACCACCATATATTTGTTTGTTTAAAAAGAATTGGAGACTTTTTTTAAAAATCGGCCTCGACAACTCTCTCCAAAATTTTATCAGCTGTCAAATCCTTCTAGAGGCTAATTTCTAAGACCCTTGAGATTAGGAAAATGCAAAAAAGTCGATTTTTTTAAACTGACAAAGTGTACTCGTATTTTCCCTGTAACAACTAGATTAATTGTTAAGTCCTTTCACGGCTTTAACACTTTTGTCCACAATTTTTCAATTTCCTAAAAAAATTCAATATTTTTCTAATTTAAAAAATGTTCAATTATTTAATTGTGAGATTGACTATAATCTGTTTTTAATCACAATAATCTTGATCTTCTTTGCGCAGAAGGAAGTTTTTCATCTCACGGAAGAAGTTCACAGCAACCTTTGTATCGCTTTGACCCAGATGAAAATACTATAATACTCAAGTCTAGAGTCGGGGATATTGAGGTGGTTCGCTCGACTTTCGGCGGTACTAATCCTATTAGTGTACCGAAGACATGTACCTTTCTGGGTCATCCTACACCCCGTGGTATTCCGACTCTTGCTACTAAAGGAAATGAAAACTTTCAAACCGTTCCTCTTATTAATACTATAGATCACGTGAAATATTGTGTGGCATATTTAACAGAAAATGAAGAAGTTTTAGGAGTTAAGGCTCCACCAACTGACCAGGAGGCGGCACGTGACCAATATAACGGTAAATGAACAAGGCGTAAGATTTTCCATATACCTAGAACCTAAATATAGAGTTTACCATGCTCCAGGTAGGGCTTACTGTTCTAGTAAAATTTATGCAAAAAATCAAATTGGATAAATAATAAATTTATTTTTTCTTAAGAATTAATAATATTAATTTATACTTTATTTATTCACAATAAAAGTTTAATTCATTCAGTTAAAAATGAAAATTTTAATATTTTTGGGCACTTGGCAGTTTTTCTTGCCAAGTTCTGGAATTTAAAAAATATAGCATTATTGTCTACACAAAGAACATTTGCAAGTACAAATATTTAAAGATTTTTATTTTGCATGCCGAAAACTAGAAAATTCCATATTTTCATGTTAAAAATTCAACTGCTTTGTAGAAAGTTGGGGTTTTTGTCTTAACTTGTTGACAAATTTCAAAGATTTCTAGTAATTTGAATGGTTTTTCCAAGAAGTTGAAGGAAAAGCTTAATTTAATTTAAATATTCATGAAATTTCAAATGATCTCTACTTATTTTAATGGATTTTTACGATTTCTAAACGAAAGCTTAAACAGGCATCAAGGGCTTTTAATGGATTTCAGGAGCTTTCAAAAATTGTAAGCGATCTAAAAGAATTTTGTGGGTTTTCAAAAATTTCAAGAGACTTGAGAAATTATGAAAATGAGATAAATTAAATTTAAGGACAGGCGTAGCTATTTGAAAGATTTCTAAGAATTTCAAATATTTTCAAAAGAACTAACAGTGGTTTTTAAGAAAAATTTAATTAATAAGTTTAATTTACATAATATTCAAGGAATTTCAAATGCTTTCTATTTATTTTTATAGGATTCTGACGATTTTCAAATATTTGAAGGGTCTTCAGGAATTTCCAAAGGACTTTAGGGGACGAATTCAATTTTATTTCCAGGGGTTTTTACAATGTCAAGGGATATAAAGGTTTAGCAAATTCTAAAGCATTTTAATGATTTTAAGTCGTTTACAAATCTGGCAAAGAATTTCCGGAGATCTAAGGGATTTCAGAGGACCTCCAAGTATTATAATTGTTTCCGAAGAGTTTATAAATCTCAGGAGATTTCAAAGTTTTTCTAGAGAACTTTGCAAATAAAATTATATACAGTAGGTGCCAAAAGTATTCGTCTACCTCTTTTTTATGACTGAATAAATTCTCTTAATTTTAATTATACCAATTCTAAAAAATGTCTCTTTAAAAGGTTGATGGTTTTCGAAATTTTGTTTAAAATAAGCCTAGGGTGAAGCGAATTTGTCTAGTTTTTCAGTAGATATTGCAAAAATAGTGTAAATGTCAATGTTTTCTCAAATTTTCAATAACTTCCGAAATAGTCAACATTTTTCAATGTTCTTGGGCCATTTTGAAGCTTTTTTTTTACCGTATCACAACAACTTACGTGTATAATTTGTAAAAAAATTTCTTTTCGAATTGCAAGAACTTGAAGTTGTAATGAAAAAAGTTGGATAAATTTAAAAACATCTTATCTGTAGGCAAATCAGAATAAAAGTTAAATAAATATATATTTTGGGGAAATTACATAGAAACTTCATCATTATATGTTTCATATATTTTACAAAAATGTTGTTGTTACCAAAAATGATATTTCAATGTTTCAAACTTTTCAAAATGAGCTTCAAAATAAGCCCAAAAACTTTTAAAAGTGTTGACTATTTCGGAAGTTATTGAAAATTTAAGAAAACATTGAAATTCACATTATTTTTGCAATATCTACTTAAAAACTAGACGAATTGGCTTTACCCTGGGCTTATTTTAAACAGAAATTAAAAAACAATCAACCTTTTAAGGAGACATTTTTTTAGCTGTGGTATAATTATAATTAAGAGAATTTATTCAGTCATGAAAAAAGAGGTGGACGAATTCTTTTGGCGCCCACTGTCATTTATTTTCCAAGGATTTGGAATAATTTCTTCATTTTCTAACTATTTTAAAGATATTTCATCTAGGTTGTACATTAATTCTTTTAAGATTTTCCTATTATTTATTCCAATATTGATTAGTGATTATCTTATAATCGTTTTCTGTATAATGATTTTCTGAAATAAGTTTCCCATAATTGCTAAAAAATGGTAGACAAATCACGATGAGCCTATAGCGCTATACTTGTTTTGGTATAATATTGTTTTGTAAGAGTCAGATAATTTTACGCAGTCTCTATGAAATCTATAAAAATCTATTTTAAATTTATACAATCCATGACATCTCGAGAAGTATAATGCGATATATTTTGTTTACAAACCTATATTTTCTTTTCAAGGTGATCCAAGTCTTCTCAATCCTAACGCTACGAAATCTTATATCACTTATATGGGCTTCGACTTCGAGGTGACTCATTTTCCTCTGAATCCACTCTTACCGTCGGATATAAAGCATTACCCTTACAATAAAAATAATGAAGAATACACGTTAGGTTATATTACCACATTTGCGGTGAAACCCATAATGATGAGGTTTGGTGTCATTCGATTTTTTGGGATATGTAGAACTAGAAACCCACATTATCCTGGTGAACACATTGTATGTGAATCCGCTCATCTTCATGTGAGGGACGTTCCTACGCTGATCAAAGACCACCTCCCTAAACACATGGTGGCAGAGCTGCGCGCTTTCAAGCCGAACTGACCAGGGTCGATGAGCAATTCCAATGTGTGTAAATTATGTGAAAGTTTGGGGATGAAAATTTCTGAATAAAATCACAATCAAACAAATATCAGTCCTACTTGCATATACAGTGATAGAAATTTCTGTAGGAATTTTCAGAGATGCGTCACTAAAGCTTTATGCAGAAATCATTTCTAAATTTCCCGAAACTGTAACAGAAATTTCAGCAACGGTAACTGCATTAAACTCTAGTCACATATATCACAAAATTATGTTGCAGTTTAGTAATTTTCAGTTATATTAAACACATAATCAAAGCCCATCTTTTATGATAAGAATTTTTCTTAAAATTTAATATATTGAGTATATTATATGACACAGTTATTTACATATAAACTTTGTTTGTATATAGTCTTACTTTAATTTTTATTTTTAAGACAAATATATACTGCAAATTTATATTGAAATTAATGAACCAAACCATAATGTCTATATACATTTCACGTTTACAGAAATGTACTCACAAAATGTATACAAATTGTTAAACAATTTTTCATAAGTAATATTCGTATGTAATTTTTTCGTAAACAATCGAATTTTCAACCAGAAAATATGAATTTTTAATAAAAAATTAATCCGTAGAAAAATAGATAAATCTTCAACCAAAGAAATATATTTTCAACTAAAATACGAATTTTGCCTGATAAAATGATTTCTTAAAAAAGTGGTTCAACCAAAATGTTCAAAAAAAAGTTGTATCCTCAAACAGAGAAAAGATTAGCTTTTAAGCAAACAGTAGCATTTATATCGAAGGAAGATAAAATGTTGACTAAAACGGATGAATTTTTAAGTCCAAAAATACAAATTGAAAAAAAATTGAATTTTCATCCAGGCAGACTTTATTTTGACATTTTTACACCAAAATATAAGTTTTCAGCAAGAAGTAAATCTTCCACAAAAATTATAATACAAATTAAAATACAAAATTCTTGAATTCTAAACCAAACCATTGCATTTTTATCGTAAAAAATGCAATTTCTAGTGAAATAGTTGAATTTTTTAAATAGAAAGAAAAATCTTCGAAAAATAGTTGAATTTTCAACAACAAAAAAGATTTTATAATCATCTAAAAGACAAATTCACTTTCTTGAAACTATTGCAGATCAAAAAGTGTAATGAAATAAAAGAAGACTGTCGAAAGCTATTGCCGGTATATCCCGATGATTTAGGATTGAAACTGGAGATGTCCAAAAAGTTGGCATCGCCATTTCATATTTTCAAAAAAAAGTTGGGGTGAATTGTGCTGTATTTGTGCTAAATTTTGCGACAAATTTTTGTTCAAAACAATCAAATATTGACCCCAAATTTAGAAAAAACTTTTAGGGTCAGCAACGCCATTTTGCTATAGTTGTGCTTAAAAATGCGAATTTCAAAAATCTTAAAGTTGTTCAAAAAAATAGTCTACTTTACACTTTTCAATTAGGACCATATTTTTTCGTAAAAATCTAGTTTTTTTTCTCAAAATAATTTTTTAAATCCAAAATGTTTCAAAATATGAATTTCGAAAATGTACAATTCCAAATGAATGCGGGCTATCTATATATTCGTCTATGTGGATAGACGCGTAGGTCACTTGCAAAGCGAAAACTGAGGAAATCCACTTAAAAACGGGGACCTGACGATAAATAAAATTACGAATGTATGGCGCTTAAGAGATTTATAATAGAACCAATGAGAAAAGAGAGGCTACCTTGCAACCCAAAGTCATTCCGTGTAGGAAGATGCCATTGTTGAAAAACCTTTCCACTTTCCATTTATAGTTGTCGGGCAGTGATAAGAAAAGGCCGATGTAATTTCTAAGGGATTTCGAAACTTACGTCGGTTCTCTTGACGTTAATGAAATGCAGTAGCATAACGTGATCTTGGCTTCCCTGGAAGGCAAAGATGACAATGATGACAAGATGACAAAGATGACATCGTCACCTTTAAAGCTAAATTTATTCTAAAATTTTAGAATGAGAATGTCCAACACCAGATCAGCAGGAAATTGGAATAACAACTAATTCCAGGAAACTCCATTCTTGTCTATAATTCCTAGATTGTAAACAAACTGTTTACGCACTTTTCGGATGACATTAAAACAGAAATTTTGGTAAGAGGCATTAAAAATACGTCAATAAAATCAAACACAATCCAGGAAGGTAAAACAAGAATTATGGCCCTTCACAGAATTATGCTTTGCATGTACACATGGATATCACCAGCGCTAACTTTGATTCTAGAAAAAAACCACCCGTTTATAAAGATTGCGTAGCCAATGTGGAACATGAGACACACTCTTTGGTATCTCGCAATAGTCAAAATGTTGGAAATCCCTTTTTTAATGCTTAAAATCCGCCACCAAATAGTTCTAGGCAAATGGCCTTACCACACAATCAAGGAAATTATATGCCTGATCAATGCCACTATATGCCAAACACAAGAGCGGCCGGGTTTCAAACCAATTTCTCCTAAAAACCGGCTGGACGCTCTTAAAACAACCCCAAAGTCACCTGCGAGGGAAACTCTCAAGCCTTAAGTTTAAATATAGTTTCATACAAAAAAAATAGGGTCAAACTCGAAGCAAACTTAAAAGAACACATTTGTGAAAGAAATTGCGAGTGTAGAACCTTCGACAGATCTAAGAAAAGAACTGCTTGATAATGAGGATGAATCTGTTCATAAAATATTGGGCAAATGTCCTCTTATAAAATTAAATTTGGAAGAATTGGTAAAAGCCTTGATTGTAAAAGGCAGCGAGGTCACATGCATCTCGGAAACGTTTTGACCACAAAATATGATTGATTTTTAATAACTTGAGGAACTAAAATTGTAGGTATGTCGATTACAGGTGCCTCTGGCTCAAGGCCAGTCCGTATATAAACAAGATTATACGCGAATTTTAGTTTAGGCGAATGGAAAGGAAAATTTGTACTTACTGTGGTTCCGAAATTAAACAAGGATTGCATTTTGGGGTAGACATATTAAAAAGGTTCAAATCGAACAGGGATCAACCTAAATCTATAACAGTTATAATAGCCCCGAATTATACGAATGATATTCAGCACATTAAGGGCGTGGATGAAAACTGAATACATACGCACGATTTTGTTGATCAAATGGGGGTATTTAAAAATACTAATACAGTGAAACTCTTCTATAGAGTCGATTTTGAGGATGACGGTGGGTGGGAATAAACTAATTATAGTCCGCTCCGCTTTTGTTTGTTCACGCTTGAGTGCTCGCCTGAGTGACAACCGCAGACCAAACGGCCCCCGCGCATTTCCTGTTATACCTTCCTGTGGCGCGGCGTCAACTTTCGGAAGGACGTTAGAAGGTTAGGCTATTAAAGCGTTTCACTGTACTGTTGAACCCGAAGAAATTAAAGCTTTATTGATTGAAATGATTAGGTATAAAGTAGGGGCAATCGATACCTTAAGTATAAGCGAAAAACTGAGCTTCTTAGAATTAATTTTAAAATACAAACTATTGTTCAATAAAGACTCCGGGTTGATTAATGTTTCTTAACACAAACTGAAAGTTAGGGATGATCAAGCGTTCATCTGGAGTACATATTCAGTGCCCATGACCCTCTGCAAAAGTGTATGTTGTGGAATAGAAAGCTTTAAAAAGCAGATAAGAGCCGGCGCTCAGATGGCCCTTATTAAATCCTTTAATTATTGTATCAAATAAAATGGTGATATGCGTCTATGCTTAAACGCGAAGAAATTAAATTATATTCTGATCAGTGGCGCCAATCCTATGTGAAACATGTCGGACATATCTGCGTCAGGCAGCCCCCCTCCCCTTCGTTTGAGAAAAAAGAATGTGATGAGAAGAAAAGAACAAGAGCGATAATCAAAATCATAAATTTCTACGTGAAAACACATTTATTTCCTCAGGCACTTATTTAGAAAATAAATTCTTGAAATACGTGCAGAGCGCGCCGATATTTCAAACATCAAATTAAAGAAATGTTTTCTGGCTTCATTTAAAAATAAATAATTGATGCTAATTTTGATGTACAATAAGGAATCAGAAAGTTTAATAGTAAAAGGTATAAGAGATCAAATTACGTTGCAAATAATTTAAAATCGAAACTCTAATATACTATTTCGCATAAATGTTAAACACTTAAATTGTTAGGACTTGAATGATTTATTTTTATCAGTTGTTCAAAAATTATTTGCGGTTCTACTCAGCGGCATTAACCCCGAGGAGTATAAACTTCTAGTGAAGGTTAAAGATTTCCTACAGTGGTGGGAGGGTGAATCGAGAATATCTTAAATATTACTCAATTAAATCATTGTCATTTTACAAATTTTTGAAAAATTTCCAATCTTTTTAAGATATCAGGAAACAACGTTTATTTATTATTTATTTTTTAATATTATAATATTTTAAAATATGGAGATCGAAATAAGAGAAATGTTTAAATGAAGGGAAAGTGATCTGAAAATATAAAAATAATAAAAATTAATATTATAGGTTGAAAAATTATATGTGGATTCGAGCACATGGTTGGCCTGATGATAAGTTAGAAAAATATGTATTGGATTTCTAAAAAACTGTTTAGGGAAAATTTATTCATCAATCATTTTCTACGATGAATTTGTTTTAATCGACTAAATTAAACACGATACGTTCTTGTATCACTTATAATTGCCAATTTGAAAAAAAGGATTACTTATTCAACTGGGATCTACTTTTTCTTCAAATGGAATTTTTGGTACCCGCTTTATTTATGCTGGCATACAGCAAAGGGATATATTGAAATCATTTTTTTATACTTTTAAAAACTCAGGGATATTCACAAAATGTTGCTCTTACATGTAATATTCGCGAGCCTGTTGACAAATATAAATTTAATCGGGCGAATTATGGATTTGTGCATGTTCTGTTTTATTTCACTTTCTTTACTCAATTATTTTTCCTTATTTTTCCTGCATTTTTAGTTAATTTACTTACAAAATATATTTCCCAATTTTTGGGACCACCCCCTCCCCTCAAAACAGGTCGGACGGTCGCCCGAACTGCCCCCGGGGGGGGGGGGGGTTGGCGCCCCTGTGCAAAATGAATCACCGTACAGTAAATGTCAAACGGTCATGCTCATTTCAATTTAGAAAATCAAAAGGTCTAACTTTACCAAATTTGCTTTGAGATGAACTTCTTTTCCTGCTCGTTAAGGCTAACGTTACGAAAAATTCCGTATTACCCAGAGCTGCCAGATTGAGCCTGAAATGTACTCTCACCATACCTACCGTTCGGAAGCCGCAAAAAGAGAAGGTACATTATTACCACTGTAAGTTCGTCTGTAAGCCGAATATGCACGATTCGAACTTCAGTTTTCTCAGGTTTTCTGCTGCCCGATGATTGCTGATTTAAAAGCTTCGGAAAACTTCGGTAGTTTTCTATTCATATCTCGATCTCCATTTGAAAGAAATTAAAGCAATTCCTTGTGAAGGCGGATAGAAAAAAAATTCAAGTCGAAAAGTCCCAAGGCATTTTTTGGTCCTTTGCGTATTTTGGGTAATACAGGGCATTGAAATTGCATGTAGGTGAACAGTTAGTTGCAAGTGTGTTTGAGACCCCGAAAAGCAATATCTCCTACAGCGGTAACTTTATCTTGCTTCGAGCATTAAAAAAAAATTCCATCAGGGATGTATTTGCCTGTTTAAATTGGGTGGGCTCGAGTTCAATCTAACCATAAAATAACTTTGCAAAAAAATTAATTTTTATATTTAAATATGTTCGAGATGAAACAATAGCTCACCGTAATTCGGTGCATGGAAAAAATGGAAATCTTTGCCAGGTTCGCCGAACTTTTGTGAGCGTAGTACAAATAATTTCAGTGAGCCCAGATAATTCGCATATTATTGCCAATAATCAATGACCGTCTAAACTATTAACTCTCATTCATGTGAAATTCAATCAAATGTATTGAGTTCTCTGAATTCTTGTGGAAGCATGGAATTGTCTTTAACTATTTTCAAAATCATCACCTTTGGTCAAGGGTTTTTCTACTCGTGAATAAGGATTTACACTTTTTTTTTATTCTGAAGAATTCTTTGAATTCAATTGAAATCTTTTTAAGCTTTTTGAATTCCCTTAAATCTTTAGAATTCACGTTGAATTATTATAAATTCCTTCAAGTCTATTTATTTCTGCACAATTCTCTCGATTTCTTACACCTCACATGTAAACTTTTGAATTCTTTTTAAAATTTCAAAGAATTCTCCTGAAATATTTAGGATGTAACTTGATTTATTTAACTGAATTCTCCTGAAAGCAAGGAATTATTTTCAACTATTTCCAAAGTCCTTACCTTTGGTCAGCGGGTTAACTAGTCGTAAATAACGATTCACACTTTTTTTTAATTCTAAAGAATTCTGTAGAAGTCTTTGAATTCAGTTGAAACCTTTAAAAACTTTTTAGAATTTCCTTAGTATCCTTAGAATTCACGTTTAATTGTTGTAAATCCCTTCAAACCTTTTGAGTTCTGCATAATTCTCTCGATTTCTTAGACTTCACGTGTAATCTTTTGAATTCATTTACAGATTTTTAAGAATTCTTTTGAAATACTTAGGATGTAACTTGATTTATTTTTTATTGTCAGAATTCTTCTCAAAACATCAAGTTTTTTCAACTATTTCAAAATTTAGCAACTTTTTATGACGGATGAACAGCTACTGGATTATAATGCACACGGTTTTATTTGAATGTTAGCCTTTAAGCTGACCTAGGCGTTCACCTGAAGGTTATTTCAATGTCAACTTTTATTTTTCAAATGGAAACCCCTGTGTTTGACACTGCCAATCGAAAGAACGGAAAATTTGAGGGTCAGATATGCATCAGGGTCATGTAAACCGATGACCTTCAGAGTCATTCTAGATTCGTGTAAACTCTAGCAAGGTCTAGACGGTTCATCAGCGAAAATATTCTTTTTCGCTGTTGGGAGGGGGGGGGGG
>NC_046657.1:169620496-169632191 GCF_010883055.1 Belonocnema kinseyi
GGGGGGGGGGGTCCGATATTTTTTGATGACCCTGTATACATATCTCTATAAAGGAAGGTGTCTGTGTTTGGAAAATATAAAAAACAATAAATATGAAAAATACAGTCAACTTAATAATTACTATACATAAAGATATATCATACATTCAAACAGATTATTACAATATTACTATGTATTGCTTATGTTTTTACACTTAACATTACTTTTAAACTTTGCCAATTATATATTTATACGTACTTACAAACATAAACATGAACATTCATTTTTATGGCCACAAAGATTATCTCTTTTCTCGAAAAAGTATCATGGAAGAGTGTTTAATAGAAATGCTTATTACAAACTATACTCAAAATGGATGGCATGTTGGATGATGAGAAAATTCATATACAAATTGTTTGTATTCTTTCGCTTCCTTACATAAATACATTTAAAGCGATGAGCAAAGCAGTGTCGATTTGTTTTTTTGTGAAGAGGGTTGGAAAAGACTTATATACAAATTTAAGCGAGTTTGAAAAAAATATATGAAGCTGCTGAGCTTCAATAACATAAAAAATGGACGTGATCACAGAAAAGACAAAATCTAAAGTTCACATCGATGCAAAAAACATGAAACTATGCATGAAATCGATCTATAAATCAGGAAAACGAGTTTTAAAATCATTGCAATTATTACAATTTTACTTTTTAAATAATTTCACCTATAGCGGACGAATCAGAATATATTTTTTAGGACTAAAAACAAATCTGTCAACTTTATTCTGTTGTAGAATAAAGATACAACTTATTTATTGCATTATAAATCCTATTCATGCTTCAACTTTAAAATTAATTCGATTACTATTTTTCGTTTTGTTCTAAAAAATAACATAGTTGTGTCAAGTTCTTCATTTTCATTCACGAAAAATACGTTTTAATTCGTTTCCGGACAACTTTTATTCCACCGTATTATACACTTTCACCAAACAGCAAAAACAAAATTCAATAACGGAAAATTTTGCATGCAGCAAAATTCAACAATAGTTTTTTCTGTGATTCCACAACATATCAAAGATTCTCTTCGTTTTCCTAATGGATATGGGCTGGGAATTTGGACAGAATGTAGTTTCATTTTCATCCTCGCATTTGTAGATAAAGTTGTTTGCATATATAAATACTTTATAAACAATTTTTTCGGTATTAAAAATTAAATTTATATGATTTTATTTAATACTTTTTGCGAATGGTAAATGTTGTAAAGTTAAAAAGACTTTAATGATATAAATATATATGCAATACATAGTAATGTTATATTAATCTAATTAAATGTGTGATGTACGATTTTAATTGACGCAAACAACTATTTCTGTTGGTAAGCCAGATACACAAAAATTTTCGGGCCAAAAGTTTTTTAGGAAAATAGAGGGCATGTGACTGTACTAATACCTATGATCTTTTGGTCAATTTTCAGGGTCAGTCAAAGGTCAAAGGGAGTTTTTTTTAATGAGAGCCCCTATTTTTGACACCAGATTCAGTAAGAGCAATGTATTTTACGTCCGAAAAGATAGTTTTTAATTTTTTAGAGTGATCTTCAGAAACTCAAGGTTAAATGTTGAAAAATCGTCCAGAAGTAGAAGGCAAACAAATGTTTGGGTAGGCTTGGGGGCCAGCAACCTTGGTCAGCTTGACCTTGAGGAAAAATAACACACTGTAAGCAAGCACCCCAAAAATGTGTTTGTCCATGAATCCTCGAAAGTGAAAAAACAGCTTTTAGACGAATTTTCAGTATTTAACTTTGACCTTCTGAATTTCACACTAACAAATTAAAAACTATCTTTTCGGACGTAAAATTTGCCAATCTTTTCGAATCCGGTGTCAAAAATAGGGTTTCCAATTTAAAAAACTGACTTTGACCTTTAAGTGGTTTTGAAAATTCACCCCAAGTTCATTGTTATTAGTATAGTCAAATTCCCCATTGTCCTTAACAACTTTGGTATGAACAATTTTTTCGTATCTGGTTTACCAACAAAGATATTTTATGCGTCAATGAAAATAGTCCACATGTATATGTGTAGTAATTATTGATTTTACTTATTTTAATTATTTTAATTATTAATTTTGATTTAATTAATTTTAATTAATTTTTGATTTTAATTATTTTACAAGAACAGAGACACCTTCCTTCATAGACATATGTATATGTATAGAGCATACACGTTTAAAGTACAACGCAAAATATTTTAGTATAAAATTTGGAGTTTATGTAAATTAAAATTTGTAAAATGCTACACAAAATTTAAATGAGCAAATCAAAATCTAAACTAAGGTGATTTTGCTTCCTCATTATGCATAGAATGAACCTTCACAAACAGATTTTTGATACATTTTCACTTTATAAATCAAGATAATCGGCTTTCGGGGTACTGTGAGTAATGAACAATACTGCTAAAAGAGATGTTAAATTAATATCGGAATTTAACTGCTAGATAGCAGAAATGAGGTTTAAAAACAAAACTTATTAAAAATAGTAAAAATTACCTAAAACATTTTCCAGATATCAGAATGAAAACATTATCTTCAACCAAAAAGTAATGTTCTATAATCAGAGTTGTAATTAGACTTTATATAAAATGGATTTAGATTATATTTCATTATAGCATTTGAAAGTATTTTATGAATATAAAGCTGATATACTGGAAGACACAAAAAGTATATATTATTTTATATTTACGATAATAATTCTACGTATTACATTTTAGATTATTGATTTACATTTTTTATACAATACTGTTTGAACAAATGAAAATGGTTTAACCCATGAAATTCCGTTTCAATAGAATTTACTAACAAATTCCACTTGTTTAAACAAAAAAAAATAGTGAACCAATGTTATTAAATATTCCAACTAAACTAATAGTAATAATTTTAAGGATAAAAACAACAAATTTCAACAACAAAAATTATTTAAACAAATTCCATTTGTTTCTATAATTAAAAATTAAGTAAGCAATGATAATAAATATTCGACGTGACCAATATTAATAGTTTTAAGTGAAAAAAGACCAGAATACAGTGCTCAAAAGGTCGATTTCATGAAGAATTGAGATTTTTTGTTTTAAGGGTAATTTTCAGGTACTCGTGGGGATGTGTTAGGGGTGTCAAACATAGATGTCTGATACATGAAAATCTTTGTTAGATAATTCTCAACAGACCCCCATACTTTTGCATCACATTTTTTCAAACCCTAAAAAATTATTCCATAAACTAAAAAAAGTTATTTTTCCCCATGCATTTTACATGGGAAGCTTCGAATTTGAACTGAAATTGGGGGGATCGTTTCCCTCTAAAAAAAGCTTTTTTGAGTCATCCTAGGGTATATTTAACCGTGTAGAGTATAATTTGCATAGTTTCTTCGTGTAGAGTTTAACGTGTAAAAATTAATGTACACAGTTTAATTTCTAGGCCTATTTATCAGGAAAATTTATAGCTTGACTGTATACGAGGTGTGTTCAAAAAATAAGGTGACTTTATGGTTTTCTCAAAAAATATTCATTTATTCCTCAATAGGTATGTTGTCCCCTTCAAAGTAATCCCCCTCGGATATAATACACATGTGCCAACGCTTTTTCCAATCATCGAAGCACTTTTGATAATCATTTTGTAGTATAGCCTTGAGTTCTTTCAGCGATGCAGTTTTTGTCTCCTCAATCGTTGAAAATCGATGTCCTTTCATGAGTCTCTTCAGTTTTGGGAAAAGAAAAAAGTCACTGGAGGCCAAATTCGGTGAATATGGAGGCTGAGGCATGACTGTGGTGCTGTTTTTGGTCAGAAAAACTTTCACAAGCAACGATGAGGGAGCAGGTGCATTCTCGTGATGCAAAAGCCACCAATTGTTTTTCCAAAGTTCCGGACGTTTTTTGCGTATCGCCTCTCGCAAACGGCACATAACTTGAAGGTAATATTCCTTATTGACCGTACGACCTTGTGGTAAGAATTATGTGGTAAGAATGTGTTAAAAATGTGGTAAAAATCGCCGAGCACACCAAACCCTTCTAACCTTTTACGCCTCTGCCAGAAAAACAACACGAGCTATATAGTAAAAACTGTGAACATGCGATCGTGACGAGTGTACCAACACAACAAAACAAAAATTTTAAAACTTGAATGTACGTAGCCCGCGAAAATTGAAAAGTCACCTTACCTTTTGAACACACCTCGTATAACGTGTAGAGTTAAATGTGTAGAGTTTAACGTGAAAACCTTTTTTGTGTAGACTTTAATGTTCACGGTTTTCTATTTTCGAGGTTAGTGTGCAGAGTTTAATGTGCAGGGTTTTAGCGTGTACACTTTATTGTGCACAGTTAATGTGTACAGCCTTAAAAAATTAATTTATAAAAAGTTGTAGAGTTAAGCGTGGAGACTTGCATGTGTAGACTTAAATGTGTAGACTTGATGTTTACGCGTAATGTACAGAGTTTATACCACGTGTAGATCCGATATGTGTCGTATAGACCGGGCCCCATTCCATATTATTCAAGGATTTAGGCAAGGATGCGTTATGTCTTCATGGTTATTCATATTGGTTATGGACAAGTGTTTGTGAATGGCTCTTTTCGACGAAGAGGGTGTGGATCTCGAAACAGTAAGGGTACGTGGGTTAGCGCTCGCAGATGATAAGGTTATTATGGTAGAGTCAATCGAAAACTTACACAAAATGTTGAATAAACTGAATGGAAGCATGAAGAGCATAGGCCTCAAAATTAACCCAAATAAAACAAAAACTATGGTGTTCGAAGGAAAGAGTGAGAAAACACAATGCAATATTGTATTAAATGATCAGAGAATTGAACAAGTTGAGGAGTTCGTATACCTTGGTAGCTTATTTACTAGGGACGGGAATATGATGAGGAGTTAGATAGACGTATAAACGAAGGCAAAAAGCTTATTGGTAGAGCAGGGCGAGAAATGGACCTATCAAGAAAAAAATAAGAGTAAAGTTGGTGCATTTGACATGAGATTCTTGCGCATGATATGCGGGAAATCTCTGATGGACAAAGTGAGTGACGAGTTAATTCTCAAAGACTATGGTACAGAAGAGACGTTAGTAGACACCTGGGTCAGAAATTGGATAAGATGGTTCGGGCATGTTAAGAGAATGCCAAATGAACGACTAACGAAACAAGTGTATCAAGGTAAAGTAAATGGCAGCATGCCCAGAGGTAGACCGCGGAAAAAATGGTTAAAATGTGTGAATGAGACCCTAGTTAGAAGAGACATAAGAAGCCACAGATACACGAGAGCCTGCATGAAAAAATGCATGGACATAAAAGAAGC
Source organism: Belonocnema kinseyi (assembly GCF_010883055.1). Taxonomy (NCBI): domain Eukaryota; kingdom Metazoa; phylum Arthropoda; class Insecta; order Hymenoptera; family Cynipidae; genus Belonocnema; species Belonocnema kinseyi. Next base: position 169,625,807 of record NC_046657.1, read on the forward strand.
TAGAGAAGTACCCTAGGACAGAAAAATATGGCGACAAATATTTAATAAAAAGAGTGTCAGTAGAGTGAATGACGCCTGAAATAAAATACCTTGGATACTAATGGTCAAAAGTGGGGAACTTTACATGACGACTTTGTATGTATCTTCACTTGGGGTGATTGCTGGCGAGATTGATCAGCAACTTAAGTCGGAGCAGTGTTGCGGAACGAACGTGTTATTTAAATAAGTATCACGAGAATTCTGGATCAATCTAAGAATTTGATATCCCTTCCCCACATTACTCCCTTCCCCACCGAGTAAGTCACGCCTACCCCGAAAGGGAAATAGCTTAATAGTGTATATATTCTACATGTCTGTTAGTCTGTAGATTTTCAGTTTGTTAGCGCGATAAATGTCGTAAGAGTTTACAGCTTAGCTTGAACTTTGGTATATTTTTAAGTGTCCTAAATTAAAGCTCAAGTTCTTTAGCCAGCCATTTTGGACGCATTTTAAACATTTTGGAGATTTCCTTCTTTCAAGATTCAAACATTCTCTGTACGGGTATTTATAGTAATCAAAAAGATGAACAATTTATCCGAATGATGATTCAGAACTTCAAGTGCATGCAAAAGACGGAAAAAGATGAGTAGACAGGAATTGCGCATTTAAAAACATCTACAAATTAGTTATGAATCACTTTTTAATAAGGTGCGTAGTTTTTATTTTAATCGCGAAAAAGTTTCTCTCGTGTATGAGTTTTCTACCAAATTAACTGTTTTATACATAAAAGAATGGCCAATTAGAAATTAGACTTTTTCATTCAACAATTTCACAGAATTTTAAAGATTGTTAAATATCTAAATATATATAATTAAACGTTTGTCATAAGGACAACCGCAGGATTTCGCCAGGAGCAGTTGCTAATCTGAAAAACTCCACCCGCTCCCAGCAAAAGCGCGGTAAAATTTCAGCCACAACCACGTCTCACGACCATGAAATAGGTGGTTACAGTCTGCAACAGAATCAATACAAAGATCCGGCAAAAGATTCGTGCACCCTGAGAAAACGGAGCGATCCAAGGACAACCGCCTTCTGCATTTGTTCCGCAAGTGTTTTAGCATATTTTCGACACGCAGGGAAGCTTTTCAGGCTATTAACCAGTGAAAGCTTGGCACCTCCAAGAGCGCCGATGATAAGGACGATTAGTTTAACAGAATATTCTGGGTACAATCGTTGCAACTCCTTTATAAGGTATCTATGCCTCTCTTCCTTTTCCTTCTCCTTGACTATGATGTTTTTTTCAGCTGGTGCCGAAAGTTCGATAACGAACATGTTTCGCTTCTCGAAGTCAAGAAGAAGCATGTCAGGCCTCGAGTGTGAAACAGAAACTAAATGCTAAATGCTAAATGCTCGGGGTGTGCATGGAACGCCCTGCAACTATCATTCAGAAATGTCTTAGCTTAAAATGTGGCGACGGTATGTTAAGATGGATACGACACCGTCCTGGCATGCAAAAATGAAACCCTTCGTACCAGACTTCAATCCGGGCGATTTAAGGAAAGCGAACGTTAGCTCATAAGACATTGACTGATCCTTTACATTTCTGTTGAAGATACCGTGTACCCGCTTATCGAAGAAAGTTTTTGTCTTGTGCTTTCTTAATCCGGGCTTTCAGGAGTGAGTACTCGAGAAAGATAAGATTTGATGCATTTTGCTCACCCCTAATACTGAAGTCAAGTCCGAGTGTTCCAGCAGCCTCCTCCGCTGCTTTGTACAGAAACGCTCCTTTGCCCAGTTCTTCGTGATTCCTGACCATTTTAAGAAGAGGGTCTCTTCCATTTGCAGCTCTATGTGCTGTACCCACAATAATCCTGTTGTGAAGACATTCAAGACTCAATATTTCGCGACTCCCTTGATGGCGTGAGATGTACAGTCGCGGAACGGAAAATTTAAGATGCATGCTTTTGTTCATGTGCATAACCTTTCTTGTCCCGATATCAAGGAATCTGAGTTCGTTCTTCGTCCAGGAAACTACTCCAAATTAATAGACTAGTACCGGGACGGCAAACATGTTCGTTGCAGATACATTGTTCCTCGCCGACAGTTCGGAAGACCAAATCTGCCGGATGAGACATTTGTATCTGCTTCGGAGAGTATCCTTTATAGATGCCACATCCTGAATGCGGCTCTGTGGCACGCCTAGGTATGTATAAGTCTCTCCAGCGCAAAGATGTCGCATAGCGCTTCTATCAACGAGCTCGGGATCTTCAGGGATGCCATTAAGTTTTCCATGCTTCAAATAAACCTTGGCGCATTTGTCTAACCCAAATTCCATTCCAATTTCCTTAGTATATCGTTCGACAATCCATTGACCTAGATGTAGTTGCTCTTTGTTTTTAGCATAGATCTTAAGATCGTCCATGTAAAATACATCAGTGACCTTGTACTTTCGATCAGCAGGTTTCCCGCACAAGTACCCGTCGGAATGGCGAGGTGCTAGAGATAGTGGCAATAAGTTAAGGCAAAACAGCAGTGGGCTCATGGTGCCTCCCTGAAAGATACCTCTCTGAAAGGTGACCTTGTTAGTTGTCACATGACTTTTTCCAGATGAGATAGTAAATCTGGTTTTCCAAAGCTGCACCAATCTCTCTATGCAACTAACTATTTGCGGATAAACCTTTAAGATTTCCAAAAGACAGATGATAAGTCTATGGGAGGTAGAATCGAAAGCTTTTCGATAATCAATCCAGGCCATTGATAGGTCACGCTGGTAGAATGCTGCATTTTTGCAGACACATCTATCGATGAGCAGGTTCTCCCGACATCCGGCTGCACCTTTCTTTGAGCCTCGTTGTTCATACATTTCTTGCCACAGAGGTTCAATTGCCCGAACAATCCTATCATTTAGAATAGCTGTGCAGGATTATTGTGCGCCCTTCCACCAATCAGTCCGGAATCGGCTCTTCCGACTTCAAATATGAGGTGAAAATACGGGCCAAATGCTGATAGGTTGAAGAAAACTTCTTCCACCAGAAGGTTTTGATACAATCTGGTCCCGATGCAGAATAGTTCTTCATCCCTCTTAATACTTTTTCCACCTCCTCGGTAGTGATGGGTGGGCATTCTTTATCAGGTGTTATGAGGGCAACACATAACTCCTTGAAGCTATTTATATTTTCTGAGTCTTCGTCCAGTCTATGCTGCACTTCGTAGACTTCTCTCCAAAATACTTCGACCTCCTCTGGTTCGGGTGGGTGTTCAACAGTAACTGGAGGGTCTTGGAAGAGTCGAGATGGGTCAGAGAGAAACTGTTGATTTTCTCTGACCCACCTCTCCCTCCGCTTTAGACTTTTTTTAGCGTTAGATAGTATCCATATTCTCTCAACAATATTCTGCCTGATGGTCAGCAGCTTTGAATTGTTAAATGTGTGATAACGGGTTCGGAGTTCGCGCGCAAACTTTCGAACCTTGGCGGTAAAATTCCTGCCAGATGTGATGTAGTCAATCACACATTGAATGCGGGACGCGTACTGTCTTGCCCAGCCTATCTTTATGGCAAGTTGATGCATTTGTCTTTTGGTCTTATGATCAACCGTTGGTTTTGTTTTACGGTTCGCATCGGCCAAAGCTCTCGCTGAATTATACATATAATAATTGATAGCCCAGAGGTCGGATTCTCCGGAAAAATGTCCACAGAGCTCGTCATCCATTTCAGCCAGATCTTTAGGTTTGAGAGAAACCTTGGTGTTAATGTTTCTCCGGGTCGTAAAGCATCGCTCTTTCTCAGTTGGATGCCTGCCCGCGGTTGTTCTTATCGTTGCCTCTCTTTCTCTGTTGCCGGCTTGTTCTAGCTGTGGAAGAGTAGGCGTTCCGCTTAGAAGGCCTCTTTTTCGGAGTAGTTCAGCATGATTTCGCAGACGTTGCTGCGAAAAGTGCGATAGCTCCGGGTGTTTCTCGCACCACAGAGCATGCAGCCGTGCCATGTAACCCCGTTCAGGGGCCACACTCGCATCGCAGCACTCTAGAAAGACGCGATTCAGTTTCTCCGTCAACCCAAAGGTTGCGAGATCCCGCCGATTCATCGCATTGAATCCATTTTCATTAGCTCCCCCAGCTCTAGATTGGTCGGCATTGTTGGCCGACCCATTGTCGGGAGCCCTGCGTGTTCTGTTTTTTCGAACCGCACTTACTGCAACTATGTTTGGTGTTGTCAATGTTGTTCCCACGAGAAGTTAGGGAAAGGGGTTCGTCCGTCCTTGTAGAGCCCCGCATGCAAGTATAAGGCTGCGTACTCTTAAAGGTCTCCTGGTATCCCAGAGTCACCGTTCTAGACACCTCACGCAGGTGCCATTCAGCTTTCGGCACGGGTTTCACACCTCCGCTTAGGGGTTTATTCCTTCGGGACCACCTATGGACAATTGTCCGCGACTGCCTATTTATTTTTGTAACCATATTCAGCAGAAACCCTTGGTACAGGGACCCTCTATCCGCAACCCGAGGACGCGTTCGTTGGCTTTGTCATAGGCCCTTCGGTTTGATTCTAGAGGAATCAAAATCGAACCGAATAAAATATATATATATATATATATGTTACAGGCAAAGTCCAATGTGCCGTCACACCGCAGTCTGCCTAGTCCATTCGCGAATTGACTAAGCGGTGTCAAGCATAGTCCGAAGTAGCACTTTCACTTCGGACTCTGTCTTGTCAAATCGAGAAGTGCCCGACAGGCTCAGGCAAAGTACGGAGTAAAAAGAAAACCTGCGGGGTTTACTTTTCCCACTGCATAATAGACTGGCTCGAGAATTTACAATTCCAAATAGTCTACAGATCGCAATTGTGAACAGATTTGAAAGGTTTTATTTTAGAAATGATCAGCATGAAATTTTTAAGATAACTTATTGAGTACATTTATCCATTTTTGTTTTAATATATTTATTTAACGCAATTTATTTTCTAAAAAGAAAAAGAAAAAACTTAACATGTATTATATTTAACGTAGTATTTTTTTTAATTCAAAATACGCGACGAGTTTTCTGCAATTTGGAGGGCACTGAATTTGTCTCCGAATTTAATTTTCCCAACATTAGTACAAGAACTTCTATTCAAAAATCTTCCAAACTTCGATTTAATAGTGACGAAACTAATACGAAATTGAAAGGAAATTTTTTTTGAAGTGTTATTGCTAAGCTATTTTTAAACCAGGTATTCAATTAATCTATTTTAATTAAAGACAGATTTTTAGTTGCCATACTAAATCTTAGTAGTGTTGTCTAAACAGTGATTTTCGATGTCAATAAATTAATATTTTTAATGTTTGTAAATAAGTTTAAAACCGAAACACCTATTACTGGCTCTTTCTTACTAAAATGTTGGTTTTTACAATAAATATTCTAGTTCTTTATCTAGAAAATTTTACACTTTATCTTTAATAATAAAAAGTATTTTACACGTATAGTGAATCATTTTTCATCAAATAAATCAACAATAAACCATTGTTGTTATTATTAATCTATTTATTACCAACAATAGACTGGTGCCTTGTATGGAATATATATCTATGAATTCGCATTAAATAATCGGCTTTTTCTGAAAAGGCTTGAAATCGGAAACTGTTCACACTTTAGAACAATAAAAATATTAAATTATTTATGTTTTCTAAGTCTATCTACGTTAATTATGATACATAGTGAGTTTTTTCTTTTTAGAAAATAACTTGCGTTAAATAAATATATTAAAACAAAAATGAATAAATGTACTCAATAAGTTATCTTAAAAATTTCATTGTGATCATTTCTAAAATGAAGACTTTCAAATCTGTTCACAATTGCGATCTGTAGACTATTTGGAATTGTAAATTCTCGAGCCAGCCTACTATGCAGTGGGAAAAGTAAACCCCGCAGGTTTTCTTTTTACTCCGGACTTAGCCTTAGTCTTTCAGGCACTTCGAGATTTGACTAGGCGGAGTCCGAAGTGGAAGTGCTACTTCGGACTTTGCCTGACACCTCTCAGGCAATTCGCCGAACGACTAGGCAGACTGCGGTGTGACGACACATCGAACTTTGCCTGCAAAATATATATGTGTGTGTGTGTATATGCGCAGATGGTCGTTCGCTGGCTACAGTGGGTTTGTTTAAAAAGATTAAACTCATATACCTATCTTTCTTATATCTATAAATCTCACGCATTACGCTGAGACTCACGATTCTTTCGGTCCTTATATACTAAACGAGAGAAACGTATCACTACTTGCGAGAATTTTATAGTGATGGGTCAAAAATGTCAGGTGACCCAGACTTAATTAACTATATATATATAATTAAAAATTTGTCATAAGGACAACCGCAGGATTTCGCCGGGAGCAGGTGCTAATCTGAAAAATTGCACCCGCTTCCAGCGAAATCGCGG
>NC_046657.1:169632291-169634775 GCF_010883055.1 Belonocnema kinseyi
ATCCAGGCCATTGATAGGTCACGCTGGTAGAATGCTGCATCTTTGCAGACACATCTATCGATGAGCAGTTTCTCCCGACATCCGACTACGCCTTTCTTTGAGTCTCTTTGTTCATACATTTCTTGCCACACAGGTTCAATTTCCCGAACAATCCTATCATTTAGGATAGCTGTGAATATCTTATAAAGCGTGTTCAGACAAGTTATTCGCCCGTAATTCTTCGGGTCAGCTAAGTTGCCTATTTTCGGCAGAAGTATTGTGCGCCCTTCCATTAACCACTCTGGAATCGGCTCTTGCGACTTTAAATATGAGGTGAAAATACGGGCCAAATGCTGATGGGTTGAAGAAAACTTCTTCCACCACATGGTTTTGATACAATCTGGTCCCGGTGCGGAATAGCTCTTCATCCCTCTTAATACTTTTTTCACCTCCTCGGTAGTGATGGGTGGGCATTCTTTATCAGGTGTTATGAGCGCAACTCATCATTCCTTGAAGCTATTTATATTTACTGAGTCTTCGTCCAGTCTATGCTGAACTTCGTAGACTTTTCTCCAAAATACTTCGACCTCCTCTGGTTTGGGTGGGTGTTCGACAGTAACTGGAGGGTCTTGGAAGAGTTGAGATGGGTCAGAGAGAAACTATTGATTTTCTTTGACCCACCTCTCCCTTCGCTCTAGACTTCTCTTAGCGTCAAATAGTATCTGTATTCTCTCAACAATATGCTGTCTGATGGTCAGCAGCTTTGACTTGTTAAGTGTGTGATAACGGGTCCGGAGTTCACGCGCGAACTTTCGAACCTTGGCGGTAAAATTGCTGCCGGATGTGATGTTGTCAATAATACACTGAATGCGGGACGCGTACTGTCTTGCCCAGCCTATCTTTATGGCAAGTTGATGCATTCGTTTTTTGGTCTTATGATCAGTCGTTGGTTTTGTTTTACGGCTGGCATCAGCCAAAGCTCTCGCTGCATTATACACACAATAATTGATAGCCCAGAGGTCGGATTTCCCGGAAAAATGTCCACGAAGCTCGTCATCCATTTCAGCCAGATCTTTAGGCTTGAAAGAAACCTTGGTCTTAATGTTTCTCCGGGTCGTAAAGCATCGCTCTTCATCTATTGGATGACTGCCCGCGGTTGGTCTTAGTGTCGCCTCTCTTTCTCTGTTGCCGGCTTGTTCTACCTGTGGTAAAGTAGGCGTTCCGCTTACATAGCCCCTTTTACGGAGTAGTTCAGCATGGTTTCGCAGACGTTGCTGCGAAAAGTGCGATAGCTCCGGGTGTTTCTCGCACCACAGAGCATGCAGCCGTGCCATGTAACCCCGTTCAGGGGCCACACTCGCATCGTAGCACTCTAGCAGGTCGTGATTCAATCGCTCCGTCCACCCAAAGTTTGCGAGATCCCGCCGATCCATCGCATTGAATCCATTTTCATTGGCTCCCCCAGCTCTAGATTGGTCGGAATTGTTGGCCGACATATTGTCGGGAGCCCTGCGCGTTCTTTTGTTTTGAACCGCATATACCAATATACCGCATATACCAATTTTCGTTATTCGAATCCATTACCAAGTTTACTTCAGCGAATTGGAAATACTGTAATTTTTTATGTAAGACCCGTGTGGAAATAACCCCATTTGGCCCTATTACAAATCGGGCTCTAATCGGGGGCTAGTCGGGTTATTAATTTTGACAAAGTACCCAGTCGGGGACTAATCGGGGACTAGTTGGGCTTTTTGTTGTCAAAATTTCAGTCGGGGCCTGGTCGCTGGTTGGTTAAGGGCTAATGGGGCCGTTTTGTTCACTAATTTTCGTGCGGGTAATCTTTAGACTCGGGTCAGAAGCTAGTGGGGCTCCAGTCGGGTTATTCTTATGTTTGAGTTTTCGGCGAGGTCTTAGCAAATGAGGTAATATCTAAAAAAGCGTAATGATTTTTTTATTCTCAAACACAAAGAATATATTTAACAATAATTTTACACCTTTTTTGGGAGAAAAGATTTATTAAAGTTCAATTCATCTCAAATATACTGAATGAATGATTATTAAATTAATAATTTTGTAGGAAAATCAACTTCTTATAAAAACAATGATCAAAATCTTCAAAAACACGCAATCTTATTTTTTTGTAGTATTTTTTAGAAAATTGCAAATTTGTAGGAACATTTATAAATACTTTTGTATGGAATTTTAAGAAAATCCATATTGGATAAGATACATATAGATGTAGGTAAAAAGTCTGCTGGAAGTCATAAGACTCTAAATTTTTACAGACGCTTATTTTGAAATTGATCTGAAAGGTTTGTCATATGTAAATTAAGTCTAATCCTTCATACCAGGTGTATACATATGAAACCGGTATTGCCATTTAGCGGCCAGTAGGCACACTTCTGGCACTGTCGGAACTTACCATTTGTGCTAATTGGCGTATTGTCATCTGTCAACAATATCCAATACCAAACATTTCAAGTTTCATATGACATCGTGATTTTT
>NC_046657.1:169634875-169642790 GCF_010883055.1 Belonocnema kinseyi
CGCATACTTTGAATAAAATATTTGTTATCATTCTCTTGAAATAAATGTGTTTTTTTCTTGAAAAAATACCGGTTTCATATGTATACACCTGGTATAGTTAAAATTGGAAAGAGAAAAAGTTTTTGATTAATCAGTGAAGAGCAGTATCCTAATAGTAAACTATTAAGCAAGGTGCAGTTCAGATTTCGCTACCACCTTCATTTGAGTCTTGCGGTTCTGGACTGGTAGCTTTAAAGAAAATCCGCCAGGGCGCGACGTGCCGCCTCTCGCGCAAGAGAAATGACGCGTCATGTATTTAAGACACCAGTCCACACGTAACGAAGCATAATTACCTGGAGTCGAGACTACCGTGACCAACATGGCGGTTCCATCAGAGCGAAGCTCTTCCATTGCTGCGTTCCAGCTGATTTTTTTTTTAAATTATATTCCACAAATTTTGGAGAATTTTAGTTGCATAAATTTATGCCTTTTTAAACGTAGGAAATGTTCCCCATTAAATCTTGAGTAAATTTAAGCATTTATAAAATTTTTAAAAAGTTTATGGAGATTTCCGTAAATAATAAGTATTTTGAAAAACTTTTAGGGAATGTTCCACAAATTTCGGGGAGTTTGGTTAATATTTCATGCGGATGTATTATCATATGACACCTACTAGTACCCGATCAGGACCCGACTAGGATAAGTCGGGTCACCTGACTAGGCCCCGACTAATCTACCGTGACGCTACTGGTCGGGGGCTAGCTAGATGATCCGACTAGTCCCCGACTTTAAAAGGGGTCGAATAGTCGGAAATCAGACTAGTTCCCCATTTGAATTTCTACACGGGGAGTCTAAAATTCATGCGATTCATTCCAATCAAAGATATTGATCTGCATTTTCATAGTCACTATTCGACTTTTTCTAACCAAACCTCGATTCTCCTTAAATTTGTACACTTTATTTGAAGTATGGATATGCGATAAAAGAAATATTAATACCAAAAGTCTCTCCGTTTACCCGTTAGCTTATAATTAACCCTATAGTACAGTAAATAATGACCCTGGCAGCTGATGCCAATGTAAACATTTAATTAATAAAAAAATTAAAAAGTATTTGTTTTTTTAAGCATTCTTTTTTTGTTTTCGAGGATATTGAAGCATTTTTTTATTTGACTTTCCTTTATTATTTTTCTAGAAGTTTTATCTTGCATTAAAAAAGGAGTAAGAGCGTATCACACAAGAATGGCGTATATTGAAAACTGCGCGTTTTATGGAGGTGTAATGCAGGAAATTATTTTCTTATCATCGAGCATTTTAAAACATTTTTGCACTAGACTCTTCTGCATTGTTTACTACATTTGGATAGTTTCTAACCTTTTCCATATTTAAAGAAAAAAAGAACGAACCTTCCTTGAAACACACTGGGACCTTAGAATTAATTAGCTTGGATTTACTAATTCCAAGAAATGGTGGACGAAAGTTTTGCTGTCAGAGAGGAGCCCGTAAGGGGCGAGAAAGGCTTACTTAACAATGCGTGAAAACCCGTCAGCGTAGCGACAAAGGGGCAGTAGGTAGGTACCAACAGACGTAAATTGCGTAATATTATGTGCTTCAATTGTAAATAGTTCACAGGGCCCTGACTGTTCACGTTTGGAGGACCTGGAAATAGTTTTAAGGCCAATTGCAGGCCATGCCGAAAACCGTCATTCAATCCAGGTTCCAGTGTAAGTAAAATTCAATTCTAAATTATTTTTGAATAGAAGCTTCACGACTAAAAACGATGTCCGCGTAAGGTGTTAAACTAACGGCTCAGCTGACCCTTCCTATTTTAAGGCGCTCGAAATTGAGCTCGCTGATCGAAGGGGTGAAGTAATGCTCCAACAAATGCTACTGTATTATGTTGCGACAGTAAATTTAAAGATTCCATTCAACACTACAAATTTGTATGCAATTCTGTTTATATTTTTTAAAATAATTTAATAATGTATGCTACTGTGTAGATATCACAGTACATTTTACACTGAAAAATGTCTTCAAAAACGCACCTTTATTTCCAATATCCAGATCTAAACAAGAATCTGAAAGGTTTTTATGAAATTTTTTTAATTAAAAAAAATTTTTTTTTAATATTAGGAAAAATGTTACATATAATTTACATCTGCAGAAAATTTATTTGTTAGAAATATAAATGAATTTTCAATTTAATGTTTAAATATTGAAAATTTAAGGATATCTGAAATTTATTTTTTGAAAATTTCCAATCCAGCTATGAGGAAGTCTAACTTTTTGATTGTCAATACCTTTTAACAGTTGCACCTTCAACTGTTGAAAATTTAATTTCAAACAGTTGAAAATTCAACTGCTAAAAACTAAAATAAATTAGAAATTTAATTTTTTGAATTTTCCACATTAAAAATATTCTTCAATTTCCAGCAGTTGGCAATTATATTTTAAATTGTCTTTAATATTATATAATTGCAGGTTGAATTTTTAATTTATTTAAATATTTAACAGTTGAGAATCAAGACTTCAATTTTCAATTTATTTATATTTTCAAAATCTAAAAATTAAATTTCATAACTTAAATCTTTATTTTGACAATATTAAATTTCCTAAAAATAGCCTCCGGTTGAACAACTCGAAGCCCTGTCGAGTTTCGAGTTCGAGCGCCTTGCAATAGGAAGGGATAGCTGAACCGTCAAGTATAATACGGTACCCTGATATTCTCTTAAGGGCATTTGACACACTCAAATACCTATAATACCGACCTCACTTTTTGAATTTACTGAATTTTCGCTGAATTCAAGAACTTGAAAAAAAAATAATATCGTACTAAAACATTGGAAAATGTATCAGAAGACCAATTTAAACTGCGTTCATATACTTAATTTAAGTAGGAATTTTGCCAAAAATTAATTTCCACGAAATTGAAACTTGGACCATTTTTTGACATATTCTCTTTGTACCTTGAAATTTTTTGAACCTAGGAACTTTTTTATATGTGAAATATCAGCCTCGAACTTCGAGAAAAGCAATGAAGTACCCCTGGCGGACCGAAGGAACCGAATGGAGCCTCTACAAAGTACCCGTAAAGGCTCCATTGGGTCCCCATTCGGTACCTTTTTAAAAGCCTAAAAAAACAGCAAGATCAACTTTTAAACTGTTGATATTCGGATTTTACGTTAAATTTTCTATTAGAAACTTACTGAGTAATCGCAATATTTTTTTTTTGCAGCGTTAAAAATTTTAAAAAATGTCATCAACTTCTGCTGAAGGTGACTTTTTTACGGTCTACTCGTATTTTACGGTCTTCTGATACATTTTTCAAAGTTTCAGACCGATATTTTATTTACAAAAAAAGTTCCTAAGTTCCAAAAAAATATTCAGTAAACTGAAAAAGTGAGGTCGGCCATACAGATATTTGAGTGTGTCACATGCCCTTAAGCAAAATTTTGCAATCAAAGTCTCTCGGAAATTTGCAGTTTGCCTCATTAATCACTCATTAATCACCACAAAGAGGTTTATCGCCGCGTATGACTTTGTACAACACTCCCTTCAAAGTCAATACAATTGACCTAGATTTTGTAATTGAGATCCAAGTTCTTCGATACCGAAGTTAGTTGGAGCGCGCAGTACAGTACTAGAGTTTCGAGAGTTTAAGCGTTTAAAGTAAGGTTCGAATCCTCAACGGGTGCAATTTTTTTAAGCGTTTAAGCGTGCAATTATGTGCGTAAGTGACCGTGTATGAAAATAAATAATTATAAAAAATGAAGATTATATAAAAATGATTACAAAACATAACTTTTCTTTGTCGTTAAAAAATCGCATTAACTGTCGCTTAGAATTCGGAATTCTTCTTTACGTGAATTTAAGGCCGTTGCGTTCTAAATTTTGCATTTTTAAAAATGTTGTTTTTTGATAGATTAAATTTTTGTAAAGGTGTGAGCTATCTACTTTGTTGAAAAACGGTTTTTTGGTAGATAATAGACGGAATTCTTTTTTAAAAATTATCAACAACTTTAGAACTATGTTTAATCTACCCGAAACTCTAAGAAAAGTTGACTTTTGCAAAAGTGGGAGTAGTGCCAAGCTAGCCCTCCATTTTTTAAAAGTTAATTTTCAATGATGTAAAGATTTGGAAACACCAAATCAAACCATTCTTCGACCGACAATGCAATAATGAATTGTGATGACGCCGCAGTGATGTCGAAACGTCGTCGAAGTTTTAAATTTTGTTCTAAAAATAAATAGAGTTGAATTGATAACTCTAATTTGTTTTTATTTTTCCGTGACCGTAAGACAGAAGAAATAATTTTTCTACAATTCATTAATTTCCAATTCTTTAGTTGTCAGAAATATTGCTAAAACATATAAAAAAACTCCACAGCTACTGAGATTCTGTTAAAATGTGACAGGCATTTCAAATGATCATTAATTATTTTCTTGAATACGGATGGTTGTGAATTTAAAATGATTTTCTTTCATATGCATATGTATAATACAATGTCATTGAATTTTCAATCAACTATATTTTTCGTGTGAATTGCGCATGGTCATGGAAGTATAAATAAGCGCTGTCGTACGCAAGTGAATCGACATAAACGGTGAAGAGAATCCTTTTTTAATCTTAACAAAAAAAACACATTTAAAAGATATAAAGTTTACTAATTGTAAAACGGGTCATGGCTGAGAAGGTAATGTAGTGGTTTTTATCATTTGTTTCCAACCGCAACCGGTTTTTTAACATGCATACGGCAATGAATTGCTTGTTCTCAAAATGCACTTTTCAGTTTTAATGAAAAATTCCAAAAGTTGGTAGTCAACATTCTAGGTTTAACTTTATATAATATTCCAATAAACCTAATTATTTAAAAAAATAAGCTTAATGTATACTTTTGTATCTTTAGAGCGCGACCGTGAGTTCTCGCGCTTCGCGCTTGATACGGTGTTTTGCTCGCGATACAGGCTCGGTTTTTTTATTTCCCCCACATTTGTGCGCAAGCCTTTTAAAATTAAAGGTCAAAGCATCGACAACTATTATTTAGTGATTGTGAATTCTCTTTTGCTAAAGCTCCTTTGGCTTTAACAAACACATTCCCAACACGTATTTCATGCTTCGCACTTGATTACGTCAAAAATGCAAACTTTTCTACATTGTGTTCAACTCTATTATATCAAATGTATATTATATATATTTCTATACTTTGGTATGAGGCTCCTTATTCAGATATCGCGAAATAAAGTATAAATTTTATTTTTAATTATTACCTTAATATTTGTTTCTTATTTGGAATGAAATTTAATTCTCAGCTACCCTGAAAGATGCATATCATTTAAATAAATTCATATTATCACCATTCCATATATGCATTAGTATTGAAACAAAAGTTTTTTCATTATTTTATTTTTACCATTTAAAAAATGCGCATTCTATTCAAATAAAAATTATTATTAAAGATTTTATTGCAACTTGTGTCGTTTTTCTATATATTTTTTTTTTACATTCAATGTAGATATAATTTAGGAGAAAAATATTGTTAAATAAAATATTATTGTATCTGGTGTGCTTTTTCGAAAAAGTTTTTTTTTTTACTTTTAATATATTTTTATAACCAGAGTCTATAACAAACATGAAGATATTTTTTGGTTAAAGAACTTCTGTCTTTTAATTTTCTTCTTCTATTGTGTCTTATTTCCAGAAATTCAATTGTTTTATTTTTATTCTTATTTTTTACAAAACAGAAAAAACTAAGATTAAAATTTGTTGCAGGAATTTTTTTAGAATGATAAAGTTTTATTTAGCCAACTTCACGTTTTTAGAAAAACGTGTGTTTATCATGGAAAAACAAAAGAAAGTTTAACCGATATTTGTTTAAAGTTTATCGTGTGAAGTTAATTTTTGTTGCAGAGAATCTTTCGTCGGAAATCGATGTAAAGTTTATCCTCTGTTTTTTCTGTGAATTAAAACAAAAAGTACGTGTCCTATCAACAATTATTCATGACAAATTTGAGTGAGTTTTCGCTATTTTTTGGAAAAATAACCTTTGTCTATTTCATTTTTTCATAGCTTGTGTCTTTTGTCCAAAACTTTAATTTTTTAATTTTGAATGTTCTTTTTTTACGACTAAATACAAAAACTACGCGTTCTATCGAAAAGTGATGAATAACAAATTTGTAGACCTTTCCAGGGCGCGCAATTTTAGTAGCTTCATTTTTTTTTCGTATCATGCACAGTTTGACCGCAAAGTGGTAATTTTGATTTTTCATTATTTTTTATACGATCAAAACTTGAATTTTCAACTTTTCGACAAAATTCAAAACGATGTTATGATATTCTTGTAGGGCTTTCAAAAATCAAAGTTTTTCTTCTTCTGACTTTTTAAATATCTTGCGTTGTTTTAAAATATTTTGAAAATGCGCTCAGTTTTAAAAATTTGTATCCAGAATCACTGGCTTACGAACTCGTTCTTTCTTTTTAGGCCTTAAAAAGATACGTGAAAGCAGAATCTAATCTGATCAATCTTTTAGACGTTATCCTGCCTACACAATACAGAATATAGACAGAACGACAGACACCTTCGTAAAAATCGATTTTTCTGACTCAGGTGTTCTCAAAACGTTATGAAAACCGACAAAGTGAAATTTTACATAAAACCAACACCTTCTCATTAGGATGAGAATGGAAAAAAGTGCGCATCACATAAAAAAAACACTTTTGTTATTAAAAATTTTAGTGCAACTTATGTTGTTTTTCCATAAATTTAATTTCTTTGTTTCTAATGTTACTCTTTACGATTTAAACCAAAAATACGTATCCTAGCGTAAGGTGGCTGGAAAAAAATGTGTGCGAAAATTTGTATTAGACCAAATGTTATTGTAGCTTGTATCGTTTTTCCAATTTTACTTTCGCGATTAAAAGAAAGAAAAACTACGCATTCTATTAAAAAATTATTAATGACAGATTTATAGATCTTTTTTAGATGAACAAATTTTGCGTCTTGATTTTTTTCTTAGCTTGTGTCGTTTGTCTATTATTTTAATTTTTTTGTTTTTAATTCTGTTTTTTACGAATAAAACAAAAATGACGCGTCCTATCAAAAATTGAATGATGACAAATTTTTATATCTTTCTTCGGTACAGAATTTTAACTCATTCATCTTTTGTCGTATCTTGCATAGCTTGACGTTAAAATGAATTTAAAAATTTTGTTTCGTGTCTTCAAAATCTGAATTTTTCGAAAAAATTCCAAAGTTGTTATGATAATTTTTTAGGGCTTTTAAAAACCGTGCAGAAAATTCTTGAATATTGAAAAAGAGATGTCTCAACAATTTGAAAAACGCACTCACTTTTGGAATTTTATCCAAAATGCCTGGCTAACGAAATTGACCTTCAGTTTTCGAAACTAAAAGATTGTACCATAGTTTAATCTAATAGATATATTTTTTCAAAAGTATCGTGTTCACAGACAGTCAGACATACATACAGACACATTCGTATAAACCTGTTTTTCGGATTCAGAGGGTCTCAAAACGTGGACACTCGACAAAAAAAGGGGGCGGGGTTGAAATTTTACACAAATCTAATACCTTCTCTGATGAGAATGTAAAAAAACAGGTCGACTTTCCGTGTATTCCTTATACATTACCGAGACTTCAAGTTGGCTAACACGTTTGCAATCACCCATAATTAAATATTACCCATATTAGGAAGCTAATCAGTCCAAAATTAAATGCTGTACACTAATCTAGTAGTCTGCCTTGAACTCATTTGATTATGTTCAAATTTGGTCAGTTTTGAAACCCAAATCTGAGTCAGAGTGAAACGAGTAACTCAAGTGTTGATTTCACGAGCTCAATAACCTGCGCATTTCTAATTTGTTCGCCGATATCAGCGTCTCGTAAATAGGCGCAGATATAAAATGCTAGCAAAACAGCGAT
>NC_046657.1:169642890-169654871 GCF_010883055.1 Belonocnema kinseyi
AATTCACTTTTCTATATCCGCGCCTGCTCGTAAATGTATATTAATATGCCTTTTGAATTCACTAAACCTTTGTGAATTTCTATCAGGTATTCCATCAGTAACCTTGAACTTACTCAATATAGAATGATTCTAAGGCCATCGAATAGTCTCGGTGGTATAAATATGAGTGGAGGATCGCCTGTCAACAGTGTGCTACTGCATCTTAATGTGGGATTCCACGAACTTCATCAGATCCACCTACGAATATCATGTTTATTTTACTGAACTTCGCACTTTTTGCGACATTGACTGTTGCAAAAATTCGTAAGTAGGACCACTAGATATTATTCTAGCATATATACCGAAAAAATGTGTACTAGAAGCATTTACCAAATTTCGTTACGTTGTGGTGGATATGAGAAAAAGTCAGTAATAATCACGGACCCACTTTTTTTATAAATACTATGGAACTTTTTCTAAAAGAATTAAAAATAATTAAGAAAAATTTCTTCAAAGGAAAAATAATTTTTTAAACTGATAGTTTTAAGTTTTTCAAAATGTAATTCCATTGAAATAAAAGTAGAAGACTGAATATTTTAGAGGCCGTCACTACTATGAGCAGAAGGAAGAATAAAAATAACTTACTTTGATTGTATTTTTCTATCATTATTATAATTGCACAAATTATAAATTAAATACATATTGCTGAACATGAGAATGGGCATTGAAGTTGGATAAATACGCTGCAGACAATTGAAAACTACTATTATCCAACAACGGATAATTTTTCAGGTGAAAAACTTTTATCAATCAATATTTTTTGCACCTTTTGCCGTTTGTCCGCAAATTTAACATTATTATTACTAATATTATTTTTATGATCTAAACCAAAAGTACGCGTCCTATCAAAGAGCGATTTATAAATGTGCTTCAGTTGCAAAATTTTTGTTTTTTAATTTTCCTTTCGTAGCTTGTAATGTTTTTCCGAAAACATAATTTTTTATCTTTAATGTTATTTTGACAAATAAAACATAAACTACGCGTCCCATCAAGAATAGATTATGGAAAAAGTTGTAGATATTTTTTCGGATCACATTTTTTGTTTGTTAATCTTTTTTGTATCTTGCATAGTTTGACGAAAAAATGGAATTTTTTATTTTTCATTATTTTTGGCGCGATAAAAATTCGAGTTTTTTCCAAGAAAATCCAAAGATGTATTGAGATAAACTGTTTGGCTTCTTAAGTGCTACCAGTAAACGTAAATAAAATGTTTAAATTGGAACAAAGAATAGCCGACAAAATTTTGAAAATGCTCTAACTCGTTCTTTCTTTTAGGACCTAAAAAAATTGTGCCAAAGATCGATTTGATTTGTTGATTTTTTCGAGGTATCGTGTTTACCGGCGGACGCACGGAGACAGGCAGACGCCATCGCCAAAACCTGAACTTCGACTTCAGGCGGTTATTAATCATAAATAATGAGAATGTAAAAAAATATATATACTAGAAAAGTTTACGAAATTAATATTCCTTTATCACGATCGTTTTAATTTTACCAAGAAGACCGGTAAAATATAAGTTTGAAAGAAATCACCTTGAAATGAAAAGTCTGAGGTTAGGAGAAATAAATCGAACATTAATATACTTGTAACACTTGAACAATCGATTTATTAATAATTTACCAATTTAAAGTTACTTCGTCATTTTGTGCGCTAATCGCGCAGTAATTGCCCTTTTTTTTAAAAAAAATCTATTTTCCATAATTTTGTTATTGATTTTATAGATAATCTTACACGTTTTGAAAACGATGCATATGATTTACAAAAGTTCCTTCACTGAAGCGAGAAAATTCCAGTAAATCCAATATGAATACCATATTTTATTTATTTACTTCGAATTCTTTAGAATTAGAAGATTATTTTTCTTATAATAAATACAAAAAAATGTAACATCCATCCGCACGGTGAAACTAAAAAATTTTAAATCTATAATGTAACATTTTATTTATTGAAACTTATTTCAATTTATGTTTGACAGCAGCTTAACTAAGTAACTTCATTGTTAGTAATTAGTAAAAATATAACTTTCACAATTAATTAAAAATTACTATTTTTGAATCTTTGTATTGTATCATTTTTATTTAAAGTTCACTTCAAAATTTGACACTTTATATGAAGATCATTTTTTGGTTCAATGCTTAACAAGTTAATTGAAAGTAGAACTATTTTGTTAAAACATCACTTTTTTGGTTGAAGATGCACATTTTAGTTAAAAACACTTTTTTCAAAATTTAACTCTTTTGTTAAAAATTGGTTGCAGTTATAAAATATTTGTTTTTTGCTGAAAATTTAACATTTCCATGTTTGGTTTAACATTTATCTCCTTCAGTTGGCATTTTTTTTCTTTGGTGAAAAATTTAACTATGAGGTTAACAATTTGTTTTAAATTTCAGAATTTGCTTGAAAATTTATGGATTTTGTTCAAAATTAATGTTTGCTGATAAACATTTATTTTCTTCATTAGAAACTGCAGCTATTTGGTTGAAAATTTCTGTAATTTGTTGAAAACTTATCTCTTGTTGCAGAATATTAATCTTCCTAGTTACCAATTCATCTTTTGGTTGAAAATTAATTTCTTTGACGGAATAGTTAACTACTAGGTTAAAAATTCTTTTAAAAATTACGAAATTTGTTAAAAGTTCATCTATATTGTTAAAAATGATTCTTTTTTTTTATTAAAAAGTCACTTTTGTAATTGAGAATTTATTTCTTCTCTTGAAAATTAGCTTTTTTAAATTTATTATTGATTTTTTAAACTGAAAAATAAACTATTCCACTAAATATGTTTTGTTGAAAATTGAGCAGCCGGGTGCAAGAACCAGCCCGACACTCGAACATGCGTAGAAGTATTGTCCAAACGTCTAAAAAAAAAGAAAATTTCCAAAATCAAAAAATCAGTTTCTTTTATGTAGAATTGTAGTGAATAAGGGAATAAAACATTCTCCTATTAGAATTTTTTTGTTTAACCGTTTATTTTTTATGATAAAACCGAAACATCGAATAAAAACTTCGTAAGTGCGAAGTCACGTACGGCCCAGCATTGGCTCACAGTCGGCAAAAATATTGCCGGAGCTCGGCTGCCATTATGGCGCCAATGACGGAATGATAACTATGGCCTCCACTTGGCAACCGAAGTTTGGCTGCCATTGCCGGCCCAACACTGAGTACCAGTATTGGACCATCTGCTTTATCCATTTATCATTATAGGACTGCATATCGTTCGAATATTATTTATAATTTCAAGAATTGAAATTTTATTTAAAAAATTTGGTTACTTTTTACGACTACTACTATACTCTAAAGATATGAAAAAGGGTATTTAAAAAATAAATATTAATTGATTGCGGGTACTCTGAATATAAATATTAATGGCCCTGTTTAGATTGAATACATATATGACATTTTAAACATTATATTATGAATAAAATTTCTAACGCTATGGGGTATCGAACCTACATCTATATACAATAAAACCTTGATAACCCAGCCTTCGATTATCCGAGGCTCCGCGTTATTCGAGGCAACGGGATTCATCCAAGCACTCCGCATTAACTGAGGTGTATGCTCGGATAATACGGAGAATCATTAATAAAACAGACGAAGCTGCTACTCCTAATTCTGAATGCGCACAGTAGTTTGCAATTATTAATAAATTAATAAAGATAAATCCACATTCGTAAGTTGTTTACTTTTATTTGCTAAATGTTTATATTTATTTTTATATTTAAAATATATCAAAAATAGACAACTCTTCCGAATTTTGTACTTCTTCCGTATTATCCAAGTTTTCGCTTATCCGAGGCATCTGCTCCCCACATTACCTCGGATAATCGAGGTTCTGCTGTACCTAAATCTATCGCCAGAAAAATAATTGAATGTGTTTTATTTTATATATATATTTTTAAGTTTTCAAAAAAAACTGCTGGAGCAAATAAAAATTGTTTAAACAAATAGAGATGTCTCAATCATTAGCAGAAATGTATCAAAATGATATAATTATTAAACAAAAAGTAGTATCGGATATCGACTTGAGAAAAAAGTGTAAATCTCTGGCTCAATTTTGAGATATTTTGAAAATAAACAATAATTAATTGTTCAAAAAATCACACAGTATTTTTGAAAAATTTTACTACTCGAAAGAATGTCTCAATTTTAAATTTCATTCAAAAATACGATATTTTAGAATATTTTTCGGGCAAAACAATTGTTTATGTGAGTTACACTTAGTTTAAGAATTAAAAGTGATTTTAAAACTCATATTTGATATTTAAATTGTCTATTTGTAATTATTTATCTTTAAAAAATCAAAGGAACTCCTGAAAATTAAGAATAATACGTAAAAATGTTAATTATTCATTTTTTGGTCATATTAATTAACAATATTGACAATAATACCCTGACGCCTGAGTTCAATTTTTTACAATACATATGTCGTATGCGGGATACAAACTGACCGTTTGATGTGAAATACATTTCATACTCATTTTTAAATCATTTATGAAGGAATTATTATGGTATGCATATTTTCATTCTAACAATTGTTTGTCTGAATGATTCATTTTCTACGATTTTCTGATTAACAGAAATGAAAAAAAATGCATATGGCCTACATTTTTCGAATAACAATGATGAATCTGATTGTGAAACTATGTATGTACTAATATGTATTTCTTCTAACGAAAAATATAATTTCCTAAATTAAAAAAAAAATATAACATATATTCTCAATTCTCTGAATACGAATCAGTGAAAAATCCACTGATTGAAATACTAGTTAGACATTTCACTAATCAATCAGTGATTTTGTACTTTTTCACTAATCAGTTCAATAACACCAGAGTAAATGATTTGAAGCATAACTGAATCAACTGCAGGATAAATATACTCTGACTCGCATAGAAAGTACTTACTTAACGGGTTTGTACATGACAGTCCAAACTTAAAAATAAAGAAATATGCGAGGTTGTTTGTCATTTAAAAGCATCGATACTTTTCACCTTTTTAATATTTGGTTATATTTATGGGTTTTCAGTTTTTACTATATGATTCTTTGATTGAATGTACTAAAATATTATTTTATTATTCTTGCTAAATTCACATTGTGCAGTGCTGCCAACCTTCAAAAGTGGTTATTTCACTGATTCAATAAGTAACATTCTACTGATTGTTAGTGACCCATTTCTACCTATTTGAATCAGAAAAATTTCACTGATTCAGATTTAGAGAGTATTCGTCTTAATTTATATTTGATTTTATAATACATAACATAAGTACAATTCATAGGCAGATTTATTTTCATCGCGAGAACCCTATTAAGAGGCAATGCTTCGAAACCTCCCTCGGTCAACGCGGAAGTCAGCAAGTGGGGGTAACGTTTGAGCGACGTTGAGAGGGCGCCCTATTGAGAGGCACTCTTATGAGAGGCTCGACTGTATATTGCCATCCATCTGATAGAATATGGTACAATTATAGCAATATCTGTATGTTACGAGGGTGGTTCAAATATGATCGAGACAAATACTCTGACACGTTTATTTACTATCGAAAAAACTCGTCGTCGGTGTTGAATCTTTGACCTCCGGGGGCTTCTTTCAGTGGTCCAAACATGTTGTAGTCGCAGGGTGATAAATCTGGACTGTAGAGGGGGTGTTTCAGTACCTCACACGCCAATTCCGATATTGTTTGGAGCGTGAGACGCGCGGTATGAGGGCGCGTGAATTTTGGCATGCGGCTCATTCTCGACGGTTTCGCGGCCATCCTTGAATGCTTTGGCCCATTTAAGAACTTCGTGGGATTAAAAGAATTTTAAAAAAGCATAGGATTCCCGGAATTTACGGAATTAAAGCAATTCACAGAATTAACGGAATCAGCGAAATTCATGAGATTGACAGAGTTCATGAAATCCAAGAGATTTACAGAATTCATGGAATTTTCAAAATTTAAGGAACTCAATTAATTTACCGAATTTACGGAATTTACAGAATTCAAGGAAGTCTCCTAATAAAAGCAAATCTCGTGATAAAAGCAATTCTCGTGATAAAAGCATTTTGGGAACTCGTAGAATTAAAGCAATACGTGAAATTCACGGAATTTAAGCAATTCACTGAATTCGAGTCATTCGCAGAATTCAAGCGATTCACATAATTTAAGCAATTCACGGAATTCAAGAAATTTACGGAACTCAAGGATTTAAAGAGATTCATGGAATTCATGCAATTTACGAAATTAAAAAACTTCTAAAATTCACGGAATTCAAAAAATTCACGGAATGCAAGTACTACACGGAATTAATTGAGTTTCCATAATTTACAGAATTCACGAAATACACGGGATTTTAAAACTTCATTGAATTCGCGAAATTTCCAGAATCCTTGAATTCCTTTAAATTTCATAAAGTCCTTTAGAATTCGCTAATTCCTTGAATTCTGTGAATTCCATTAATTTCTCAAATTCCTTGAATTCTGTCAATTCCATGAATGTCTTGATTTTTTTTCATTCCGTAAGTTTCTTAAGTCTTGTGTACTTCCTGAATTCTTTCAAATCCGTGATTTCCATGAATTCCGTGAATTCCATGAATACCGTGGATTTGGCGAATACCTTGAATTCCGTCTATCACGTAAATCTCGTGCATTGCTTCAATTCTTTGAATTCCATCAATTGTTTGAATTCCTGGAATTAATGTAATTTCCTTAATTCCGTAATTTCCGTGAATTCATTGAGTTACTTGAATTTCGTGAATTCCATGAATTTGATAAATTCCATGGATTCCGCGAATACTTTGAATTCCTTGAACTCCGTGAATTCCATTATTTCTATTAATTTCTTTAATTTCATTATTAGCTTGAACTCGATAATTTCCGCAAATTCCTCCCATTACTTGAATTTCGTGAATTCCATAAATTGCGTGAATTCCGTGAACTTCATTATTTTCGTGAATGCCATGATTTCCATGAATACCATGAATTACATTATTTCCATTAATTTCACGAATTGCTTGACTTCCGCGGATTCCGTGAATTGCTTGATTTCCATGAATTACACAAATAAACTAGAATATATGTGACTAGATGAGAAATGTAGAAAAGTTACTGAAATACATTTTACGTATTGAGCAGAATAATAATTCAGTAAAAGATATTATGTATTTATTTTACTAAATTATTGTATATATAACGTATTAAATAGCAATGATATTGTTGAATAGATGTGGAGAGTAAAATCTGTTATTCACAGTAATAGTAAAAAAATTTTTTTTAAATAATAATGATCGGTGATCGATAAAGTTATGAACTCACTTTTTTTGCTTCTATAGATCTTAATTTTAAATCAAGACGTTACCCTATGAATAAAAAATGACCGTTACCACGATCACTACCGATGGAGGTGAGGTGTTTTTATATGAAGGATTATAAGCTCGGTAATTATTTTTGAACAGTTTTCGTTGTTTTACTGGAAAGTACCGAATTTTTTTATTTTTTTATTTTTACACCGAATTTTTCTCATATCTGCCACATGGTAACAAATTCGGCAAGTCCTTGAATAAATATTACTTTATTCATATAGCATGTATTCAAGATTTTAAGTGCATCTGTCAGTTACTTTTAAAAGTTTAAAGATTTGTGTACCTGTACTGTCAAGTCATTCCCAAAATGACAATTTTTCTGTTCGCTTGTTTTCCAGAATTCTATAAATACTCTTAAACTGAAATTAATCGTTCATAAATATTGTAACTTACATGTTAAATTTTTGTTCAAACTTCTGATGAATATAAGGAATATTTAAAGAATAAAT
This sequence comes from Belonocnema kinseyi, assembly GCF_010883055.1. Classification (NCBI taxonomy): domain Eukaryota; kingdom Metazoa; phylum Arthropoda; class Insecta; order Hymenoptera; family Cynipidae; genus Belonocnema; species Belonocnema kinseyi. The sequence goes on from NC_046657.1 coordinate 169,650,718, forward strand.
ATGTTTGACACCTAGTATGAAATTGCACTTAAATTTCTGGTTTTTATAATACCTTTTTAACGTTTTTTAGATCCTATGAAATTTTAAATTTTAAACTTCTTAATCTGACCACAAGAATAGTTTTTCATAATTTTCTAAAAGTTTAAAAGTTTGAACAATTCTACATCAATTTTAATTTTTATCTGAATGAAAAATATAATTGATACATTCTTGAATATTTAACATACAGCACCAGACTTTCAAATATGTGGCCTTCGAAACCCCCAACTAGATGATTGCATTAAAAGTTCTGTCGAGGCAGTGATACAGAGATTGAAAAATGGGCTTCCAGAAATTAATGTTCCACCTCTGGAGCCCCTTCATATAGATCACATGAAACTCGTCGACTTACCCACCTTGCAAGCATCTGCTAATGACGTTAAACTATATGGACTATCAAATGTTAAGATAAATAAACTAAATTTTGACCGCATGAAGCAGCAAATTAGTTTGGATCTAACTTTTAAGGAAGTGATTCTCGATGCCGATTACAATGTGAATGCGAGGATCCTATTTCCCATTGCTGGAGTCGGACCAATCAACATTCTTGCAAGTTCGTAATTCAATTTCAGTTAGACTAATATACAGAATTCGGTGTATACACAGAAAAACGCTGGTGTTAAATTTGTTTCAGCTCAAATTTCGTTGGTCTCCCAATGAGCATTTACGAGAATTTTCAGTCTCAAATTTATTCCTCTGAACGTAGGTGCACATCTGGGCATTTAGGGGAAGGTAACATTTGGAGATTGAATTTTGGCTCATGCCGAGTTGTGGAACGCTGAACTGCGCTGTCAGCCACCTGAACCTGTCAAAACAACTATTCGCTTTGCGATATTAGACTAAATAATTTTTAATAAGGAAACTAGCTGGAATAATATTCACCTAATTTTCAGCTTTCTTTCATTTAACAGTGCGTACTAGTCACTTAGAATAAAATTATAATTTCCTTATGCAACCCCCAAATATTAGGTTAGCAATGGCCGTCGACATTTAAACTAAAGCCGGGATGTATAGAAAAAGTCATGACCATGTACCTATACAATAAGTTATTTTCACTTCAATCACTAGCTAACTTCACTTCGTTGAATGTTGCGGGGATAACAATTGACCAAATTCATGGAAATCATTTGATTTTTGCTCTATTTTTTCTAATATCTTCGTAAAAAGTAATTTTTCGGTATGCAATTATTGCAATGAAAACAATGTTACGGATTTAATATTTCAAAACAGTTTTCCAATCATTTTCTAAGAATCTTAAAGAGAAAATATTAATTATAAGCTCGTACAATAATCCTGGCAAAGCGGAATGTTTTTCAGATTTTAATTAGAATAAAGAGTAAAGTGCGAGTTCTAACATTTATTTTCGGAAACATAGTAAATATTATTAATAATGAAATGTGAAAAAAAATTTCCGAAGAAAAGTTTGAATTGTTTAGAGTTTAAAGTTGCTGTAACTTCTCTCCCTAAAACTCTATCATTATGTCTTTAATAGTAGATTATGCACCTAGGCAGTAAAGTTGAACTTTATACGAGGATGCAGAATGTAACGTCTAAGCTGAACGCGAGGACGGCAAACGGCATCCGAGTTTAAAAGAACTTTACTGCCGTGGTGCATACGATACTTTATCTGAAATAGGCAGAATAAGAACTCTTTTTCTGGAAAACGACGTTTGATTGTACAGCGCACACTCTCGCGTGGGATGGAAGTCCAAAATCCACTTCGCAGTTTAACGCAGTATTTAAATATATTCTTTTCTTTCACTTTTCTCTTATTTCTCACTCACTTCTTCCTCCTTATGTGCCGATCGTCACAGTACAATAAAGTGCTATTTTACTGCCGCTCGACGGACAGATAAAGTGCGCTTGTTCTGCCTCTTTAAGGTAAAACAATCTCTTTAAAATTAACATGTTAAAACTTTGATTCTATTTACATCTTGAACGTTTTTTAAAATTAAAATTTATATTTGTTTTACTAAAAAATAAATTTTTGTCAAAAATGTTGCTTACTCAATACATTATGTTTAATGTTTTCAACTTATCTTTATATTAGATGTGCACGAATAAAAATTGCATTCAATTTCATTTACATTATATTCATCATATTCAATAATTTAAGACTTAAGTACTTACTAAACCCTAAAATGGTATGTTTCAATCTAGTATAAACTTGTATGTTCAGAAACAGAAAGGATTATTTTCAACTTTTTATTGAAATTCAAATGTTATATTCCACTTTAGCCAGTTTATTGGGCGACGCTTAAATTCATGGTTTCCCTTTAGCATTTATATAAATCTATTAAAAAACTGTTTTGAAATATTACATAAATAAAATTGATTTAATTTCAATAGGTGTTTTCATGAAAACAACATTTTATTTACTGAGAAACTTTTTAGAAGTTTTCTAGTTCCATGCCCTACAATCCAAAAGCAGGGAGTGGTTGGACAACTAACGCCGCGCGGCAGATATTAGGAACTAATAAGCTTAGGACAGTAAGGGATCACCGTTTTGTGTAGATTCAAAGGGCTGGGATCTTTTCACGTGAAAACGTTTCATGCCAAAGTTTCATATGTTTCATGAAACATAGGGGTGAGAAGAAAAACTATTTTGTGCATGCGCAGATCGGTTTTGACTAACCTAAGATTTGGATATTTTATCACGCCAAGTACAATTTTTATTCCAAGACACTAATAGACACTATTAAATGGGAGAAAATCAAAGGTTAGGTAATTATTTTTATAACTTACCTTCTTATCAACATCTATTTCACCCACATAAAGCCCGACAAAATCATCTTGACAGGTGACTGACAGTTTGTAGATGACACATCACGTTGCTCTGGATGAGGAAAACAGTCTCTAAATTATGGTTTTCCCCTAGATTCTCAGAATGAATCTGTGTGGCTCAAATTTGTTGCAACTCACTTGAACATTGATTTCGATGTACATTGGAGGGTCGGCGATTTTCTGTGTACTGATATATAATAAAATAGCTTTCTTGTCCCATATTTAATTTTTATTTAGGTATTCACTTACCATAGATATTTCTAAGTCGATCAGAAAGTACTTTTCAAGTTTCTGGAGTCACTTAATTAGAATTGGCTTTCGAAACTTCTGCGATCAATTAATTCAAAAACAATGTTTTAAATTTCTGATTTGGAAATTTTGTATTGAATTCATGTGTCAATAAAATAATACCTCCCAAGGATATTTTTCAGAAAAAAATTTAATGGAAAGGTTAATCAGCTTTGAGGTTTATCAGAATTACATAAGGGGTGGGCCAAGCGCTTGTTTTTCTTTTTTTCGATTTGTATTTTTTATAATGAAAGTTTATTGCTAGGAGACTTATTTACCGAAACACTAAGATGCACTTTTTACATTTTTTTTGTATGAAATTACTCTTGGTATTAAAATCATCTGGAAACAGTTCAAAACATGATAGGCTTAGGTGTTTTTGAGTTTTAAATATGAATCTGACGCAATCATTGGAAATGCGAAGGACTGGGGCGGACATATCGTATCGGTACTTGAATAAAAAATATCCTACACCTTATTCACTTTCATTCTCATAAAATTATTATTATAAACAAAATTATAAAAAATTATAAACTTAAAAAATGGCTCTTAACGGGAATGGTTCGGAACCAGGTGGGTACCGATTGGGCCATGTCTTTCATCAGCGATCGGGCCCAGATCCGATTTGCGGCTCTGGGCCAGATTTGACCTCGTCTGGCCGTTTTTGTTGAATGTCTTCATTTTGAGACCCCCTAAATCCGAAAAACAAGTTTTTACGAATGTGTCTGTTTTCCTGTGGCTGCCAAATAACGCAGGATCGGAAAAAGGTCAAGATAAGAAAAATGATGCTTTTTGGATGCTTTACAAGAATATCATAACAAATTTTGGAATTTTCTTGAAAAATCGAAAATTTAAATTTTGGAAGCATAAAAAATAATGGAAAATCTAAAAATTACATTTTTTTATTCAACAACTGCGATGTAAGACACGATGCGATAGAAATAGGCCGTCGGCCCGCCTGCCAAAAAGTGCGATGATTTGACCACGTATGCTCTTTTGCGTTTCGGTCATTAAAAATATGCTTATCAACGAACAAGCAAAAT
>NC_046657.1:169654971-169656983 GCF_010883055.1 Belonocnema kinseyi
TGGCATACGGTTATCGCGGAACATAGTCTTTGAAAATCGATTGAAAGTGAGTACATTTTTTGGTTATAATGCTACGATAGTACCACGTATGCCATCATGATTTTCGTCCATATTACATGCAATTATACATATATCTTGAATGGCATACGGTTCGGTTGGGGCAAAATTATTTCTATCTGTTAAAAGTGTTGCGTGAATGATCCGGCCAATTGGCGATAACAGTACCACGTATGCCATTATGATTTTTGTTTATTTTACATGTAATTACACGAGTCTCTTGAATGGCATACGGTTTGGTTGGTGCAAACATTGAACTAATTCTGCCCTCCGCACCATTTTGGCAATTCCGCTTGAATTAAATAGGGTAGAAGAAATGTAGAATGGAAAGAAATTGTGTAGGGTTGAACTTGCATAGGAAAGGGAGAGAAATGTATTAAAATAAATACAAATTTATTTTATGACCACAGATACCATCTGCGACGGAATTATACAAATACCATTAATTTTTTCATTGGTCTTCATCTTGATCTTCATCTTCAAAATCCTCATCATCATCTGCCGAATCCTCATCATCAACTTCCCAATCCTCATCATCATCATCAGAATTATCATCTTCAATCATTTCCGTGTAAAGGGACTCATCATCAGTCTCATCATCTTCGTCGGTATCATCGTCCTTAGTATCTTGATCAGATTGGCCATCTATATAAAAATTAGACATGTTATTTTGTAAAAAAATTAAATGAAATACTAAGCCAGAGTTGGCTGGTAATTGAATTAGCAGTGTGCTTTCTCGAAGAATGATTAAAATTTGTCTCTTTAACATAAATACAAATCTAAATATTTCAGTTTGAAATTTAAGAAATACAGAATCAAAATAATACAATATTAACATCGTGTTACGTTTGTGTATTTCTTTCTTTTTAAGAGACAAAAGGTGCTATTAAAAAAATTAAATTCTAGCAATTGGAAATGTCAATCTGTGTATAGTTTCATCTTTAAAAAAGCAAAAAATCATAAATATTTTTAAATGCTATAACTTTGAGTACCTTCTTCTATCTGGCAGTTTTCAAGGTCGGAGTCCGTTTCGCGAGTGCTGTCTTCTGAAAATATTATAATTCAATGTATTTTATCTTGGTAAGATTCTTTTTTATATGTATGAAATTTCATTAATTTCTCCTTTCTCCAAGATATCTGCGATTTCTTTGGGAAATTGTTCTCCATCAAACCAATGGAATGTGTAACCAGTATCTGTCAAGATCCACCCATAATTCTGCGGGTCGAGTGTCAAGGCCATTTGATTTTGTTGAATACAACTGGCAAGTGAATTCTTCTAATATTTTCAACACTGCATCGTAATCATCAACTTTGTCATTTCAATTTATAAATGCATCTTGAACTTTTTCATTCTTCAATAGCATGTTCCATGGACGAGCTTTGCCTAATTTGTAAAAGGCCGGATTGAAGTCACACCCGGTCATGGCGTGAAAGCCTGGTAAAGCTTTACAAATTTTGTTTCCCAATTTATCATGAATTTTCCTCACATTTATGTATTGTCGATAATTTCCAGTACCAAACAATATCCACACTTCTGTATCCTTGTTCAGATCTGCTATATTACCCAATGTTAATACAAGAATGTCTGTATCTGAACATTGAAGAACAACATTGTAGGCCGTGTTTAATCGATGTAATATAAATATTACTTTTTTATCGGCTTCTTCGTGACCTGAACGTTGAAAGTCTTTGGCTACCTCACATTTCACGGTGTCATTTACCACAGTAAACATATAGCACTTTTTATAAGATATATAAATTTTCCTGTCACCAATGATTTGCTTTACATCTTCTGTTGACCAATGATCAATAAGAAATGATACCAATACGTGGTACTGTTGTCGCAAATTAGTCGGATCATTCGTGCAACGCTCTTAACAGATAGAAATAATTTTGCCCCAACCAAACCGTATGCCATTCAAGATACATGTATAATTACATGTAATATGAACGAA
>NC_046657.1:169657083-169664396 GCF_010883055.1 Belonocnema kinseyi
TTCTTTTGCAATAAACAATTAAGTTAGCCACCAGGTGTTCCGCGGGGACCGGTTGATTTTGCTTGTTCGTTGATAAGCATATTTTTAATGACCGAAACGCAACAGAGCATACGTGGTCAAATCATCGCACTTTTTGGCAGGCGGGCCGACGGCCTAAAAATGCAATTAAAAAAGTCTGGTTTACTGAGGTTAGGAATGTAATTTAGACGTTAAAAGACGGTTAGGCTGCTGTGTGGATCGTATATTAAATCGTAAAAATAAAATTAGGAATGAATAATTTCAGTTTAAAGAAAAGGACAGAAGTTGCAATAAAATGCTTATTCAGATTTTTTTTTAAAGAGTGCACCTTTTTTAAATGATATAATGAAACTACGTCTTTTTTAATACTAATTCATGTTATGAATTGTAATTATATACATTTATGGAAATGATATACAATTTCAGGGGCAAAGTCAAGTGCGAAGCACGAGATACTTGATCAGAATGTGTTCGTTAAAGCCGAAGGAGCTTTAGCAAAAGAGAATTTACAATCACCAAATTACTTTTTTTCGATGCTTTGACCTTTTTTGATTGAAAAAAGTAATTGGGATAATTTTTTTTGTTGTTTTTTAGTACTACGAATATCCTTACATAGAATTATTAATTCCTAAAAAGAAATCGGTTCAAAAAATTTTAAAAATTCTTCAACTTTTTGAATTTTCATAAAAAATTTGTTTTTCAAAAATGTTTTTAGGAAGTATTTGGCACATCGGTCATTTTTTGGCCTTCCTTCTAACGTTTTTTGGATATTCTATAAAGATCTTTAAAATCTAATGTTCTAAAAATGCCTTTGAGACATTTTAAAACCGTTTTTAAATTCCATGCGCGCTAAACACACAAATAAATGCATGCATTTATACACACATACATACATTCATACACACAAACATACATACACAAAAAGAAATTTGCAAAAACTGGTTTTTCGGTATTAAAAAGTCTCAAAATATGGACATTAGTCCAAATATAAGGGGGAGAGGGGGACAAATTTTACAAAAATCTATTAGCTCCTGACATGACGCACCTTAATCACAAGTGGTGTGTAATGCAATGTTTCAACTCTATAAAAATTTGAGAATATAAAACCAGTGTTGATCAAATGTTATCTCTGCCGAGGCGTCATTTGACAGCTACTTCCAAATTCGTAAATGGGGTTGTAACTGAGAGGTTCCAGGGCAGGAATATCATAGTTGTTAGCAATAAGAGCGATTTTCTTTAAAATGGGGAAAATAATAGTGTCAGGTAGGTGAGACGTTGTCGTAAATAATGTTTTTATTTTTTATTTAAAAATTGTACTAATTACATTACGTTGAATGTTATTGATAATTTTTTTTTAAGTAACACATCTCAGATATTTTCAAATATTTTTAAATCAAATTTGTAGGTTTTATGTAGAACTCAGTACCCTTGTTTCTATACAAATGTAGAAAAATGTCAAAATTTTAAATAAAAAAATGTCGAAATTTTTATTTAATTTTTTAATTTTTGGTTATGAACTGGACTTTTTTTAGTTTTTCTTGAGCAATTTTTTCATTATAATTTTATATTTTAATAAAAAAAACCTCGTAACTTTTCTCGTTGACGGGACAAGATGCGACTCCAGTCATTCGCAATTAAAATTCGTTTAACAAACAGGGCCATTGGATACAACGTGATAAAAAAACTTAACAAATTGCAAAAGATGTTCGTACTGTGAAAAAATGATTTTCCGAAAGTATAGGGAAATACATTTGCGTTTCATGTTTACTTTTATTTTCTAGTCGTACTGATCTATGCTACCAATTAGTTGGGGAATTCTTCGTACACAAACTACTTTTGGCATTGCATACAGTATGGCATGCACTGCTAAAAATATTCATACTGGAAATAGAATTTTTTCATCGCCCAATATCAGATTAGGAAAACGACGTTTACAGCAGACGGAAACACTTGTCCTTTGTTCCATGGGTCGCTGGTTCATGTCCGGCTCCATGTCGACGCACTCAAGTCTATAATTTTAATTTGTTTTTCTCTACGTACGTGATGTGTAATATTCAAAGTTTCTTATCCCATATTTATTACTTGGTGGTAGGTTGTAATTCAATAAAATACACATGTTTATCCTTCATATAAAATTTCACAGTATAATTAAAAACTTAGTGGACTGTATAACAATTTAAAAGTTTATAAAATTAATGCCTAAGTAAGCACCATACCGGACATGTACATTTTCGTAAGAAGGTTCTCACGCGTCTCTGCTCTCTAATTGAAATCAAAATCCTACATACATTCTATCAGATGGCACCACTCACATTAAGCGCCACAATCATTGAAAATTTAAAATTACAAGTTCACTTCGCGACATACCGCCGGCCTTGAACAATTCATGTTCAAAAAAAAGTCATACATCAATAGGTAGCGGCGAAATCTTTTTTATTCCGCGATCAAAAACACCGCTTTCAGTCTTAACCTTAACTACTCTTACAATTCCATCATCACCAGGCACCACTTCCAGAATCCTACCTAAAGCCCATTGCAAGGGTGGTAAATTATCGTTTCTTAGTGTGACTAGAGTACCTACTTTAACAATTTCTGGATCTGCAGTATACCACTTGCTTCGCAAATTTAACTCATTCAAGTATTCGTTGTACCAGCGCTTTCATAGGTCTAATTTTATTTTGTGCACATGTTGCCACGATGACAAGCGATTTGTCCCGGAGTCAACACAAGAAAATCATTAGGATCCGACGACATTGGAGTAAGTGGTCGAGAATTAAGAATACCCTCTATCTCACACATGTAGGTAGCTAGTTTTTCATAGCTGAATAATATTTCGTCTATCGTTCTACGCATATGATGCTTAAGGGACTTCACGGCTGCTTCATATATTCCGCCAAAATGTGGGGTTCGTGAGGTGATAAAGTGCAATTCAATCTCTTGATTTGCTCATGTTTTTTCAACCTTTTGGTTATGCTCATTAGAATTAAGAAAATCGTGAAGTACCTTTAGCTCATTTTTGGCTTCCACGAAATTAGTAGCGTTGTCAGAATACATTGCCTTCGTTTTTCCTCGTCTGGCAAAAAATCTATGCAAACAACCAATAAAGGCCTCTATCGTCAGGTCACCTACTAACTCTATATGTATAGCTTTGGTAGCTAAACAGACAAATACTGCTGCATAGACCTTGACCTTATTTCGATTACGGTAACGCTTCTCCTGAACATGAAAGTATCCACAATAATCAATGCCAGCATTTTCAAGTGGACGGGATGCTGTTAATCTAACTTTCGGTAGGTTGCCTATTACATATGACAATTCCTTAGGCTTTGCTCTACAACATTTTATACATGCGTGTACTATTTTGCAAGTAACGAGTCTACCATCTACAATCCATTATTTATGTCTAGTTGCATATAGTGTAGCATTAATGCCAGAATGCATCAGCTCCACATGAGTATTGCGAACTATGAGATCAGTTACAAGGTGGGATTTTGGAAGAAGGATAGGATGTTTTTGTTCATAGTTTACATCGGTGTTTTTTATTCTTCCGCCTACTCTCAACAGACCATCCTCCATTATGGGGCTCAGTCTTACAATTTTTTAACATTTGGAGATTTTGTTGTCGACTGATAGTATATGAACTTCTTCTGGGAATTCTTCTCTTTGAACAGCTTGAATCATTCGTATCGATGCCGATTGGATTTCTTTTGCAGATAATATATTGGCATGATCCGTTTCTTTACGTAATTTATTATAAAACGAAAACAATAAGCAATGATACGAATGAGTCGTGTTAAGGACGAATACCGACTCCAGAAACTCCATCTTTTCGCAACTATGCTAGTTAATACGGCAACTCCCCTTTTATCAGGGACATCTTTTTCGAATGAGTAATCTGGACACTTTGATTCTAACTGATTGAGCTAGATAGGTACAATCTTCCACATTTGATTATTTAAAAAATCCATTGGTAATTGACCTCTTGATATAAAATCCGCAGGATTTTCCTTCGTTGGTACGTCTCTCCAGTTAGCTGCATCGCTGATTCCTTGAATCTCAGCTACTCTATTCGCTTCAGAGGTTTCGAGCTTATAAGGATGTTTATTAATCCAGTCCAATACTATCGTAAAATTAGACCAGAATATTACTTTATCAAACTTTATTTGTAATGATTTGATGACATTCTTTTAAAGCTTCGATAATAGTAATGATGCACAAAGTTCAAATCTCGAAATGGAGGTAGTTTTGACTGGATCTACTCGCGACTTTGAGCACAACATAACAGAGAAATATCCTTGGTCATTTGAGGAACGTAGATAGATGCACGCACCATAAGCGTTCTGACTAGGGTCAAAAAATCCGTGAAGCTACAATGCCCTAGTATCAAGGACCTTGACTGCTCTTGGTCAATCCCAGTCGTTTATCAGGTTTCATTATGCATGATAAACCTGCCATGATGTGGCCGATTCTGTAGGAATAGGATCATCCCACCTTAGTTTCATCTTCCATAATGTTTGCATCTCAATTTTTGCAAAGACTATAACTGGTGCTATGAGTCCTAAAGAGTCGTACAGTTGTGCCATCTGAGAGAGAATAGTTCTCTTAGAGATCATATTATTTTTATGTTTCAGTTTGACATCGAAACTTAAAGTGTCCTCCTTGGCATTCCAGCTTACCCCTAATGTTCTCGTAGATTGATCTTGTCCTATTTCGCGTTGTAAATTGTCCAAACAGTCAGGTAGATCTTCAGTGAGTTTTGGGTCATTGGAAATCCATTTAAAAAGTCTGAGGTCTGCCTTGGATGTCAAATGAATAAGTTCATCTCCGAGCTGTTTAGCTTCTTCGAATGTGCTCGTACCCGTTAACAAATCATCTACATAAAAATCATTTGCTAACACGGTGGCTGCCTTTGGAAATGTTGCTCCCTCGTCATCTGAAAGCTGCTTCAAACAACGAGTTTCCAAGAATGGTGCTGCAGAAGTTCCGTAAGTTACGGTGTTGAGTTGATAGGTCTTGAGCTGTTCTTTATTGCTGAAGCGCCAAAGTATTTTTTGATAATTTCTGTCCTCAAGATGAATCAGAAATTGCCTGTACATTTTTTCAATGTCAGCACTCAACATAAACACATGCAGTCGAAATCGTAGGACCAACTCAAAGATCACTTCTTGAATTATCGGACCCACCATTAACGCATCGTTGAATGAAACCCCTGAATTTGATTTTGCAGAAGCGTCAAATACAACTCTCAGCTTGGTCGTGAGACTTGATTATTTAAATACCGCATGATGAGGTATGTACTAACCACCTTTTAATGCAGTTGAAACAGGCTCCATATGCTTCAGAATCTGATACGTTCTCATGAATTCATGATATTCATCCCTTAAATTAGAATCGCATTCTAATTTCCTCTCGAAAACAAAAAATCTTCGACGAGCTATATCATATGACGATCCTAGCGCCTCTTGTTCTTTTTTAAAAGGTAAACGTACCATGTAACGACCTGCTGTATCAAGTTGAATATTCTTACGAAAGTGTTCTTCACAAGCCCCTTCTTCCGCTGAAAAATACCTTTTCTCTGTAATTTCTTCTAGTTTCCAGAATTTTTCCATCTGAACGCTGAGAGGGTCCCTTAATAAATTGCATGCAAATTTATAACGATGTAAAAAGTTGTTGACCCTTCCTGTTACGATCCATCCTACCTTTGTATTTTGAAGGGACGTGCGTGGTAAGGCGAGAGGGATTTTGTACCTGTTACCCGGTTTGTCAAAATTAAGATCTGAAAGATTTATATTGTTAGGAATCCTTAGAACATCTTTGTTAATAGGAAGGATTGGATGATAACTTGTGATTCGAGGAAGTTTTAGGAATGATAATTTTTCTGAATATTTATTATACCTTGATCGGAATTTTGCAACAACACATTCGGCACTGTTTACCTCTTGAGCATTCACGATTTCTATGGAAGAATCTAATTTCCTTCTTTTTAGTTTTAAACGTTTTGCTAGATCTTCAGTGATAACGTTCGGTTGTGACCCACTATCAAGTAGAACCCTACACGCATGTGCACCTCCATTGCTATCAAACATGTCAATTATAGCAGTCGATAACATCACATTTGATGGATCCATAATATGTAAATTTTTCATCTGACTTGTGCTATCTTTTTCTTTGTTTTGATCTAATTTCGACTCTTCTTTCGATTCTATATGTAACAAAGTATGATGACGACGATGACAGATTGTGCAGTTCCCAGATTTACAATCAATTATCAAATGATTGCGTTTAAGACAATTATAGCAGAGTCCTTTCTTTTTTGCTACTTGAGTTCTTTCATTTATTGATAATTTCTCAAACTCCTGAAAATTCTGAATAAAATGATTACCTCTACAATTGAAACAAGTCAGATGTGATTGCGTGTTTATAAAGGACTTTCCTGAACTTTTCCTATCAGTATTCGATTATGATTTATTACCTGACCTTGTACTCTGTTTACTTTGCTCGTTAGACACGGGGTTCAAAATTTCTAATATTTGTCATCGTTCTTGCAAAAAATCAGTAAGCTCTTTAAATTTAGGCATCTCGCTACCTTTTACCGATCACTCCCACTCTTCCGCCGGAAAAAGTGGGAAGATTAAGTTTTGGTAGCGGAAAATGCATTCTCTTTGATGTCGCATCGCTACTTGGAGTAGTAGCTCGCGAGGTTGCTAATTGTCTTAAATTGATCAATTCTGCCTCGCGCTGAGCATTGAGCTCAGCCTCCAATTGTGCTATTCGCGAGAGCTATCGAGCTAGCTCATATCCCTGATCATTATTCGAATCAGTGGCCGACGGTCGAGGCAGAGGCTCATTAATTATTTTTGTAGCTAATGCACTGTATTTATAATAATTATTTTAAAACTCTGTGCGTTCTGCCTCACGCGTTGGTCCTGGAACTAATAATTCAAGACTCATTTGCGCCTGATCATATTGATCCCAATTCTCTTCGATCTTTCTTAAACGAAGCTGAATTTCTTCTACAACAATTATATCTTGTGTTTCATTATCGAGACATTTTTTAAAAAAGTTTTCAAATTTAGTTAAGCGAGTTTTACAATTGGTGCGAGTTTGTCGAAAACTTTCAACTTCGTTAGTAGCCATGATAAATCAAATACATACAATTAATGACAAGTATAAACAATAATACCCTTATTATGCAACACTTACAGTCTGTCAAGTTAAAGCGTGGGTGGCTTTACTCGCAGTCGGTAAGGTGTATCGACATGATTTTGGTGTCAAAATATTAAGAAGAGCTCCCT
>NC_046657.1:169664496-169675823 GCF_010883055.1 Belonocnema kinseyi
AGGGAGCTCTTCTTAATATTTTGACACCAAAATCATGTCGATACACCTTACCGACTGCGAGTAAAGCCACCCACGCTTTAACTTGACAGACTGTACTTGACTCGTAGTGTTGAGTCACCTATCTGATATGCGAATATAACTCTCGAAAAGCTTTTCTTCAATCAGCCTTATTGAATTTCATAAAATTATCTCGTAGAATTTTTCAAAGATAGCTGCTTCCTCATGTGTTCTGTCACAATCCTTGACTATTATTTTTGGATAAAACCCCTATGGCGATTTTCGTTGCGGTTGCAACGATCTCTCGAATCCAGGCTTTGATAGATATTTGTTTACCTAATTGCCAAACAACCAACTTGAAAGTTGATATTGTCGAGGAAATAGATTGAGCCTGCGTCACCTATGTTTATCAAGATCTAAGCAGCACTTAACAGTTCACAGTTGTAAAATATCACAGTACCGATGTTCACTTAAAATTGATGGTTTTTGGCATATAAAGTTTTTTGATAATCTTGACAAAGTCAAGCCACTTTTCACTAGTGACAGGAAAATCATGTTTAATTTCAGATAAGTATCCGATTACGAGGAAAAATGTCGACGCACTCAAGTCTAAAATTTTAATTTGTTGTTCTCTGCGTACGTGATGAGTAATATTCAAAGTTTTTATCCCATATTTATTACTCGGTGGTAGATTGCAATTCAATAAAACACATAGGTTTATCCTTCATATAAAACTTCACAGTATAATTAAAAACTTAGTGGACTGTATGACAAGTTAAAAGTTTATAAAATGAATGCCTAAGTAAGCACCGGACCGGATATGTACCCTTTCGTAAGAAGGTTCTCACGCGTCTCTACTCTCCAATTGAAATAAAAATCCTACATACATTCTATTAGATGGCACCACTCACAGTAAGCGCCACAATCATTGAAAATTTAAAATTACAAGTTCGCTTCGCGACATAAAGTATGGCACGCGCTGCTAAAAATATTCAGACTGGAAATGGAATTGGTTCTTCGCCCAATATCAGAGTTAGAAAACGACGTTTACAACAGACGGAAACACTTGTCCTTTGTATTTATTATAGAAACGAATTCGGCCGAGGCATTCCTGATCCAAGAGACTGCATACCCTGGCGGACCGAAGGAACCGAATGGAGCCTCTACGAAGTACCCGTAACGACTCCATTGGGTCCCCATTCGGTTCCTTTTAAAAAACTAGAAAAAACAGCAAAATCAACTTTTAAATTGTTAAAATTCGGATCCTACCTTAAAATTCCTTATAAAAGGTCACGGAATAATCACAATAGTTTTTTTTGCAATGGTAAAAAGTTTAAAAAAATATAAGATGTATAACGCCTGTTGACTGCTACTAACAGGCGATGCGTTTGAAGTGTAGCAGTCAACAGGCGTTATAGGTATTATATTTATTTTTATTTTTTACCGTTGTAAAAAAAAACTATTGCGATTATTCCGTGACCTTTTATAGGGAATTTTAACGTAGAATCCGAATTTCAACAATTTAAAATTTGATTTTGCTGTTTTTTCTAGTTTTTTTTTAAAGGAACCGAATGGGGACCCAATGGAGTCTTTACGGGTACTTTGTGGAGGCTCTATGCGGTTCCTTCGGTCCGCTAGGGTATCAGCGAAAACGGAAGGAAAACGTTCGTTGATGCAAAAACTACTACTTTTGAGAAATATAAAAAAACGATGCGTCGCTTTTAAAGAAAAGCATCCTTCCTGCGATACTGGGATTTCTAAATTTGCAAAATTAAGACCCACAAGAGTCAATTTTGGCAGGCAGTAGTGGTACACATTTACTCTGTGTTTGTAAAATTCATCGGAATCCGAAACTGCTGATTTCTGGAGCACGACTGAATCACCCTGTACAAGTTGAAGCTGAGAATAATTTTTTTTGGACTTTAAAAATATATTTTAAAGGCAACGATATGCAGCACGCACGCGCCTAATCGCTAATTACTTATATATAAAGAATGTCCTAGAGCCGAAGAAATAACAGTTTTTGAAAAAATTGTTTTACTTGTTTAACTTGTTAACCTTCTGCAATGTTAAAAACTATTATAAATTTAGCTGATGACTATGTTAAAAAATTTAGCAATAAATCACCTGAAGTTTTTAAGACCGATTTTCTAGCAAAGGCGCAAAGTAAGTTCTAAATAGATAATAAAAAATCATTACAACCAGGAGTTTTTGTGATACTCTGTGATTTAGGCGAAAATTTCTCTCCTTTATTTCCAGACTCTGTAATGAACAAATAACTATTTACCCATTCGTTGCTTACTGTAAATAAAATAGGGCATTAGAACACGAAAGTTATATAATCATTTCCAAATGCCTTAATCGCGATGTACGAGTAACTTCTTTCAATTTCTATATGAAGAAATTGATTATAAAATTAAAGAAACGAAAGCCAGTAACGTAACCAGAGATCATCTCTGATGTAACTAATTTACTGTACCCAC
Organism: Belonocnema kinseyi; assembly: GCF_010883055.1. NCBI lineage: Eukaryota > Metazoa > Arthropoda > Insecta > Hymenoptera > Cynipidae > Belonocnema > Belonocnema kinseyi. The sequence continues at coordinate 169,666,977 of NC_046657.1, forward strand.
AGATCTGCATCGCAGTATGAAAATAAGTATACCTTTATTAATCTTGCCTACGATGAACAACATTTCGGAGTGACAGCTAAATGAATTTTTTCGCTACGTCCAATGAAGAAAGTCCATGCGAGGAAACGCGTTGTTGAAAAAGCGAGGCTTCAACGACCACTCGACAATCAAATCACGACTAGGCCCTATGAATGAGACAAAGATTTACTACCCAAAATAAAATCCATTTATTACGCTGTACAAGAGATTGTGCACAGAACGTGCAGTTTTTGGTACGTCGGTTTAAAAATTGCTGAGGTGTAGTATTTTCAAAAAAATTCACAAAAAAGTTTGAAGTTACATCATTTTTACAATTTTGATTTTTTTTCAAAAATATTTCACCATAAAATCTTACCTGCATAATACTATTATTTCCCCCAGTTTAAAGAATATCGTTTATATGGTTAACAACGCTGACATTCCTGATCTGGAACCTAATAACTGTCAATGCAGCAGTCAATGTACTGTATATTTGTCTAAGTATTTGTCAACTGTTCTCTCAACTGTTAAGAGGGTTTTTTAGTGAGTTGTGGAAAAAGGTTTTCTGGGGTCCTATGTAAAATTTGACATTAACATTTTTTTTAAATGGTGCATCTGCTGTATAAATAATTATTTTAAACGTTCAAAGGTCGCTATTTTTTAAAATCTGACTTTTGATCAATGGCAGTCGCCTCTATTTACCTTGCTGTGGTTGGGATCGTCGGGGAGTGATTTCCGCGGAAAAGATTTTTCCCCACTCTCAAAGCGGACCGGTGCTCGATGCGATTAATTTCGCTCTCTGTTTATATTGCTACGTGCATCAGCGCGCACAACGCATTGAAACAAAACAGCTATCCATATCTTCGCGTTCAATTTTCGAGGTCTATCAAGCTAGCACCTCAACAAACGAAATTCCCAAATTTCTTAATGTCAAAATTTATGGCTTTTTTGGGCTGTATTGCCGATTTTTGGGCTCCGCTACTTCTTGTGAAAATTCAACTTTTGAGTGGAGGTGCTGACTTGAATCAAGCCAGCACCTCCACTATATAAAAATTGAAAGAAAAAAAATCAAACACGTCAGAATTTTGGCCTTTTTTCGGCTCTTGAACGCACCAACAACCAATTTCCAAAAACCACCCCTACAAAATATAAAACCACCCCCTATGTAAAAAATAAAATTCGGAAAAAACAAAAAACACCAGAATTTTGGGCTTATTTTGGGCTTTTTAATGCATAAAAAATTTAAATATTACCCCCATTTTCAAAAACCACCCCCTAGCAAAAAATAAAATTTGCAAAATCCAAAATGCACTAGATTTTTGGCTCATTTTAGAGTCTCAAATGCACTTAACATTATATTACAAAAACCACCCCTGTGTAAAAAAACGTCAACCTGAGAATAAAAACTTAAATCTTGATGTTGGCATTTTCGAAGAGCCCAAAAATCAGAGACTCCATCTGAACCGTAAAATTTGAAAAATATCAGTGACTATAGTAACACTGTAATATTCCGAAAAAGATTGATTTACACAAAATTATGTTTGATTGTCAAAAAGGGACAGTTTTTTAACGTCAAGTGTTCGGGATCAAAAATCGGAGTAGGTATCTTTAAGAAGCCCAATAATCATAAACTCTACTGACACTAGAAAATTCTCAAAAATATTAATTTTTGACAAAGTCATATATACCTGGTAGAGAAGGGTTGATTTTATAAGTTAAGGGTTGAAGCCCAAAAATCGGAGTGGATATTTTGGAGGAGCCCAAAAATCAGAGACTCTACTGACTCTAGAAAATTCTCAAAAATATTATTTTTTGACAAAGTCGTATAAACGTGGTAGAGAAGGGTTGATTTTATACGTTAAGGGTTGAAGCCTAAAAATCAGAGTGGGTATTTTCGAGGAGCTTAAAAATCAGAGACTCTACTGACACTAGAAAATTCTCAACAATATTATTTTTTGACAAAGTCATATATACGTGGTAGAGAAGGGTTGATTTTATACGTCAAGGGATGAAGCCCAAAAATTAGAGTGGGTATTTCCGAGGAGCCCAAAAATTAGACACTCTACTGACACGGGAAAATTCTCATAAATATTAATGTATATATAACCATGTATGTATGACTTTGTCAAAAAATAATATTTTCGAGAATTTTCTAGTGACAATGTAGTCTTTCATTTTTGGACTCCTCGAAAATACCCACTCTAATTTTTGGGCTTCAACCCTTAACGTATAAAATCAACCCTTCTCTACCACGTATATACGAATTTGTCAAAAAACAATATTTTTGCGAATTTTCTTGTGTTAATGTTGTTTCTGATTTTTGGGCTCCTCGACAATATCCACTCTGATTTTTGGGCTTCAACCCTTAACGTATAAAATCAACCCTTCTGTACCACGTATATATGACTGTCGAAAAATATTATTTTTGAGAATTTTCTAGTGTTAATCTAGTCTCTGATTTTTGAGCTCCTCGAAAATATCCACTCCGATTTTTGGTCTTTAACCCTTAACTTATAAAATCAACCCTTCTCTACCACGTTTATACGACTTTGTCAAAAAATAATATTTTTGAGAATTTTTTAGTGTCAGTAGAATCTCTGATTTTTAGGGTCATGGAAAATACCCACTCTGATTTTTGGGCTTCAACCCTTAACTTATAAAATCAATCCTTCACTACCACGTTTATACGAATTTGTCAAAAAATAATATTTTTGCGAATTTTCTTGTCTTAATGTTGTTTCTGATTTATGGGCTCCTCGAAAATACCCACTCTGATTTTTGGGCTTCAACCCTTAACGTATAAAATCAACCCTTCTCTACCACGTATATACGAATTTGTCAACAAATAATATTTTGCGAATTTTCTTGTGTTAATGTAGTCTCTGATTTTTGGGCTCCTCGTCAATATCCACTCCGATTTTTGGGCTTCAACTCTTAACGTATAAAATCAACTTTTCCACTGTCAGTAGAGTTTATGATTATTGGGCTTCTTAAAAATACCTACTTCGATTTTTGATCCCGAATACTTGACGTTAAAAAACCGTCCCTTTTTAACAATCAAACATAATTTTGTATAAACCAATCTGTTTCGAAATATTACAGTGTTACTATAGTCTCTGATATTTTTCAAATTTTACGGTACAGATGGTGTCTCTGATTTTTGGGCTATTCGAAAATGCTAAATTCAAGGTTTAAGTTTTTATTATTAGGTTGACGTTTTTTTACACAGGGGTGGTTTTTGTAATATAATGTTAAGTGCATTTGAGACTCTAAAATGAGCCAAAAATCTAGTGCATTTTGGATTTTGCAAATTTTATTTTTTGCAAGGGGGTGGTTTTTAGAAAATAGGGGTAGTTTTTTTAAAATGCATTTTCGAGCCTACAATAAGCCGCAAATTCTAGTGTTCTTTGTTTTTTCCGAATTTGATTTTTTACATAGGGGTGGTATTATATTTTGTAGGGGTGGTTTTTGGAAATTGGTTGTTGGTGCGTTTAAGAGCCCAAAGAAAGCCCAAAAATTTGACGTTTTCTATTTTTGTTGTCTTTCAATTTTTATACAGTGGAGGCGCTGGCTTGATTCAAGTCAGCACCTCCACTCAAAATTTGAATTTTCACAAAAAGTAGCGGAGCCCAAAAATCGGCAATACAGCCCAAAAAAAGCCCAAAATTCTGACATGAAGAAATTTGGAAATTTCGTTTGTGGAGGTGCTAGCTTGATAGACCGCAATTTTCGCCAACTATCAATTACGTACGTTCTATGAATGTTCTATTTACTGTTGTAAACCTCAATAAGAAAACATAAAATGACATTTTGCACTGGAAAATTGCGTTAAAATTCTAAAACATTGACGGCATCATAAATTCATCATGTTAAGCGATGGGTGGCACCCTTTGTGGCCAGAACAACAGAATCAAATGCAGTATCAAAACAACAATCGCAGAATTTATTAGTTGTTAATTTTAAGCAAAACTATGGTAAAATGGATGTGAAATATCGCAGAAAAAGAATATAAAAGTGTAGGGGAGTTGACTGTAAAAGCAAATCATCGAACGATGGTGTTATTTTACACAGACTACCTATATTGTACCAGATATATGGTATGTGTTTAGTGGATTAAGAGTATAAACATAACATAACAACGTAACCATGACTTTTGCAATCTATTACAAAAATTATTCAGAATGACATTTGTTTATTAATTTGCATTTGTTTGCTGCTTTTAAATCGACAACATGCCTGAGTTAGTGTACGAGTGCAGCAACACAATGTTTACATTTACCGTATAGGCCAGATACACATGAACATAGGCAATCAATTAATTTTTGTCTTATTCTTCAGCTATAACAACTTTCACATCATGGGGAGATCTTCTGTGCAAATATGTTGTTCCCACACGAAGAAACATGATGTATAACCTATTTTTAATGTCTCCTATAATTCTTCAATATTAAGTGTGATCTGAATTAGCAACGTTTTATCCCTCTTTGAGTCTCCACGAATCATCATCCACAAATTTTAGAATATCAGAAATATAAAAGTCATAATTACGATAACATTTGTATGGTATTTTATGGCAGAACTTTGAATTAGTTGTTTTGAGATACTAAATTTGATTCTATTGTTCTCGCTACTAGGGACGCCACCCATCGCTTAACATAATGTATAGAGACACAATGCTCGGACGCCGATCTGTCGCGGTCGTGGTGGAGGGAGAGCTCAAACGAGAACAAAGGAGAACGGCAAGGTAAAAAGAGACCATGGTAATTAGAAGCGATCGTACTCGCAGGCTCGGTCAACTCAATAAGGGAAAACGGCGAATTTTTAGAACTTTGCCGCGTGGGGGTTGAGAGGTAGCGAGGGGAGTCAAATTAATTCCCCCGCCCATCGCAGATGGCGCAAATTGGCGTCAAAAGCGCGTGCGCGGAAAATCGTTTGTTGTCATTTGATACTGTCACGTGTTGTCTGGTGCTGTCACCGTATGAGACCATAACCTCAAAACGGTTTTTCGTGTGCCGGTATCACCTTAATTAACAAGAATTTCTTAAAAACGCAAACTGGTGTGTTTATGACATATTCAAAAAACTGTATATCACAGTTCAACTCTGTTTCAGAAAAAATAATAATTCATACGTATGCACATCCTAACTCGTCTCGTAGTTATCTTTTTCTACTTAAAATACAAAAATAAAAGCAAAATGAAGTAAATGAGAAACGCAAAATGAGAAATTGGATGATAATTATCCTTAATTTCTTATTTTGCGTTTCTTGTTTTCTTAATTTTGCCTTTATTCATCCTCTTTTTTTAAAATATTTTACTAGTCAACACATCTAAGGAAGGAGCATGCACATATATAGCGTCACGTAGCTGACCGAGCCTGCGTACTCGTATTCGGAAGCGTATAGTGCCATAGTAGAACAAACAAGAAATACCTCCTTGGACAAATTAGTTTTCAGCCTACATTTTTCATTTTTTACGCTTAGCATTGTAAGATTTAAGAGTCTCATAATAGTGTCGAAAAGTTGAAGGTACATCAATGCTTATTTTATAAGGATGCAACCTAACCTTCAAGAAGTGATACTGATTGATTATTTTTGCAAATTAAAACTTAGAAAGACAGAGGAGTTTCAAGTAATTTCCTTAATGTCAGTGTTGTAGAGTGATATAGCGATTTTGATCAAACTTGGTAAGGTTTAGTGTTGTATTTAGTGTTAGTCAAAATAGATTATAGAATTTGGAATTGTGAACCCCGACTTTTTTGAAAACAACATATCTCTCAAACAGCTGATTGACTTTCAATTATTTCTGTAGGCACAGTGTATGATTTAAAGGTTTTTTTACAATTTAAAAACAAAAATGTTTAAAAAGAATCAAAACAAAAAATAGTTATTTTCGTACAAGGACCCTAAATGGCACTTTTTTGGCCGAGTGTGAAAGTTGCACAACGAGTCTGAGCCCAGGTACGGAGTCCTGTAATATGCGTAGGGTAAGAAGTCAATACTGAAGTACCTTATGAACCCTAAATAAATACCCGAAACACCCTAAATACACTAAGTAAAAATCTAACGGCCTATGCTAAAAAGTTATATTTTAAGTATCGTTCGCAGTGCCTTACGTCGCACTTATGATGGCAGTGTGATAAAAATAATTTGTTTATTTAATTTTTCGCTCAAAAGTGTACCCTTCATTTTTTTTTAATATAAATATTTCGATTTCTCATGATTTTTGCGTCGACTCAAAAATCATGTGTCTATTATGGAATTTTAAAAGCAGAAAGTAATAATTCTTTATCCTAATTGTTGTGTAGAGATACTACCAGTAAAGCATTGTAATCAAAAGCTTTCATTTTTATATTTTTTGTTAATTTTATAATAAAACAATTGGAAATTATTGACAATATGTTTTAAGGAATTTAAAAACAAAAAACACTATTTTTTCTTTGTCTGTAGATGCTTATAGTATTTTGTTGTATACTTTATTTATACAATACAATCTTTTAAATATTTTTTTTAAAAATAAATATAACAAATAGTGTCGTAATCAATTATCACCTTGTCAATAAAAGTCGATAATGTTTAATACTTGATATTGTAATTTGTTTATGGAAAGTAATACCACTTATCAATCCTTTTTCGCTTGCATAAACCCCTACGCATTAAATCCAAGAGATTCTGAGAGTATAGAAAAGTTTTTTACAAAAACATAGAATAGAAAGGGAGCAATCTCAAAAAGAAACACGTGTTCGCTATTTGCATTACCGAAAGTGAAAGAATGTCAATCAAGTTTATATTTATTTCTGAGTCTCCCAAGTGCGAAATCAAAAACGGCCCAACGTTGGTCCACTGCTGTCAAAGATTTTGCCGATATTTGAAAGCCAGTGCTACGCCATTACCGAAATGATATATGAGTGCTGCACTTGTTGACCAAGAATGGGTCGCCATTTAGCTGCCTTCACTGGGCCATCTCTGGCAGCTAGTTTTGGCCCGATTGCTGCATATGTTAATGGCCCATTACCAAAACTATACAGGGGCATCAAAAAGTATCGCCCCCCCCCCCCCCCCCCCCCCTATCAGCGAAAATATGCGTTTTCAAAAGAAATTTTTCAGACAACAGTTGCAGCACGTTTTGATACGCAGTAGGTTTTATCACGCAGTAACACGTGCAACAATGCGTATACAATATTACATCCATATGACAACAAATGGTCCTATATTAAGATTTACACCATAGTAAGATCTATTATGTGGCAAAATTTTTGGCGGTGTACACTGCCTCACAATCAATTACGGCTCTTCAAGTATGCCTCGAACAGCATTTTGCATATAAAATTTTGTGCTGGTTTTTAAATCTATAATCTACTTATTAATATTTCCAGACAAGTTATGATGGCCTATCTGGGTTGAAAAATGTTTAATTGATTGAATTAGATTTAAGGAAAATGTTGATGAAAAAAATAAGAAAAATCACAGCAAAACCTGCAATTTACGAATTTATTTTCTCAGCGGACGTGTTATCAACTGCTGTATTAAATTACAAGATAGTTCAACATAAAGGAAAGCCGTACATGTTTATGAGGGAAATGAATTTAAAACTCTCCATTAAGGACTATACTTCCAACTTTACACCAAAAGAAGGACCAGACAGTACTCTCGCAACAGCTATTAACGCTGCCCTGCAAAACAGCCGTGAAGAGATTATAGAAAGTGCCACTCCGCACTTGGAGAAGAAAATTACGGAAGTAATGCTCACATCGGCAAACAAAATTTGCAAGTCCTTTACGTATGATGAACTATTTCCTGATCGCGAATAAAAATTAGGATTAAAAATATTTGTTTTTTTTTGTATTAAATTGTAGGATTTAAACTTTTTATTGTAATAAAACCAGCGGTATAAATACACATATCCTTCTTTCTGCATCTTTTAGATAAATGAGCAGTAATTGGATGCAATAACGACTTTATTTTGTTTTTAGAAGTCTCTTATTTTGAATTTGTTTTGCACACACATCCATAAAAGAAGAAAATGAAAAAATGTGACTCTTGAAAATCTTAGAAAATGATTATTGTATCCAACTGGTGAAATCAGGGTGACCATTTTATCTTGAGACATTGAAATATCTCAAGAAATACGTATCTAACGAAAAAATATTCCTCAATAAAAACTTTTAATTTTTGAAGAGGAAAATCGATCTCGTAAAAATTTACCTCACACCCCATCCTCTGGGGACGAGAGGAGGTAACTTTAAAACTTAAGTTTTAAAGTTTTATTAAAAAGTTTTTTTATATTCGCAAGAGATGGCGCTGCTAGTGAAAAGGTCCTTTACGCCAAAACCCATTTTGCAGAACCAACTCCACACATGGACCTTGACCGAATGCATAACGCTGCATTGAACGATTATTCGGTTGTGCTGCTTACGTTTGTTTGCATTTGATTGGGTGACGCTGTATTCTCTTCTTACTTCACCGAATCACTTTTAAACGTAGGTTTTATGTTTGCAAGAGAATATTCGAAATGATTCTTATTTATGGAGTAAGTGCCAGTCATATCGAGCATGTTGTCACTTTTTATGCTAAAAGTTTCCCAGGCAGTATACGTTCACGCGATTCTTTTCACAGGGTGGTCAACAAATTCAACACTGACGGAAGTGTACAAGCGAAAAAAAGAAATCGTCTAAAAGCTACTACGGGGATATATAAAAAAATCGTGATATAAGCCGCAGCCACTCATGACCACTATGACAGTGCTCGGCAGCTACGCCGTGACTTCGAAATGTCACAAAGCAGTGCTTCGAGGCAGGGGCGGATCCAGGCAAGGGTTTCGGGGGGGGGGGG
>NC_046657.1:169675923-169677277 GCF_010883055.1 Belonocnema kinseyi
CACAGAATTGTAAGTCTGGGTTTTCGGGGGGGGGGTGATGACTCTGTGGCACCCCCCCTGGATCCGCGCCTGCTTCGAGGGTATTAAAACGTAATAAATATCATCCCTTTCATATTTTATTGCATCACGAGCTTCATGGCAACGATTTTTAGAACCAAGTGACATTTTGTCAATGGAAGCTTCAGCAGATATAAGGGGCCACGAATTTCTTTTTTCGAGTGTTGTTCTCAGACAAGTCTTGTTTCACGAACTACGGTACGATTAATCGACATAATTTGAGCGTCAGCGACCTGGGTCTGTGAACGTTTCGTATGGAGTATTTAGGGAATAACTTATATGTCCGTATTTTATTCGTGGTACTTTAAACGGCGATAAATGCAATAACTTTGTGGAAAATTAACTTAGAACATTGCTTAAAGACCCAAGCTTGGAAATGCGAAAGAACATGTAGTTTCAATGTGATGGATATCCAACGCATTATTTGGCAATTGTGCGTGAATTACTGATTCGCGAATTCAACTGTCACTGGTACGGCAGAGGAGGTCCGGAAACTTAGCTTGCGAGATCGATTACAATTCTGGAGTACTTGAAATAACGAATAAGGACTGCTTATAATTAAATAACACCAGAAAAACTCCGCATTTGTTTGCAAACTTTAGAAGTACGAAGTAACAAGTGCATATAATTGAGAGGACACCATTTTGAGCACTTACTGTAAAATGTTCACCGAAAATAAGCACCTTGATTGTGAGAGGTAAGAGTACTCACCGAAAGCAAGCACCCCGATGCACAGTGGTCTGGAATAGGAATTTACTGTTCATAATCGCCCACAGGTCGTATTTCTTAACCGATTTAAAAGTTTTTTTTATAAATGCTCAGCAATTAATTTTTAAGAGAATTGTGGTTTGCTTTTTTTAAATTTTTTTCACAGAGCAACAATATATAAACAAATATAGTGACAAAATTGACCATTTTAGCTTTGTGAATTTTTATCTCAAGGAAAAATACAGATAGAAACTCACTATCAGCCGGAATTATTGCACATGCATTCATAGAACATATTTAATTTTAATAATATTTAATTTAATTATTATAAATAATTTCTATAAACAAATTCTTTATAAACGAGTTTTTCTCATAGCTGAATTGATTTTTCTGAACAAAAGTGATTCACAATTGTCTTTAAAGCCATTTATATACAGTCTGTCAAGTTAAAGCGTGAGTGGCTTTACTCGCAGTCGGTAAGGTGTACCGACATGATTTTGGTGCCAAAATATTAAGAAGAGCTCCCTCTTTCATGCTTTTTGATTTAACATTCAGTTTGCTTTCAATTCTCATCTTGTTACCACGTTAC
>NC_046657.1:169677377-169681472 GCF_010883055.1 Belonocnema kinseyi
TGAACGAGGGAGCTCTTCTTAATATTTTGACACCAAAATCATGTCGATACACCTTACCGACTGCGAGTAAAGCCACCCACGCTTTAACTTGACAGACTGTACTTTAAGCCTTATCAAACATAAACAATATAGATTGTTTATAACAATTTAGTTAAAAAAGTCTCCTAATCGGCCCATTCCTCGTAGAAAAAAATGTTTTTTATTGAATAATTATTAGAGTAACATTTATTGCGGTGACTAACCAACGACATTAAATAAAGAATAATTTATATGATTGTTATAAGCAATTTTTTTAACAAAACTATGATTTATTTTTTTACATGCAAAAAGGACGGTTTTCCACTGAAATTATCCGACAATCAACTAACAGTGATTCCAAAATTGGATATGGGACATTAAATAATAATTTGCGTAATTGTTAATAACAATTTCTGTAGCAAACTGTCCATAGCAATAACGCTGTACTTGCGTTTTTAGAAGTCACCAATCTTTCATTTGTTTTATGTAACTTTCTGAAAAATAAATCAGGTTCAAGTGAAAATAAGGTGCAATAAGGCTGTACTTGCGTATTCAGAAGTCACTTATCTTTCATTTGCTTGTACGTAGCTTCATGAAAAACAAATGACGAACAAGTGACTCAACTAAAACGTACAGTTCCAGGTTCACCGCTAGGTGGGTATCTCTCGCACGCGCTCTCGCAAGAGAAATAATAATTTTCGTTTATATAACTGAGAGAGGCTGCGTTGAAATTATCTTTATATGATTTACTTTTGGCATCATTTTAAAATATCTTCTGCAGGTATGTATCTCAATTGTTTTTATTATTATTTCTAATAAAAACTGGATACTCTCAAGGTAGGTAAGAAGGTCCTTTGTGATTTTCTTATTGCCAATGAGAGTACTGACGTGCAAGGTTTGTTAAGTTTCATGCAAACGGAGTACAATCTTGATCCTGGCATCTAGAAATAGTAGCTAATCATTTGAATTTGTATTTTTTACCTATATTTCAGAAAAAATGGAAAGAATGTTTAAGACAAAAAGACGAAAATTAATGTCCATTGCAGAGAGTTTTACTGCTGCTGCGATACAGGATGCATTTCTGCGAAATTCACGAAAGAGTGTAAGAAAAAAAATTGCAAATGCTATAGTCGTTCTTTTGAATTCTGAGGATACTGAAAATTTAAACATTTCAGGTAAATCTGACTTTGAATCATATGTGCCATACTCTTCAGAAGAATCTTTAGCTTTAATGCAACAGGTCAGACTATCAAAGTATCAATAAAATACTATTCACTTACAGGCCAACGAAAGAAAGGCTGACATTTATCCTTCATATGTGAATGTATTAGAGATTAAAAAAGATTGTTATCCTTTAATTATTAGAATATCGGAAGATGTAGCCATGATTGAGATTCAGTCTTCCGATTTCAGAGAATAGATTAAAGATCACTTATTTGGACTTTGAAATTAAATATGGCATCGATGGACTGTCAACTAATGCAAAATACAATCAGAAGTGTAATAACAACGATTTGACCGATTAAATACACAAAGGACACAAAGGAATTAACGAAATCGGAAATCAAAAATATTAAGACCCAAGTTCAGAAGCTTAGATCCACAACAATTACTACGACTAATGGTGTGTGTATAGTGACAATAGAAATGAAGCTAACTATGTTGAATGGAAAATTTTGTACAGCTGTCACTAATACACCATCATCTTCTACTTGCTACATTTGCAAAGCGACACCATCACAAATGAATGATCTAGAGCGTATAAAGAAGAAAGAAATTGTATCCAGCTTAGAATTTGGTGTTTCTACTTTGCATGTTTGGATTAGGTTCGTGGAGTGTATACTACATATTGCTTATCGGTTACAAATCTGCAAATGGAGCATATTCAAAAAAGAGGATAAAAACTATGAAAGAAGCTAAGAAAAGAATTTGCAATGAATTTCAAAAGAAGATGGGGTTAATAATTGATCAACCAAGTCAAGTATCTGGCAACTCTAATTGTGGTAACACGGCTCGTAGCTTTTTCTCGAATGTTGATCAAGTGTCAGAAATAGCTGGAGTAAATAAAGAACTCATTAAAATGTTTAGAAACATACATGCCAATTGGCATGTATTCCAAAGAAGCTTCTGAAGCCAGGAACAAGGATATCAAGTACATTTGACAGTTCAACACACGAAAAATCTCTCGATGCATACCATGCACGACCTAATTCACAAATTCCTTGAGTCCTCAAATTTTTTCATTGCATCCTTAAAGCCAGAATGGGAAAAAGTTCAAGTTGAACTTGATTAAGAACTCAATGAACTAATAGAACAATTGTATTCTAAAAATGATTCGAGTTCTGAATCGTAATTTATTTATTTTAAGTTCTTTATAATAATCTCATTATTATTATAAGTATCAATTTTTTTCATTAATTGATTAACACAAATAAGATTATCGCAAAAATGATTGAAGAAAAAATAACTTTTTTTTCAACTAACCGCAGATTGTCACGCATTGTTTTAAAATTGTTATTAACAATTACGCAAATTATTATTTTATGTCCCATATCCAATTTTGGAACCACTCTTAGTTCATTGTCGGATAATTTCAGTGGAAAACCGTCATTTTCGCATGTAAAAAAAATAAATCATAGTTTTGTTTAAAAAATTGTTTATAACAATCATATAAATTATTCTTAATTTAATTTCGTTGGTTAGTCATCGCAATAAATGTCACTCTAATAATTATTGAAGAAATGTTTATAAAAACAATAGTTGTTAACTCATGCTAATTTTTTGTTACAAATTATGACTCTTATGAAAAATATTAGCAACTAGCGTGAGATAAACGATTTTTTCTATGATAAGAAAACACTAATAAGAATTTGTTTATAAAAATTGTATATAATAATTAAGTTAAATATCATTAAAATTAATTATGTTCTATGAATGCATGTGCAATAATTCCGGCTGATAGTGAGTTTCTATCTGTATTTTTTCTTGAGATAAAAATTCACAAAGCTAAAAGGGTCAATTTTGTCACTATATTTGTTTATATATTGTTGCTCTGTGAAAAAAATTTAAAAAAAGTAAACCACAATTCTCTTAAAAATTAATTGCTGAGCATTTCTAATAAAAAACTTTTAAATCGGTTAACAAATACGACCTGTGGCCGATTATGAACAGTAAATTCCTATTCCTGACCACTGTGCGATGGTGAGATGCAAGGAGACTCGCTGAAAAAAGCACTTTTGTACGCTAAAAGTAGTTAATTCATTGACTGTTTACATACTTAGAGTCTGGAGCTTCTTGAAATATTTCGATGTCTCAAGATAAAAGAATCACACTGTAAGGTAGGTATTTTTTTATTATTATTAATATTATTATTAAGTATTTTTTTATCATAGAATCGATTGGTGTTGTTGATTTTTTGATGAAATATCAGCAAGTGGCAAAAACGCCCATGAAAAGGAGAAAAAGTTGAGTGTACCCAAATAAGGCCAGGGTGGTTCCAGCTGTTTCATCTTTTTCTTTTAATACTAATTTTATTGAAGATGAAAAATTTGAACTTCCTGATTTTAAATAACGAGATTTTGCTTTGTAAATTCAATAGAAAAATTTGGTGACGGTACTCAGCACTTTATTGACCTCGGATCGCTCTTTCCTAGACATGGCCTTATCGGGGTACATGGACTGACCCTAATAGAATACACGGTTTTCCTAATAAGGCTGCTTGACCTTTTTTGGTATTTTGAGTTAAAAAATAATTAAACCATTTCAAATGGCGCAACCTTAAGAAGTCGGCCAACCTAAAGGTGGCCTTATTCGGAACAAGTACCTTATAATGAATTTTCGCAACTGTTACCGAAGAATTTTACATAAGTTACAAACATGCTGATGAGTTTAAATTACAATTAAAGCCAAAACTAAAATACTATTTTTATAAACGCTGAAAAACGCTGAATCATGCACTGTAAGAACTAGAGATTTTTGCACACACTATACAAAGTTTTACACAACAAAATTTTTGGTTATTTCCTACCCTGACAAATTGTAGGGAAATTTTTTACATTACAGTTTTTATAATATCGG
>NC_046657.1:169681572-169686989 GCF_010883055.1 Belonocnema kinseyi
ATATAGTTTCACCTACAGAACTACAGAAACGCAGCCGCATTTTGGATTTTCTCGAAACTGTTCAGGTCTTTTTAGGCTTGTGAAGATTTTTTCTCATCATCCTCCCCTTCATAAATTTCCGGGTAAGTTTTGCTTAGTTAAATTCTCAACTCTGAACTCACTAAGCATATCTTGCATAGCTAAATTCAAGTTATGGGCAAAGCATTATAAAGTATTGGGAATCAAAGCTCGTTTCTAACATTGGATCCATTAACTTCGCAATTTGTTCCAAAATGTTTGTAATGTCGGAATTTAATGTCGACTGTTATCTCTTGCACTTTCTCTACAAGTCAGTACTTCTGCAAAACACCAAGAAATAGTTTAGCTATATCTTTCTCCTTGTGGTTTCCGTAACTTGGAAGAAAATCAATAACTAAAAAATTATGAATCCACTTATAATTCAGAAAGTGACTAGTCATACCCCAATAGAACTGATTTATCATTGAAGTCTACTCGTCATTTATGAGCATTTATAACGAGATTAAGGTCGGTTACATTTTTACCTGTCAACAATTTCTTATCGTTGTTTTGTCTTCAATAAAATTATTGCAAATCGACAGCGAATTACTTCCACAATAAGGGTTTTTGATCATTATTCATTTTGCTGGAAAATATCTATAAATTTTAAAACGAATCTATTGGTAATTATTTACCACCATGGAACAGTGTTAGGGCTTTTGTACTTTATTTTTTGGTTTTAATTCACCAGGACAACCTTCTACTTAGGCAGTAACTCTGCAGAAGAAAGTATCTAAGATGTTCGGAAAAAAGCCAATAAAAATTACTTATGGCAAAAGTGCCCACAGGGTGTGGAAATAAAGACTTAACTATTGGTCATCAAAAACTGTAAAAAAAATGTTTTTGATGAAACGGTTAAAAGCAGTGACCTTTGAGTCCATTCGAACCTGTCTGGCTACACATTTACCTATCAGGTGTACATATAATCATTTCTTGAATATCATTCATAATTTAGGAGTAAAAAATCATTTTACCAAAATTATATAAGTGCCAAGCGGTCAGTTGGTAAGTACAGAAGCAAACAGTTGCTTAACGGACTTGTATTTCTCAAATGTTAAGTTAAACATCCCAGTATTTGTGAGCTTATAGTTCCAGAAACAATTGTAGAATAATTGTTTTCTCTTTGAAAATAAATTTCTATAACTTATGAACAAAAAGAATTCATAATACATTGAAACGCGTCGACATTATGTTTAAAAAACACCTAACATGACATTAGTTATTTATTAATTAATGCCTGACTTTACACAATCTTGAACAAGAAAAAATGTGTCATTGCCAGACGATTGGATCCCAAAAATTCGGATTCCCCGGTATACTTCACATAACGCTGTGTAGTGTTAAATAATTAATCTAAACTCTAAAACAAATTATACAAATTGCTATGAACATTTTTTATATTTTGCAAAGAATTTTAGAAATATACGAACTTTTTAAAGGCTTTTCAAAATAACTTTTTCGAGCGCAGGCGGAAACCGTTAATCTTGCGAAATATATAACTATTTTTAAAGTTTTACAAAAATGAAATTAAAGTATCTTCGTGATGTCTTAATTTGACGAAAATAGTTGTTTCAGACTTTGAAAATCGCCTTCATCTCAAATTTAATTCTGCATATAGTTTTCTCAGAGTTAATCCGAATTCACATTATTTGGCTATTGTTTAATTTCTCAATTTAAGGCCATGTGGCGAGAGGGTCACGTGACCAAACCTGGTCCTCAATTTTTCTTTCCCAACTTACGTCATAACGAAATGAGGGATCGCTTTGAAAGTTTGGGAAATGAAAGAGAAGGTAATAAAGTCCACGTCTCTACTTTGTCCTGGTAGAAATTTTGAAAAAAAAAGTTTCTAAGAAAATACAAGTGGAAGTTGAATCGGTACTTTTCTTTCCCAACTTACATACACACAAAATAATATATCGTGTTGAAAATTTGGCACGCTAAATAGAAGGCATGTAGGAATGTGTCTCTGGTCCTAAATAATAAGAATTGTGAAAAAAAGTCTTTTTTAATTACTATTTTGGAGCGATGCCGACCGTGCTGTAAACCACTAGAAGCAATTTTCAAAGTTGTTAATGCGCTAGTTATGAGGTTTATATTTCTCAAAGTGGGACAAAACAACAAAAATCGCTCACAAACATTATGCAGAAATAATGCAAAAACTGTGTGCAAGGCCATAAACGATCCTTTAATATTTATTAACATTTCCCGAAAAGAATTTCCGCGTTATTTAAACTTTTATTTTTCAATATGGGTGAAAAATATTGATCTTAGGGCTGACTTGATTAGCTGTTATACTCGTCACATGGCCTTACGAGAAAAAACTAGGACATTCGAATTCTATGGAATATATGGGGCATTATTCCTGAGCTGCCCGAACTTTAAAATTCATGTCTTCCGATTGCCTGCAAATTCTCAGAGTTTGTTTGCCTATATGAAAGTAGTATATCCACGAATTTATAGACTTTTACTACCAACCCTCCTCAAACTACAGGGGGTGGAATTTGCATCCCCAGGGCAAAGCGGGTATTTTTAAATAGACATAACTTCCTTTCCAGAAATGAGAATTGAATTTTCTATGAGTGATTCCTAAAGGGATTTTCATGCTTTTTCATTCTGTGAAATCTCTTGTTTTTAATTTTTATAAACAAATTGTCATTTAAAATGTTTTTTTAACATTTTCTACTCTTCGTGCAGTTTTTTTAAAAAGTATTTTCAAACGAAAGCTTGACTTTTTTCCGATAAAAATGCTGCTTGGCATTTTGAGATGGGCGCTCGGACAGGGCGGCCAGTCCAGCCGATGCACTGACCAACGTTGTTATGTTGAAATTCGATTCCTTGAAACATACTTTTCATTGGTACAGAAACTTTCCAAAAATTCATTTTAGCGGTTCTTAATGCATAAAAAATTTGCGATTATAGTTATAAACAAATTAGGAAACACAAAGTATTTTTTAAGAGAGCGTACACCCCTCGCCCCTCCATAATGTTGTTTTTGGGTTTTGCTGTATATTTTCATCATTACCGTCAAATAAAACAGACTTGTGAAAGGCTTAAATCAATTAAAGTAGTTTAATTTATTTATATAAACAAATTATACAGGATTCTTCCTTTCTTTTACTGGATTAAACTTGGTCTTGTGTATAGCCGAAAAACAAAAGACTTCCACGTATATAGATTTTCATTTGTTTCTTGGCCTCAAGAAAAACTTTGCACTGCGTTACTCTACTCTGACTTCAGTCTCCTGAAAGGTAAAAGCAGCCAACGTGTATGTTTTCGCAGCAGATGTGAAAATCCTTTCCGTAATAAGAAAAATGTAAGAGGAATCGATCTGAGGCTTCTAGCGGAAAATCAGCAAATAGTGTTTCCTGATTTGCCGAAAGGCAGAAAAATATGTGGTGCTTGTTGGAAAAAATGCAGAACTCGCAATTTACAGCCATCTAGAGTTATAGGAGAGCCTGGTATAAATGTAGAGGTAGAGATAAACGAGGACACAGATTTTTGCTTGTCAATGAGAAATGAAGAAGAAGGATGCAATGCTGAAAATCACGTAACGGGTCTCGAAGTTCTGAATCAATAAAAGAAAAATTAGAGCAGAAGGGCACTACATATTCAAACAAGATTTGTCTTCTCACCTTGGCGCCTGAGTGTTGGACTCGCAGACAAATCATGCGAGAATTCGGTGCATCTGAACGTGAAATCAGAAAATAGAAAGAGATAGAGACTGATTCTGTGCAATTTTTTAGAATTATAGGCCAGATTTGTATCCCTACATGAAAATGTGAAGATTGGATTTTCAAAATTTTCACAACGAAGACCAAAGCCTATGATTTAGCTGGAGCAAGTGGAATTCACAATGTTTGTGTATGTGTTTCTCGTGAAAACGTAAAGCTAAGGTTGAATGTGATTGATATTAAACATTTAACTGAGAGAACTGATAGATAATTGTCAGATTGTCATGACTGCCTTGAAGAAATCATGTGCAGTGAACCCACTGACGCTTGTCATTTTAACGAATGCGAATCTTGTCCTGACATTGGAAATTTTAAAAAGTACCTGACTGATCTATTGGACGTGAATAGTTTCGACACAATGACTTGACAAGTTTGTCAGCAAAGTGATAAAATCACTTTGAAGACCGAAATAGCAGACGCTGATGCTTCCTTAGAACCTTAAAGTTAAAAGAAGGGGAGTACTTAATTTTACTTGACTTTGCTAAAAATTATGCTTTCGTCATTCAAAATACTGCACAATCTTTCCATTAGAATAATAATCAAGCAACTATATTTACAGTAGTTATTTATTACAAAGATGGAAACGAACTGAAGCATTGCAGCATGGCAATCATCTCAGATCGTTTAAGTCATGACACTGTAGCTGTGTACATATTTCAAAAGCTCATCAACGAGTACCTCAAGAAGAAATTCAGCGTTGTTAACAAAATTTATTATATGACAGACGGAGCTGTGCAGCATTTGAAAAATAAATATGCCTTCATAAATCTTTTAAATCGCAAAAAAGATTTTAGAGTTTCTGCAGAAACACATTTCCAGGCAATTGCACATAAAAAAAGGTCCAGGTGACGGGATTGGTGAAAATTTGAAAAGACTTGCAGCAAAAGCTAGTTTGCAGCGGTCAGCATAGAATCGAATCCTAACTGCGACCCAGTTTTTCGAATGGGCTAAGAATAATTTAAAGGAAACAGTCATTCTTCTCAGTTCGTAAGAAGATTTTATAGAGATGACTAAAAAACTAGAAACTAAATTCACTAAAGCAATTAAGATTCCCGGCACTCTAAAATACCACGCATGTATTCCAAATGAGGACGGACAATTGCAACTGAAAAAAAACCTCATTCGCGACAGCAAATGATCTGTTTCCGAAGACAATCAAAAAGTAAATTAGTCCAGCTTCGTTGGAAGATCATGCATGCAACCAAGTCCCCGATAGGACTGGCCAATCTGTCCGAGCGCCCAAGGGTTTCGCTCGGATATCTTTGCGTAACTACATAACTACTTTTAGTCTCAAAATGCCAAACAGCATTTTTATCAGAAAAAAGTCAAGCTTTCGTTTAAAAATACTATTAAAAAACTAAAAACTGCTCGAAGAGTAAAAAATGTTAAATAAACATTTTAAATGGCAATTTGTTTTTAAAAGTTAACAAAAATAAATTTCATAGAATGAAAGAGCATGAAAATCCCTTCAAGGACCATTCATAGAAAATTCAATTCTTATTTCTGGAAAGGAAGTTATGACCATTTCAAAATACCTGCTTTGCCCGGGGGATGCAAATTTCACCATCTGTAGTTTGAGGAGGGATGGTAGTTAAATTCTATAAATTGGTGGGCATACTACTATCATAT
>NC_046657.1:169687089-169689503 GCF_010883055.1 Belonocnema kinseyi
CCATAATTATTTTTTCGGAAAATGTCTCATACATGGAGGATCATGGACATGCTTGCAAAAGCCCTGAAATCATCTTATAAAAATCTAAAGGAAATAGGTGAAAACGGGTGCAAAAATTGGTGAGAAAGACGAAATATTAGCTTCATTAGTAAACTTAAAGGGAACTAGCTCGCATTTCGAAAAAAAAAGATCTCGAGGTTTCTTTATATAAGACAGAATACCTTTACAAGGAGGGGAATGTGAATTTCTTATTCATTCCAATGCGGCGTAGCATATAAATAATATTTTATTTAATGAATTTTTCGGATTTATCGGGAAATAAATAAAAAGCAAAATCTGTTATAAAAAGATTTGGCAGAACCGGAATTTAAAGACTGCTTTCAGCCTGATGAACATAAATCTTCAAATAAGTTTTGTAATGTTTGCAACACAAGTTTAGTAGCTGAAAAGAGTCAATTTGTATAGCATGCACAGTCAGAATGCCATAAAATACAGATAAAAATACATTAAGAAAAAAACGATTTGCCTGAATATAAAAATGTATGTACAGAGAGCAAATTTTAGACCTACGAACTTACGATATGTTTAATGAAAAAAATCTTCTCGAAAATAAGACATTTAATAAGACTAGAAAATAAATAAGTTCTTCAGAATAACAAACCTCTGGTTATGTAATATAAATGAGAACAATTTTGTTGACAGTAGAATATTTGATGAGAGCAGAGAACTAATTAAATTAGAATCAGAATCCTACGTTAGTGTAAATGAAAGACATCCAGTTGCAAGTAAACATTCGGTTAAAAATGTAGAAAATTAAGTCACACCGAAAAAGATAAGGTTTGAGAAACCAAAATATCAACTTTTATGACAGAACATAATTTGGGAATAGAAATGAGCAAACATTTATTAGTACTAATGAAAGAATAAGCGAAAAGAGATGACGTAATAGCAGATGTAAACTTGTCGAGAAAAGGATGAAATCAGATAAAAAATAGTATTTTAGCCAAACGAGAGACGGAAAAGTTTGTTGAACATACACTTCGAAATTCTAACTTTTCTATTCACGGTACAACTTCTAGATTTATTGCAATTAGATGCAAAGGATTGCTCAGCAGAAAAACTTTATACAACGTTTAAAAAATATTTTAAATATAATAATATTCGATTAAAAAAATAGTCGGGCCAGCATTTGATAACGCGAATGTGATGATGGACTTAATTATTTATGTCTTCTTTAAATCTGATATACCATACCTCATTGTCTTAAAGTGCATCTGCCATAGTTGAGCAATGACCGTTAGTGAAAGAAATTGGCATTTATATTTTAAAAAGTGGTAAAAGATGCGCAAAGCTTCAGGAACATCAGGAATTTTATCACATTGAACTGCATAAAATTCGAAAATTAGCTCCTACTAAATTGTTATCAATGCACGAAGATATTATTAGAGTAATAAAAAATTGGGAATTAAAAAGAAAGTTTTTTATCATGCTGACGCAAGACGATCCAATGTCGAAATTTGTTCACTAAAATTGTATAGCCTGTAATCACCACATCAATAAGAGCATATCTCTTATTTTTGAAATACATTGTGAATTCTCTCAACTCTCTTAATGCTCACTTTCAGTCAGAAAATAGCTTGATTAACAGAATGTCAGAAATCAGCGAGGGGTTTTTTTTTTAACCTGGGAAAAATTTTTTGATTTCTACAATTTTGCAGCAGGTAGTAACAGCTGACATTGATACTTTGGTATATAAGAGTATTGAAACTGATCAGTTATTTGTAAATCTCTGACCTGAATGCGAGCATTTTCTGCAAAATATGTCATTTCAATGCTGTCAGGAAGTACGTCCGACGTTTTTTAAATTCTATTTCACTGCTGTTAAAGAGATAAAAAATAGTCTTCCAATCAATCACAACTTGTTAAATAAAAGAGCGATTGACTTTTCGCTCCCGACCTTCACAGGTAGCCACTGGCTGAGGGGAACGGATACCCCCTTCCATTGCACGGACTACGACAGTGAGTCCAACAATGTCCAGCCCTTCTCTCTTCCGCCCTTTTCATTTCCCGCATTCTTGATTTTGGAGATGCTTCTGCTTATGAATCTTTCCACTGGTATTTTAATCAGTCTTTCAATCAAACGCATTTAAATGTTTTCTATTTCACTGAAGTTTTGAAAGAAATTCAACTCCAAACGCAGATTAAATGTAAGAGTTTTCATTTGCCTTATAGATTTCAGAACTCTGGATAGAAACGCAAGCATTTGCTTGTTTTAAAACAAATTAAAAAGTATCAGTCCAAAGAGCTGTTGAGAACTAGTATCGCGTTATTATGGCAGACTCCAAAAGTAAAAGTCTCTATATGCTTCATGCTTTAAAGATTTATGTGGACAAGATTCTTATTTGAATTACTTG
>NC_046657.1:169689603-169697472 GCF_010883055.1 Belonocnema kinseyi
ATAGATTATGCCTACTGGGATACCACTAAAAAAGCCCCTTGTTTTGCTTTACTTCCAGGGTGGTGCGGAAAAAAGCATAAAAATCGATTTTCAGTACAATTTCAGATATTACTGAACAAGGAAGGGTGAGGGAGAGTAGGGCAATGGAAGGAGGCGTTCAGTCCCCTCAGCCGGTGCCTACCTGTGAAGCTCGGGAGCGAAAAGTATACTGCCCAAATGAAATACAGTTTCTATAGTCAAAGGTGGTCTTGGAGGATAAAGCATCAGAAATCATATGACAAAATTTAAAAGAAGTCGGTTTATAGTTGTCTGCTGTAAGTTTTACAGAGTTACAGTGGGACTCGTCGCATTGGGACGGACCGGTTCTCCACTTTCGATCCGCAGGTCATAGAAACAAATCGTAGCTACACCTCGTAGTAGTGACGTATCTCAGAATGTGCAAGGCCTTAATATTTGACTAGCCGTTGCAGGCCGGGTAATTTTCATTCATACATACAGCACTGACTTCCATCGCGTGGAATCTGCTAGGTCTTTGCGCGCGTACGCCTACTTATCAAGGTCAGTGGAGAAGCTTACGAGTGGAGACTACTTCCCTCCCAGAATTCCGATGCGACAAGTCCTATTGTACCCACAGAGTATCAACTTTTTCGTATGTATTTTTCTCCTTAAAAAAGATACAATTACAAAATCAGGCTATTTCGGATTTCGGGACCTCGGTTCTCAACGTCCAAACAGAAGATGGTCACCAAATTTTTCCCATCTAGAAATTATTAGTATATAAACTGCTTTCATTAGCACACTCCAATCTTCATGCAGACCAAATTTTTTCAATCGCTGCAGGTATCAAAACAAAATGTTAATGGGAATTGCATTTCTTTCCTTCATCTGTATAATTCGGCGTAGTCTTTGGGCTCAAGGAATTAATTGTACAAATTTTTAAGTGTAGCTCAAGCCCATGGAATAACATATTTCTAATCATTTGCACCCAGTGAAAAAATGGTGTGATCAATGATCAAAATTCAAGATTCTTTCAGGACCTGCGTATGATTCGTGACCAGACGCAATATCGTTCTTTTGAGTATCCAATAAATAAAACAGATTCTGGCTGCAGACATAATCTTTAAATACATTTTTAATTTTAGATAATATTTTATAACAGATATGTTTTATTATTTCAACCCTAAATAATATCAGCAATTTTTCAAACGTCAAATATTAATTTTTATTTGAATTCTTCTGGAAAATAATAAACTATGTATTTCGATATTGAAAAGTGCCCGCTAACTTCTTATTGTCTATTGAAGTAGGGGTCAGCGTTCTGAGCATGTCAGAGACATCAGCGTTCTCCCATTACTGTTCCTGATTGTACTAAGAAGATTATCATGAATTTATACAAAAACAAATTGCACATCAGGCTGTTTTAATATTTTGGCCACAATTATTTTCTTAATTGCGTGATTTTCCAAATAAATTACTAGGATATGTCTTCCTATTGCAAATAACGTACTCATAGAGTCGCCACGAGTTTCACATCCTGTTAACAAAGATGGAAATAAAAAACTACCGAAAAATCAGATTCGCAAACAGAATCCTAAAATTTGGATGGCGTGACCAAACTTTTTAATCAAAATAATATCACGGAAAGAGAACCTTTCAATGTAGTGGCGTTACGTAGTAGCGTAATACTAGAAGGACTAAAGGGGAGCTCAGGTCAATTGAAAAGTTCGTATTTTGATGTTTTGAAACCGCAGTATTTTTATTAAAATTAATAAAAATATATTTAGTCACCTTCGAGTGGTTGAATACAGTTTAAAAATTAATAATAAGTTGGGCGCATGATCTATTAGGACCAACTAGATAAAAATTTAAATGAAATTACAAAAAATATACAAAAAAATATTAATAATTAGCAACAGTAGAATGATAGACTAAGCTCAGTTTTATAAAACGAAAATGACAGAGGAGGTGATTCGTTGTACGTGGTTATATTAAACTTCAAAAAAACACGATACTGAAATGAAGTCATGAAAAATCATAAGAAGATTAACAAACTTATTAAATTCGTTAAAATAATATGTGGTGAAAATAGTTGGAAACAGAAGGAGAAAGGCACACACAAATATTACATAAAATCAATCATTCAATGATATTATTTTTTATAGGTTTTATCTAGCCACGAATTTCTTAGACTTTTCTTTAATTTTTTCTGTTTTAAACCCATTGATTTTGCTTCTAACTCCTGATTCGTGCAAAATTCAAATATTTTTCGAAATTCAGCAGGGCTGAATGGTTCCATTTCTACCAAAAGGAAATAAACTTCGGAACTGGCAACTCGCAGGTAATCTAATGCGATCCAAAAGATTGTAATTATTGTGATCCTCATAGGAATAAATCTATACTGCAAGCTGGCTATCAAAATCAAATAACAAAGTTATTTAAATAAAATTAGGAGAAATATTTTGACACACAGGAACGTATAGATGATTATTTGCAGCCTCGCTCAACTCCATAAGGGAAAATTGGCAAATTTTGAAAACTTAGGCGCGGAAGGTTGAGGGGCAGCGAGGGGAGTCAAATTAGTTCTCTTGCCCGTCGCAGATGGCGCTGACGCTAAACGCCGAGGGCCAGGCGCGTGCGCGCAAAATAAATTGTTTGTTGTCGTCTGCTTTAGTGATACCGTTCGATACGAGATTGTTTCGATATCATATCGGTTTCCGAGACTCCAGTCTCGGTTTCGTCTCGTATCGTTGTGCTATCAGAGAACCGATATATCCCTCGTATCGACTCGGGATTCTGAGACTAGACAGCCCAATGGTGGCTTCCTACGAAACAACAGTAGAAGGGGAATGGTGAAGAATTTCAACTACCTGAGTACAAAGAACCTTTTTTTGTAATTCAAAGTCTGAATTTTCATTGTAATGAAATATATTTTCGACCATTCTTTTATAACTGTATTATTTTCAATGTATCATATTATTATATTTTTTCACTGTTTCTAGATCAGAAAGCAATTAATGAAAAATGTCCTTCATTTCGAACGTTAAGAACATAAAGCATATTTCTTTTTAGATTTTTAAGCTTCAAAATTTCTAAAATTTCTACATGTCTCTTAAACCAACTCAATTTTTTTTTATTTGGAAAAATTGTATAAATTACAAAAACGGATGGTGGCAATACAGAACTGGACAACCAATAAAATAGGAATTTTTCAAAAAAGAGAAAAAGGAGACTATAAAATCGAAATCTTCGTTAAAGGATGAAGCAAGTATCCACTTCCAAGATAAAGTATTGCTTAAATTAAGTCAAAACAGTTTTATTACAAAAATTTGTAGACGTCTGATGAAGTGGATGTTGAAGTTGGCAATATCAAAGTGACACTAACCTAAAACTGGAGCAGTCTCGACTGCAGATTGCAATACAAATGTAATGTTTCAGTTAAAACAAATGGACAAAATTACTCTAGAGATATGAACCATGTGCATAAAAACTTATGCCCGAAATAAAAAAAAATGTATAATAAATATTTATAATTATATAATAATAATTTCAAAAAATATCGCTCAATTAAAATGTTTTTAAAAATTGTGAATGATAATACAATTGTATTTTAAAACAATCCTTTTACCATAATAGAAAATACATTTGTTATGAAATTTTATGTAATGAACCCATTTGTGATCAAAATGTTGTTTACTCCCTTTTGTGTTACTACTTTTAAGTTACGCTTTCCTAAAAGAGTGAATTATGGGTAAGTTTCGATTGAAAGACTGTACTGATTTTTTCCGCAAAATGTCAATTTCTTATTTTTGTTTTAATAATAAAAATATTAACAACTTTGTGATTAAATTTTTCCACAAATTTGTCTGTAATTGCAAAGATAATATTAATATGAACAAATTAAAAAACTCAAAAGAAAGTGTAATTGTACTTATATGGAGAAAAAGACATCGCACATGATATCGCAAAATTTCTGTATTGAAATAAAGCGCAACATGATAACGTACAAGCAGGTTTTGGAGCTTTTTAGGATACTAGACTTTTATGTGCGCGCGCACATGCGCGCTCGCTTTTATACTCATTTTTATAATTTGCTTAGTTTTCTAATAACAATTTATTTGTTAAAATTTTCTGGAGACTTATATTCCTATAGACATTAAATGCTGAAAGAAGGAATTCAGTGTATCAATGCATCGTAAAATGTACGAGTACTATTTTTATGGAGCATTGACATATTCCGTAACGTTATTTTAAACACTTTTACCTTCCCACACTCTAACTGCAGTTGCGTAATATATTTTGTTTGTATTATTTTTAAAAACTTAACAGACGTTTTGTAAATAAAAATAGATCTTCAGGATGAAGTTCGGTATAGAAATAAATTAAACAATATCTTAACGCAACACAACAATGCTTTTTTGATATTTGTTTAGTCACACACATTTTAAATTTATTTGCAAGGAAAAAAGTATCCGCATTTTTTCAAAGAATTATATAAGTTTTATCATTTTTATGAGACAATAATGAAAGATTTTTAAATATTCAAGATGTGTCAAAAAAAGAATGCAGAAGATTTAAAAAATATATATTTTATTTCACAGGATTATACAAATTATTAGAAAACTTTCAGCCCTTTCAAAAAGGTATTTAGGTCTTTTATAATTTCAGAAGAAATAATAAATATTCCATAAATTTTCGGAAATGCTTCCAAGGTTTAAAATATTTGAAGTCTATGCAAAGCCTCTTGAATTCCTAAAAATATTTGTAAATTAATCCAATTCTTCTTAAAATTTTGAAAAATCATTTAATGTGTAAAAATTTTACCTCAAAATCTTTGAAAATTTCTTACGAATTTAAAGTAAATTATAAAATATTTGTGAATATTTCAGATTCGCCAAAAAAATCTAGATTAGGAAAATATATTTTAGGGGATTTTACAAAATAATAGGAAAAGTTCAAGCCCTTTTAGAATTAAATACTACACAATACTTCTTAAATTCTTTAAAATATTTTTAACTGACTGAAATTTTTCTTGAAATTTAGAAAAGTTATTTAAAATCTGAACTGCTGTTTTAAAATATCCCCAATTTCCCTAAAAACTTGAATAACATTAATTTCTTCACTTGAGACCTTTCAAAGTTATTCTAATATTCTTCCTTTGCTACGTTCCCACATCTCCATCTAGCCCAAGTCTCCTTTTGCCAAGCCTTCCAATTCTTCATCTGCCAATAGTCTTCTGCCCCTAAATTTTCTTTAATTTCTTTATAGTAATTGCAGTAGCTTGAACTTTCTAATCTAGTCCAGTCTTTTTGAATATCCTGATCTTCCGCCGTCTTATTTATCCGTAGTAGTTTCTCCTCAATTTCTTCCCTTGTCTTGTCTTCCCAGAAACAATTTATGATCTCACCGTCACCGACACTCCTTAATGTCCCCTTCAATACTCCCCCCCCCCCCCCCCCCAGTTGGTTGGGTTGTTGTTTTTGATGTTTCTCATCTCTTCTTTTAGGCATTTCCTCGTCCATCTTTCTTCTTCCATCTAACTTAGTTTCACGAGAAAAGCTCCAGCTCTTCTTCTGGCCTCGACCTCTATGCTTCTTACACCAGCCTCCATCTTCCATATGTAATCCGGGGTGTTTCTCGCCAAACCCAAACTTGCTTTTATATATCTACTTTGTATTTTTTCGAAATGATCTCTTCTTGACCAGTCCCATATCTCCACTCCATAAATCGCCGCTGCCTTTACCGTCGACTCCATAAAGAAAAGTCTCCTACTCAAATCCGACACTCCTGCTCTTCTGGTTTTCCCCCACACCTTGTTCACTAGCTGCTGCGCTCTGCCTGCTACCTTCCTAGTATGCGTAGTGTACTGGTTCCTCGTGGTGAACCAGAATCCTAAATATTTGAATTCGTTCACCACTTCGAGCATTTCGCACTTATAAATCCAGCTCTCTTTCCTTTATCTGCCGCCATTCCTAAATACCATAATTTTGGTTTTTTCTACACTTACTTCCATCTTATATGTGTCTGATCACTTCTCCAGTGTTTTTAACATTTTTGCCAACTCTTTTCCATCTTCTGCCATCAACGCTACGTCGTCCGCGTATAGTAGTGCAACTATCTTGACTCCAGCGCTTCAGCCTAAAACTGTACCGCCCTCACCTTTCCTTCTGAGTACTTCTTTCAAATCTATAATGTAAATGTTAAACAAAATTGGGCTGAGTGGGCAGCCCTGCCTCACCCCTTTCTTTGTTTTGAATATCTCCGTCAGATAATTACCTACTATTACCTGGTTCCAAGTTGACCTACGTATCTCCCTAGTGATTTCTAAAAATCTTCCTTTTATGCCCATTTTCTACATCTTTCCCCAGAGCGTTTTTCGATCGACCTTATCAAATGCTGCCCTGAAATCTATAAACGCAGTGTATTATTTCCCTTTCTTCTTCCTCAGTCTGTTTCCTACAATTAAATTGAGCACAAAGACAGTTTCTAGGGTTCCTCTCTTACTTTAGAACCTGCCTGCGTCTCCGTCAATTTCTCCTCTTTTTCCAGCCACTTACTCAGCCTGTTTGTCATTATCGATGTCAAAATTTTATAGCTTGTATCTAATAGAAATATTCCTCTATAATTGCTGGCTACATTCTCATCGCCTTTTTTATAGATGGTGTATATCGTCTCTATCCTCCAATCCTCTATTAGTTTCTTTTCTTTCCACAGGTCTTTAATTACGAAGTTTAGCTCCCTCCTGCTCTCTTCCTGTAAGTTTTTTAAAAATTCTGCCGTGATTCCATCTTCACCTGCTGCCTTGCCTGCCTTCATATTCCTTATAACTTCGTTTATTTCCATGTCGTCTATCAATTTGTTCAGATCTTCGTTGCTTTCTTCTATTTCCTCTAACTCTATGCTCTCTTTCTCCGCCGATTCTAACTCTTGCTCCTCGCCCATTCCTTCTAAGAGCTTTCTAAAGTGGGGTAGCCATTCTTCTTTCTCTATGGTGCTGCATACGAGTTTCTTCTTCCTCCTGTACCAATTCATATTGTACCACCGCTCTGTGATGATTCTGCTTGAGGCTACTTGTCTCTGTTTTTCATCTAGCCAATTTTTCCCTAATCGTTCTCTTAGATCTGCCAGCTCTTTTATTTACTTCATACATGCGACTTTATTAGTCCAGTCTCGTTGGTTCCTGAACTTGTGTAGTAGCTTGAATAGTTTCCTTCTCATTGCTCTATATTTTCCTGTGTCATTTCCGTAAGCCATTCTTTCTTAACATGCTTGCTGCTTTCGCCGCCTTATAAATTGCTTCTGTAAAACTCTTCCATCTTTCTTCTGGTGGTCCTTTTCACCTGGTACCCTATTCATCCTTTCTTGCTTCCAGATTTCTTGCCATTTCGTATTGTATAATTCGGTCTTATCATCTCTTCATTTCATCTTCGGTTGTCCTCCAACATTTTTTGCTTCCGAATTAATTTCTTCAGACCATTCTAGCCTGTATACGAGGTGTGTTCAAAAAGTAGGGTGACTTTTCAATTTTCGCGGGCTACGTACATTCAAGTTTTAAATTTTTTGTTTTGTTGTGTTGTTACACTCGTCACGATCATATGTTCACAGTTTGACTATATAGCTCGTGTTGTTTTTCTGGCATAGGCGTAAAAGGTTAGAAGGGTTTGGTGTGCTCGGCGATTTTCTTCTTTCGAAAAAAATGGAGCAAAGAGTTTGCATTAAATTTTGTGTTAAAAATGGAATCCAGTGCTCTAAAACACGTGAAATGTTGAGAGTTGCATACGGTGAGTCTATTCTGAGTAAGAAAAATGTGTATAAGTGGTACAAGCTGTTCCAAGAAGGCCGAGAGGATGTCGAAGACGAACCTCGCCCTGG
>NC_046657.1:169697572-169720084 GCF_010883055.1 Belonocnema kinseyi
CATGTCATGCTATCTTTTCGGACGTTTTGGGCATGAGACGTGTGTCAGCGAAATTTGTTTCAAAACTGCTTAATTTTGATCAAAAGATCCATCGCATGACCACAGTCATGCCTTAGCCTCCACATTCACCGGATTTGGCCCCAGTGACTTTTTTCTTATCCCAAAACTAAAGAGACCCATGAAAGGACATCGATTTTCAACCATTGAGGAGATAATAATGCATCGCTGAAAGAACTCAAGGCTATACAACAAAATGATTATCAGAAGTGCTTCGATGATTGGAAAAAACGTTGGCACAAGTGTATTATATCTTAGAGAGATTACTTTGAAGGGGACAACATAAATATTGAGGAATAAATGAATATTTTCTGAGAAAACCATAAAGTCACCTTATTTTTTGAACACACCTCGTATTATTGGTAGGTGCTCTGAGCCTTCTTGTGCTGTTATCTTCATACCTTTAAACCATCTTGGTGTACCCTCATCTTCTGTGATTTTTACCATTATGAGGTCCAAGACACTCCCTGAACCTTTGCCGTGGCCTATACAGGTTATTTTACCATCCTCATCTCCTTCGCTTCTACCATTCATTACTATTAACGCCCTCTCCTCGCTCCATTTCAGTAAAGATATACCGTCCCTTCTGATTTCTTTATCCTCAGAGTTCTTATGCCGCATTCTGCTACTCCTTGTTCTGTTCCAATTCTTGCATTGAGATCTCCTGCAAAAATTACTTTCGCCAAAGATCCCTCTAACTCGCCTATTATTTGGTCCAACTTCTTCAGGCATTTCTTCATGCCCGCCGGGGTATTATTGTACCCTGTGATAATTACGTAGCTTTCCTCATTATCTTTTTTCCTTACTTCTAATTTTAACCCATAATCCCATTCTGTTGCCTTCCATTCTGCTTTTAACTTCTTTATACCTATAAGCTGCCCGCCGCTTGCCCTGTCTCTTTGGTTTCTCCTTACTGCTGCTTTTCCACACCAATCAAACCTTTTGTCTAGATTTTCAAAAGTTTTCTTCATTCTTTCCTCTTCTAGGAAAGTTTCCTGGAATACTACTATGTCTACCCCTTCCCACAGCCTGCGATTCTTCTTTATATTTGCCACTCCTTGTACGTTCCACTGCAGTACTGCTAATTCAGTGGCTATTTGTCCATTCCTTCCTGTCCCACCGAAACCCACTTGCATTTTCCGTATGCGAATCTTCACTCAACTTTAACTCGCTTTCCAATTCATCCCATTTTAAACTCATACCTTCTATCTATCTTTTCCGAGAGTTCTGCCTCTTTCTTTAACCATTCCTGCACTATTCTTTGTCTTTCGGTTAGATCGTCTTATATCCATACCCCCCAGCCCATTTCGCGAAATATTAAAAAACGTACGTTTTTTATTAGAAGTTTTGCTTTTTTGTTTTTAAATCATAAATGACCTTGAAATCTTTCAAAACACGTGTAAGACTTCTACATTTTTTGTTCTCTATCTTTGAAAATGTACTTTTTGTTAAAAATTCCTATGAATCTTTGGAACTAACTCGAATTTAAAAAAAAATGAGATAAAATTCAAAAATTACAAAAATTGCCTTTATATCTTCTACATTTGCTTCGACCTTCTTAGAAATCTTTTTCATCTTTTTTAATTTTCGTTGAAAATTAATTATTCAGAATAAAAAATCATTTTGAGTATTCCCACTTTTTTCGAAACTTTCAAAAATGTACATTTAATTAAAAATCTTGTTCATTCTCTTCAACTTATAAACAATCTTTAATTTTTTTCAAAACTTTAAAAAAATTTGAAAATTTGAAATATTAAAATTTGTTGTTTTCGAAATTCAAAAAAAATAAAATAAAATTTGTCTATGAAACTGAAGAAAATGTTTCATTTTCTTGAAACCTTTCAAATCGCTTGAAAAGCTTCTAAATGTGTTGTTCGCCATCTTCAAAAATGTGCTTTTTGTTTAATTTTTATTAAAATATTATCAAGATTTAAATTACTCTTGAATCATTTAAAAACATCTAAATAACTATTAAACTTCCAATAATTATAAGATAAATAAATAAGCTAACATAAAACATAAAATAGGTTTTGTGTAAAGTAGAAGTTGAGGAATATCTTTGTGTCTCTTGATCAACAAATAAAAAGTAAGAGAAGTTATTTAAATAAAACATTTGTCTGAAATAAACAAACTTTTATCTGTCCATGTAAATGATTTGGTTTAAAAATTCTTTTGAAACAAGTTTCAGTTTGTTTAAATGAAACAAATAACTATATCAGTGAGTGCTTTAAAATTTCTTCGGCGGTGTAAACTATAGGGTTCTAATCTAGAGTTTAGAATTTTAGAATCTATACTAGTAGTCTTGCGCGCGCCACGGCGCACGCCTATTTATCTTTTTATGGAAAAGAATAAACCAAAAGCCTATCTTTTCTATGTTACACATATTTAATTAATGTTACAAAATATTAGTATAAAATAATAGAAGGCATTAAGGGATGAGTTCTGTACCTGAAATTGTAATTAATCTCTTATAATAGGCCTTTAACAAATTTAATATTTTTTGGAAAAAATTTAATTGAAATATTTTATTCCAAATGATCTTTTTTTATTGAAAATTAATTTACACCTAATATTGATGAATAGCAGTTATTAAAATTTTGTAACTCACGTTGATGATAATCATATTCTTTAAATAATGAATTTTGCATTTTTAACCCATATTCTTATAAATCAATTTAGCAAAATTTGTACAAGCGCATTATAATAATCAATTTTCTTATATAGGTAGAAAAACTCATGTAATAAGCTTGTTGCCACTTGGTAAACGCTCCCCTGAAAATCTTGGTCAAGTCGTCCCTTGAAAACCTTTCTTTAAAATTGAACTAATAATTATTATATTTAAAATTGCATTGAAATTAATAAAGGTATTTATTAAAAATGACACTTTAAACCAAAAAATACTTGAAAACTTAACATGTGGAGTGAAGGTGTTGTGAAAAATGTGGTTTATGGAGGCAGATGGAGGGGAAAGGTGTTATAACTGTTTTACAGAAAAATTATCTTTTGACAGTTCTTTGTTTGTTGAAAATTGGTTTTTCTAGATGAAAAATTAATAGTTTAAGTGGAAAACTCATCTCTTTGGTTAAAAAATGTACTATTTTTTTTAATTCTTTTTTTTCGGAAATAAATTAATGTTTTGTGCGAAAAAGTAACTTTTCTAGTCTTGGTTTAAATTCGAATCTCTTATGGAAAATTAATTTTTATGATTGAAAATTCGTATCCTTATTTTTACAATGCATCTCTTGGCATCATCTGCATTCGTTGAAATATCAAATGTTACATTTCCTATCGAAAATCAATTTTTGCAAGTTAAAAATTCAACTACTTTGTTGAAAATTTACATACTTGTTGGAAAATTAAACTCTGGTTAAAAATTTAAATACTTTGTTGAAATTCTTTTCTTTAAGATTCAGCACAAAAAATATACATTTTCACTCAATTAGTTCAACATTTAACCAAGTAGTCGAATGAAAACAATTTTCAGTCAAGAGAGAAAAAAAATTCAACTAAATTATTGAATATTTTCAACCGAAAATTTCAAAAAACTGTTCCCTTATAGTTTGAAAATCAAGTAATTTGTTGGAAATTCGTTTTTTCTTGTAAAACATTAATCTTATTGGTTAAAAATTAATCTTTTAAACATAGAATTCATTTTACAACGAAAAAACAGTTCTCTTAAAACTTAATTTAAAAACAACATAATTCCTTTCCTGATCGATACAGCGACTAGAAGTGCAAAACCTACCTAATTGTAAATGGATTCGACCTCCTTTAAAACAATTTTCATAACACTGTTTTTTTGTTGTTTAACATTAATTTTTTAACAGAAAATTCAACTATAACATTTTGAGTAGAAAATTAAATTTTTAAATTAAAGTGTGCTGATTAAGGATTCAACAATTTTTCGGACAATCCTTATTTTTCAAAATTAATTTATTGAAGTGACAATTTAACTTTCCATTTTTGGTTAAAAATTTATTTATATTATTAATAACAATCTGTTTTGGTAGAAAACTCAGATATTTTCTTTTAATTAAACTTATTTAAATTGAAAATAATTTTTTTACCTAAAAACTGAACCATCCTATTTTTTCGTTGAATATTAAGTTCATAATTGAAGCTTCATCTGTTTCTGTTTAAAACGAACCTTTTTGATTGAAAATTCAACTATTTTCTTCAAATTTCTATATATATTTTTTAAAATAATTTTTATAATGGTAAAATTTACTTTTATTGCTTTTAGTTGAAAAGGGATTTATTTGTTTGAAACTTTCTAGATTTTGTAGAAAACTCGTATTTTAAATTGAAAATGGACCTTTTTACTTAATAATTCAATTTTTTAACTTTTTCTTGTTTTGGGAAAAAATTAATCCTTTTGGCTCAAAGTTGATCTTTTTTTGTTAATGATTGAACTATTTGGAAACGAATTCATCTGTTTTAATACAGTATTTGAAAATTCAGAATTTTGTTGAAAATTCGTCATTCTTGGTGGAAAAATGAACTTCCTAATTGAAATTTCATCATTTTTCGAGGATTCTATTATATTGTTAAAAATTCCTTTCTCTGCGAAAAATTAATTTATTTAAGAGAAAATTCGAGTATACCATTTTTGATAGAAAAATGATTTTAAAAAAATGGATCCTTTATTGTTAAAAATTTTATTTTTTTTAAACCGTCTTTTTCAAGTAGGAAATTAATCTTCGCGGTTAAAAATTCATCTTTTTCATTGCAGGTTTAATTTTTTTGAAAATTCCTTCATAGTTAGTTAAAAATAATTTATGTAATACAAAATTGTATTATACCATTTATGCTAGAGAATTGATATTTAAAAGTGAAAATTGATCTTTTTTAGTAGAAAATTCAAACTTTTGTTGAAAAAGCACATATTTCGATAAAAATTCAGGTTTTTGATAGGAAATTAGTATTCTTGGCTGAAAATTTATTTTTGTGATTAGGAACAAAACCATTGAGTTGCACATTCCTTTTTCTTGTAAAAAATTAAACTCTTTAACTGAATCTTCAACAATCCCACTTTCGGTGAAACTTTGAAAATTCGAATTAGAAATTGATATTTTTGTGTTGAAAATTCAATTATTTGTTTCAAACATCGTCTTTTTTATATAAAATTAATGTTCTTGGTTGAAAATGTATCGGTTTGTTTGAAAATTCAACTATGTATTATCAAATTCATCTATTTTGATAAATTTCAACTAATTTATTGAAAATGTAATTGTTTGTTGTTAAATATTAATTCTTTGAACTAAAAAGGAATAATCCTATTTCTGGTTCTATATATTTATATTTTTAATTAAACATATCTTTTGTAGTTCAAAAACTCCACTATTTGTTTGTTAAAAGTTCATGTCTTTAAGCAAAAATTTTATTTTATCATTGCTGGTTGTAAACTGATAGTTTTTTGTAGAGAATTAATTTTATGGGTAAAAATGAATCTGTTTTTTATTAATTTTAACATAGATGTCAAAATTCGATTTTTTGTTGTCTTATATGGGGAAAAAGCGTCTTGCATAATTTACTATAAAAAAGTCTTTTCCCTAACGATTCTAATAAATAATGTATAGAACCTGCTTGATTTTAAGTGAATTCTATCTTATTCTAAATACGTTTTATAATATTGTTCTTGGGTTTAAAATTAATTCAGTTGAAAACAATTTAAATCTGTATGAAATCTTTTACAATTTATAAAAATAATTTTCGTACAGACATGTTATTTAAAAAATAACAAAAAAGGAGTAAAATAATAAAAAATTTAATATAATTGCATATAAGTCACTGAAAAAATAATTTGTAAACGACTTTTGCGATTGAAAATTGTTTCATTAAATAAAAAATTGATGAAAAAACTTTTTCGAATACATTGGTATTGTTTTCTCATCAATTGTACTTCTTTAGAATAAAATAATGTATTAGGATTACTGCAAGATTCATCAATAGTTCTTAATAAAATTAAACGAAATTTAAATTTAAAAATAAGTCATTTTCATTTTTTATTAGTTCACAACTAAGATATTAATAAAAACAATGCTTCCAATTGTAAAACTGCGTACCTACAAGGTATTGTATACTTTTCACAGATTTAATAAAACTCACTGATGAGGGCCACCATTGTGTGCCGAAACAACTTAATTAGTTTCAATTCACCTGACCCTAGAGCCAACAGCTTACATCAATAATTTCTACAAAATTCTTTTATTTATTTAAAAAATTTCTTTGATAGAAAATTCCTTTTTTTTAAACTTCTACTATTTGGTGTCAATTTCATCTCTTTTAGTTAAAATTTGAAATGTAAGCTAAAATTGGATTATAACATTTTTGGTAGAGAATTGATATTTGAAGTTAAAAATTGATCTTTTGTAGTTGAAAATTCAACCATTTCTTAGAAAATGCACATGTTTCGATGAAAATTCGTTATTTTGGTAGGAAGTTAGTCTTCTTGTTTGAAAATTCATCTTTGTGATAAAGAACAAAACTATTAAGTTGCACATTCCGTTTTTTTTGTTAAGAATTAAATTCTCTAACTTAAAATTTAACTACCCCACTTTTGGTGGAACACTGAAATTTGGAATTAAAAATTGATATTTTTGGGTTCTTGGTTGAAAATACATGTGTGCGCTTGAAAGTTCAACTATCTGTCATCAAATGCATCTATTTTAGTCAAATTTCAATTAATTTGTTGAAATTTAATTGTTTGTTGTTAAATATTAATTCTTTTAACTAAAAAGGAATTATCCTATTTCTGGTTTTATATATTTATATTTTTAATTAAAAATTAATTTTTTTATTTGAAAATTCGTCTTTTTGGTAGAAAATTCTTTTTCTTTCTTAAAATCTTATCTTGTTTATTTAGGATTCAACTATTTTCTTGATTTTTTTTGTTTGTTAAAAATTAATGTATTTAAAGGAAATTTTAATTATATCATTGTGGATTGAAAACTGATAGTTTTTTTTGTATAGAATTAATGTTATGGGCAAAAAATTAATCTGTTATTTATTATTCTTAACATAGATGCCCAAATTCGATTCTTTTGTCTTAGATTGGAAAAAAATATCTGGCATAATTTAATATAAAAAAATGTTAATCGCTGAAAGATTCTGCTATATAATGTATACAACCTGCCTGATTTTAAGTAAATTCTATTTTACTTTAAAGTTTACTTTAAAGTTTAAAGTTTTTACTTTAAAGTTTAATTTTTTTGATTAAATATTAACCTTTATATACTAAAAACTGAATTATTCTATTTTTGTTCAAAATTTGATCGTTTTTATTGAAACTTGATCTTTTTTAGTTGAAAATGGAATTAATTGTTTGAAATTTCCAGTATTTTGTTGAAAATTTGTGTTTTTTGTTAGGAATATAAAACTTCTCCCTTGAAAATTCATCTTTTTGATTGAGAATCCAACTATTTTGTTGTAAGTTTCTTTTTAGTTGGTCAGAAACTAACTTCTCGCCGGCAACTGGGTGATAATGAAAGTGCACGTACATCCCTATAGTATGTATTTGTTCTTGAAGGTTTTCAAAATTGTGCTTTTATCAAATAAAAATGGAGTATTTGGCCAAAATTGTCTGCAGATATGAAGACCGGATACATCCATAAACCTAAAAATAATTAATTCAATCCCACATTTCTTAAACCTATATTGTTTAAAAGCACATAAAACCTTGGAAGCCTATATATTTTATGCAGCTGTTTTATGGTGAAGGTGAAGTAAAAGAACTTTAATTTTTGTGAAACTTGTGTAAAAAATGTCAATAATTATCAATGTATTTCAAACACGGAGTATTTCTCTCGTATTAAGAAAAATGAGTAAAAGCTTAACTTTCGTAAAGTTTTGTAGTACATTTTCGTAACTTTTCATAGCAAAAAAGTAGTATTTTATAGATTTTTGTAGATATACGAATGATTTACATTAAAGTGGCAAAAATTATCTAATTCTGCGACCAGCAGTTCGCTCTTGTATTCTCAAATTGATTCCTAACCTCAAAATCTCAAAAAGTTGTTATCGCATTTTACACCAGCAATGGACTTTAACAACATAACTTAGAACAAATTCCATGCTTCACAGGAATATTACTTAATATTAATGTTTATATTATTAACAAATAATAGCTCAAACATTAACTTGTAATTAAAAATGTACCAACCCTAGCGATAGAAATCTCAGAGTATATTCTAAAGATTCTCAAGGCTCTCAGAAGCTCTGAGAAATTCTCCGCAGGCACTCAGGTAGATATTTTAAATGGTCCAGATAGCTCGTTTAAATGCTTTGAAGGCTTTAAAATGCCCATTCCGAAATTGAAATGAAAATAGTTCATAAATAACAAGCAGAGAGGCTTATATTGAAATAAGAATTCGATCATAAAGAACAAGCAGACGCCCTGTATTGCGACGGTACAGGTGGCAAGGTGGTGGTTAAAGTGTTGGTAAAGGAGAAGCATTGATTCTTATATCGACTACGAATTTTGATTCGATTATTATTCCCAACAGTGATCCAAGAATACTTGCGCATGCTTGAACTGTTTGGCACCCATTGGCTCTAGTTCGCGTACGTATTTAAAAATCAAGTACAGACGCGCACCGTAGCCAATGAACATCACTGAAATCCAAGCAAGCGCAGATCAAAATAGCTCCGTTGGGATCATTGGAGTCCGTTGAGACCACGCTTGAAGACAGTTGTGTTTTTGTGCAGTCTCACTTGATAGTGCGGTGTACTGTTCTTAACTAACAAAAATCTCGTGTGTACCTGGCAGGTGAATTGGCTCTTGCGTGCGGAGCTTTAATTATCCCCCAGGTGTGGTTAATAAACCAGACCTGGGGTCTCGAGCAATGAAATGATCAATAGTCTGGGGGGAGCCCTTTCGGAAAACGTAAATGACCCACTGACACCCATCTCCTCGCAGGACTTTGGAAAATGGCGCGAAAGCTCTTATGTTCCTTAAGAACAAGGATTCTGAAGGTTACCGTGTAGTGCCCGCGAAACGTAAAAGACAGAGAGGAGTTGAAAAAACGGATCTAGCGTCCCAGTTGTCCCTTCCAAATGATGAGTCAGAAGGCATGGATACCGTTGACATGTTTTCTGCTTCATCAACCCCCGCAGATGAAAACATAATTCCCGAGACACAATTGTCAAACAGCTCTGCAGGAGCTTCGAGTGTCTTGTCAAACCAGACTAACCCTAACCCTAACCTCAACCTGAATAGTATCCAACGCTCTCAGAAAAGGGAAAATATGCAACCCTCCCAACAAAGGTACAGTGTTTTTGAAAAAGGAGAATCCCCATTATCGTCCAGCGCAACCGCAATTTAGAGAATGCAAAAAAAGATCTTGCTCCTGACACTTGTGGTCGTATGCTTCAAAAGCACTTTCTAGGCCTGATCAATGACGTCCGTAGCAGCGGCTACGGAAAACTAAAGGTTATGGCAAAGTCACCTAGAGCGACTAATACCCTGCTTGAAGAAATCCCTAAAAAAATTGAGGGTCTGATTACTACCGTCCCCTCTAGCTTCGTGACGTGCCAGGGTGTTGTTCGTGGCGTTTCACACGAAATCACCGAATCCGTAATCGTAGAGAATCTCGAGTTCCTTGGTTTACTGAGAGGCACAACCAAGGTTATTCGAGCTCTACGACTAAACAGAAAAACAACCGACCATGTGACCCAGCAAATTAAAATAATCCCTACTAAAACAGTCCTGATTATCTTTGAAGGTACAGCTATCCTAGAAAAAACCTCTATCTACATGGCATCATTTCTGGTCGACATCTACAACCCGGAACAAAAAATGTGTATCAAATGCCTTAGATTTGGTCACATTAGCAAGCACTGCAGATCCAGTGCGCGCTGCAAGCGCTGCGGCTCTTCAGAAGAACATACCGAAATGAAGTCATGCATTAACGCGAGTAACCCTCCAAAATGTGCGAACTGTGGCGGAGACCACATGCCCTCCCATAAAAATGCCCCGAATTTTTATTTCAGGCAGAGCTGCGTGTTTCTGCCACAAAATACAAACTGTCCTTCAAAGAAGCCAAGGCTATCCTTAGAGCTGGCAAAGGAGCCGAATATGCTTCTCCCTCCCAGCCGCTTCCCAACTCCTCACAAACGTTTAGTTTCTCAATGTTCCCAGAGTTAAATGACGCACCTACCCCCTCTCCAAAGAACTCGCGCTCCCAAACCCCACGGCCCTACTCCCAGACACTGACAGAACCTACCTTCACAGAGAAACCCAACCCCCCTCTGACACTTGCATGGAAACAAACAGACTACCATCCAAAATCCAAACAGCCCCCGCCTTCGAATGCCCAACTCCAACCGTCATCTCGAAGATGCTCAAACTCATCCTACTCTCACCTACATAATAATGGTAGAATTCCCAGCCTGTTTCCGAACGGCTTTGCTTTTCATCAACAAGTTCACTCCCCTCCCGCCTCACCCACCTACCCGAGCCCTCCCTCTTCACCCTTCCCCTACCCTACCCCATCACCAAAAACCTTTCATACCAGTCCCTCGGTCTGATCAGGCTCATAAACCGGGTTTAAATGAATCCAGGTTTTCGATCATCAACGCGACTCTATCTGCTTTGATGAACTTGGTGGAAGTTATAGCCACGGGTCGTCTCAAAACGGAGGAAATCCAAAATATCTTAAATAAAGTCCTTAATTGTGTGAATCTTCTGACTAAAGCATTAATTGCTAATGATGGCTCAGCTAAATAATTTAAGAATTGTAAAGTGTAATTGCCGGGGCGCCTTGAATAAACAAGGCGACCTATCAAATATCCGTGACGATTTTGATATCCTGCTTATGTCTGAGACTGTTTTACAACCTGTCTCTAAACAAAATTTTAAAATTAAAGATTTCAAAATCATCAGAGCAGATAGGCTGTCGAACAGCCGCGGTGGCTTGGCCATTGCCGTAATAAAGGGAATCACATTTTCTAGAACCACCTCTGTGCTTAGTCTTCAGAACAAACTAGAGACACTTGCAATCTCAGTAGAGACTTCCGTAGGTGAGCTGCTCTTTGTTTCTTTATACATAGTACCTGTCATAATTCACTTTGGGAAAGTTTACACAATTGCAAAAACAGACTGGAGCTCTGCTCCGCTCTAGACCAGACACATTTGATTCCCCTAAATACCGGAGAAGCCACCTACCGCACTAGGCCTAGTAGCGCGCCTTCAATGATCGATTTAACCTTCGTATCCCCAAATCTCTTTAACATCTCCTCCTGGGGTGTCTGGAACGACTCCCTAGGCAGTGACCATTTTCCAGTGATCTCCAGCCTGGGAGTCTCAACCCCAATTGCCCCATTCTTTTCCCACAAATATAACATTAAGCGAATTGATTGGTCCACCTTTGATTCTCACCTCACGGTATCAATCTCCCAAAAGGAGGATGTTTTTAACTCCCAATTGATAAATTGTCACACTAAATATGAAGCCTCCGTTAAAAGCGTAGACGAAGCGATCACCAGTTCATGCCCTCCCGTAAAATATATTAGAATCGCAAATTACCCCAATTCTCGAAAGAAAAAATTCATCCCGGCTCCTTGGTGAGATGAAAACTGTGACGCGGCAGTCAGAGGAAGAAGGGAGGCCCTGGCTTCTTTCAGGAGATGCAGAAATGATTTAAATTACATCAATCTAAATAGAGTAGAGGAAAAAACAAGGCGCACACTCAATGCTGCTCGAAGATGCAATTTTCGAAAATTTTGTGAGTCCCTAGACGAACTACCCCCATTTCTAGAGTCTGGCATGTCATTAAATATTTCAGAAATAAACACACCCAGCCAGCAAATGCTTCCTGCTCAGGAGATAAGGAAACAATTAGAAACCTCCACGCTTCAGCGGAGGAAATATTTCCAGCATCGGTCTTCCTCGATTCATTTCATGATAATAACAGCTTTCAGAGCAATGAATTCTTAGAGACCCCTTTCACGATGTCCGAGTTTTCCATCGCCCTGACTTCGTCAAAAATTAAATCATCTCCAGGTTTAGATAAAATTGATTACAATATCATATTACAACTTCCTGAACAAGTCCTGACAACTCTTCTCAAAATATGCAATGAAATTTATCTATCTGATTCCTTCCCAAGCTCTTGGAAAGACTTCCTTATTTTCTTCGCTCCTAAGTCAACCTCAGGAAAATTCCGTCCAATCGCGTTAGCTTCATGTTTGTTCGGTTTCAGGAAGAGAAGATCTTGCGCAGATAATCTTGCTATCCTGTCAACCGAAATTCTTTCGGGCTTTGCCAGTGACGAGGTAGTCACGGGCCTATTCCTGGATCTGAAAGGTGCTTTCCGTAGCGACATTCCCCAAATTATTATTGAAGACCTTAAAGAAATCGGTGTCCCCCAGCAACTGGCCAGATTTGTATATAATTCCACATCTTGCAAAAATGTTTATTTCAAAATCAATGGTGAACTGGTGGGTCCCCGTCGCAGTACAGTTGGCCTTCCTCAAGGATGTATCCGCAGCCCGATAAATTACTCCATACATACTAGGAAAATTGCCTACTCGTTCCTAAAAATTGCAGTATCGTTTGATTTGCAGATGACATTGCCATATTCTGTCGGTCTGCTGATTCAATGATCTGTATTCGATCCCTACAACAATGCCTTAATGCACTTGCAATCTTTTTAGAGCAAAGAGATCTCGAGGTCTCTCCTGAAAAAACCAAATTGGTTCTTTTTAATAGACGGAATATTGATACCTCTAACCCAGCATACGCTCTATCATTAAATAACATCCTTATACCGCCCTCCCCCATGTTAAATTTCTCGGCATTATTCTAGACTTCAAATTTTCTTTCCAATTTCACTTTCTATACTTATGCGATAAAATTAGGAAAATATTGAACATCTTAAGAGTTTTGAGGGGCACCTGGTGGGACGCAGATCCAGCCATCCTTAGGATGGTCTATGTCTCCCTCATCAGAAGCAGTCTGGAATTCGGATCACATGTTTTTAACTTCGAGTCTCATAATCACTTTGAAAAAATTCGTAATGAAGCTCTAAGATTAGCCGTCGGTTACAGGAACAGTACCCCTATTAACGTTATGATGGCAGAATGCTGTAAACCTCCATTCAAAAAGAGATTCTGTTTTTTAGCCAAAAAATACGTCATTAGAACCTTCTCAGACATTAATCATCCACTTCCAGATATACTACTAGTCCTATCTGAACGCGTTAGAATCACTAAAAGCGGTATAAAAAATCGGTTTGTCCTTCTAAATGCATTTGAGAATGTTAAAGATTTTAAACATCGGATCCGTAGATCAGAAACACACCTTCAGTATGAATTTCCATACGAAGACCTACTACTTTCCCCAAACATTAACACAGCAATAGGTCGACTTATCCAAAAAAATCCCTCCTCAACACAGGACTTTCGAGACCTGGTAGAAAATGAGTTCCAGAACTACATCCACTTTTACACAGACGGCTAAAAATCAATACCTAATGCAATAGCTGGTTGTGCTCTGGTATGCCCAGATGCTCAATTAGTTCGAATGTGGAAACTGTCAGATTTTGCCTCTATTTTCTCGATTGAAGCTATAGCCATACTCTATACACTAGATTACATTATCCAAAACCGGTTTTCTAAATCAGTAATTTTCACGGACTCACTAAGTGTTCTAAAGAGCATTGCCAATAAATGTCCTGCCTCCATAAATTCTTATTTGATCTTTATTATTAAAAATCGTTTAGCAGTTCTAGAAAAACTTAAATGCGTAGTCTTCCTAGTATGGATTCCTGGACATAAGGGTATACCAGGAAACGAAGCAGCAGACGTGGCAGCTCAAACAGCAGCCAAAGAAACCTTCTTTCTTAATATCCCCCTTCCTTTCTCTGACTTCTTCGGCTTTTCCCGAAAAACTCTCGACCAAATTTGCCACAATTACTTTACAGAAATAGGAAAAATAAGGGCGTTCTTTTCACTCAGTGTTACTACAAATTCAGTAAAAAACCCTGGTTCTCATCATTCACTGCCCCTAGAGAGTGGATAGTCTCCCTATGTCGCATGAGAAGCAATCACTATGCCTTGAACGCGAGCCTTGCTCGGAAAAACATAATACCTTCTGGAGGATGCCATTGTGATCCTGAAGTTGACGAA
Organism: Belonocnema kinseyi; assembly: GCF_010883055.1. Taxonomy (NCBI): domain Eukaryota; kingdom Metazoa; phylum Arthropoda; class Insecta; order Hymenoptera; family Cynipidae; genus Belonocnema; species Belonocnema kinseyi. Next base: position 169,711,757 of record NC_046657.1, read on the forward strand.
GACCTACACCACATTCTATGGGCTTGTCCCAGATTCGAAGCCTATAGATCGGAACTAACTAAAGGTTTATCAAAAATTCTGAAATGCCCTCCCCCTTTTTGTTCTTATCAATTATTAGCTAACCCATCCATTAAAACTGCCAGCCATTTAATTAAATTCTTGAAGGAAGCAAATCTCAAAATCTGAACACATTTCAATCTTACCTCGGCCGCCTTGTGCGGGGGGAGTCTTTCTATCGAAGGGTTCCCCCCACATAGAGCGGCCTCCACATTATCTTTTGAATTTTACCGCCTTGCTACATGTATCGGGAAACCGGGCCGGCTGACGTCTCTTGCGAGTTGCGCAGTTGAGTTCTGCCCGACACTATGATTCAGATAGAGTGGAGCGCACTCTCTTTCAACTTGGTCATGGCCAGATGTACAAAGCTTTTAGTAAAGGAGGTATAGTGCCAACGCAGAATAAGAAAAAGAAGAATGTGGGATCATTAACTTCAAGAAAACACGTGTAAGTTCTATTTCTGTCTAACTCACGGTGACTCACGGATGTCTTTGTCGCACCCGTGTAGCTATCAAAGAACGAGCAATCGTGACAATTTTTTCAATATTTTCCAATGCAGTCTAACCCACTGACGCCTCGTGTCACACGCATATAGCAATGAAGTCGAGTATTGTGACAATCGAAATCGACAATATCGTTAAGAGATTTTATATTAAGGATCATTCTTTTCTTTCAAGGTCTTCTCCCAAAGGGCTAAGCTCCTCGTAGCCCTCCTCGCAACTCCTTTTTCCGGTACCTGCCGGCGGCCACACGGCCATCCCTACACTCTCTCACCTATTGTGAACGAGGAAAATCCCATCTGGTCATTTTGTCTCGGTATTCTAATACGATTCTGATACGACACAACACTTTTCGATATTTTTCCGATACGACACAAAACCGAGCGATACAAATCCGAGACTGGAAGGTGACTATCGTATCGGTATCGCCTTATTTAAAAAGGATAAACAAAAACATGTTCAGTGACTGGTTGTGGACTTCACAAAATTAATGACAAGCAAGTGATATGTCATAAGTCCCCAACACGACATTCAGTGGGTGCAAGGAACTGGAAATGCAGAGTTACAAAAGTTACCTTATGAGACTATAACCTCCAAACGGTTCTTCGTGTCCCGGGGTCACTTCGGTTCTTTTAATAAAAATAAGGGCAAAATGAAGTTAATAAGACACAAAAAATGACAAATAGAATTCCAATTATCTTTCATTTCTCATTTGTTTCATTTTATCTTTATTCTTCGTTTTTTGGTTAATTATTTTGAGATTCAACACATATAAGGATGGCCATATACATATACATGCACCAACTCATGGACGATCGGCGAAGTTCTCCTGCCCATCGCAGAGTGCGCTAAATGTCGCCAATTATTAAGTATTTTCACTTCAACCGTCAGCTAACTTTACTTTGTTAAACGCTGAGGGGAAAACAATGGATCAAATGTATGGAACAAATCTTTATTTGTGTAATACCTGTGTAATTATTAATCATTATTATTATTTTATTATTTAATTAAATAGTAATTAGAAAATAAAAGCTATTTTTCAAATACACTTAGGCATTTGATCCCTTGCTTTCCCCTCAGCAATCTACGAAGTGAAGTTAGCTGTTGATTAAAGTAAAAATACCTAATTTTCAGCAGAGTTTACCGAGCCTGACTCTTTGGGCCCTCGACCAAAGGAGTTTCTTCTAGTTTGAAACAGTACAGAATAAATCCTTGCAAGGAGATGGCAAAATCTTCAGTCCTAAAAATTGAGAAATAAATGCCAAATGACATAAAAGCATCAATCACATAAAAAAATCACAAGACATTATAAAAATCCTCGGGTACGGTTAAAAGTATCCGTTCATTATATGAAGTTAACAGCAGAGGGTCGTATCATAGTTTGAGTTGATCAAAAACATCTTGGTTTTTGGAAAGTCTTTTAATTGGGCTTCCATAGGTTTCTTAAACTTCCAACGTGGTATCAGGATCTCAGAAGTATTTGCGTAAAAAAATAAAAATATAAACAGAATCAATACATAAATTAAGTGGTTGTAAAATTTAGAAAAAAAACACCATGCAGTTTTCGAGGTTATAAAAACGTGAACAAATAACATGTGACAAATTACCATCAACGTTAGTGAGTTACTAAATGATTGAAATTTTACGTCACAGTTTCCGAACACTCTAGGGTGTCGACATAAAAAAAATATTTAAAAAAAAGGTTCCTAAATATAAATAAGCAATTTGTGTGAACTAATCCATCAAGAGCGCAAGTATTTTTTTGCAAGTATAATCATGAGTCGAAAATATAAGAGGATAGGTTTCGCCTGAGTGGTTTTTTTAACTTTCCATACAACTCCACAAGTTTCGAATTAAAGGCAGGGCCAAAAGTCGAGGACCTTCAATTCTTTTGAATTTACCTCGCCCAAGAAACGTCTCTGAATTGTTTAATAAATGAATCTGAGAGTTGAAGATTTTTCGAATCGAACGATCTGATCATTTTTAAACTTAAAAAAATATTGTCAATAGTTAGAGGGCAAAGCATCTCAAAAAACAGGATTTTTTGTCCTCAAAGTTCGGCTAGAAAAATCGAATAGTGACTATGAAAATGCAGACTAATATCTTTGATTAGAATAAATCGTACGAATTTTAGACTTTTACATAAAAAAAGTACAGTATTTCTAAGTCACTGTATTAAATTTTGTAATGGATTCGAATAACGGAAATTAGTATAGTGCTTTGAAAGAAATGAAACAGAATGTTGAACATTTCGTTACGAACGCCTTGCAATATTTCTAAATCACTATACGAAAAATGGGGGTCACGTGATGTACTTCTCGCTGGCGCATGGCAAAAAGAAAGACGGAGAGAAGTGCACGAACCTACACTATTTCATGGACTTTATATACTTCTTAATATATATATATGTGTATACGCTCGGATGATCGCTCGCTAACTACAGTGGATTTGTTTACAAAGATTTAACTAAACCTATACGCATATATAAACCTATCTCATATCTATAAATCGCACAGTTTTTTCTTGAATTAGAAGAGGCCATTTTTTTATTTTTAAGATTTCTATTGTGTTTGAAGAAAGAATTTTTCGTTATTCGAATATTGATTTTCAGATTTTTTAAGAAAATATCGTTTTTTAATTGATCCAACTATCATAACAGTGAAGACGATTTTTTGATTGACATTAGGGTCGCTCGTATATATTTACTTTATTTGTGTTTTTCAATTAATTTAAAAGATATTAATTTATTTTTGATTAAAAATACGAATTAGATGTTTTATTCTTTATAACCAACTGATTGAATGGATTTATCAATAAGACTATGTGAATCAGTCTTAACTTATATATCTTAATTGATCTAAATTCATTGCAATCTATATTTTTCAAGGAAACTTTTTTTTATAATGTTTTTATTGAGTTAGTAGATTGACATGTTTCGTTTATTCACACTTGTATTATGCGAGTTGAAGTTGAGGATAAGTGTTAATTTAGAGAATTTAAAACTATAGCGCGGATTCATATTTTTTAACCAGACATCTTTGTACAATTCATTTGATCAAAGTGTGAAGGTTTAAGTTTTGCAGTTTAATTGCACTTAATTGGAGAGTGTTAAAAGCTTCTATTTTATATGAGCGGCTGACAATAAAAAGTGGAAATATCTCGTTGGTGAGTAAGAAGCAGCTATGGAAAAGTGCCTAAAAAAATAGATATAATTTCACGGCTGTAAAAAGTATCGATAGAATATTGGCTGTAAAAAGTGGACAACGGTGCTTGGGCCGTAAGAAAGGGGAACAGAAAAACTTGGCAGTAAGAAGTGGACAAACGTCGCGCGCGTGTCGGTGAATCAGCTCTGTTACACGCTGCAAAGACAAACCTCGTTCAAAGCCGAAAATGCAAGAGGACGAATCGATTTCTGAAGAATTTTGTAAGGTTTGACAAAAATTTTAAAAATGTAGGTTCCTAGGAATAATAAAAATAATTTTTTATTTCAAAAAATTAATTTCAAGAGATTATTTAAGAACATTTTAACACATGACAAAAGATTTTTAAAATTATCAAAAAAGAATCTGAATTACTTCAAAGGCATCTTTTTTTAATTTTTCAGAATTAAGCAACAATCAGGAAAAGGACGTGATTAGAAAAAAGAATTTTTTAAATATTCGTGAGCCAATTTCAAGCGAAGTTTTATTTTGAATAACCAACTTTAAAAGGAAATTGCGAAAAATTTTTAGAAATATCAAACGATTTCCTACAATTTTTCAAAAATAATTCAAACTTTAGATTATTATTTCGATACTTTAGATTATTGAAAATACAAATTTTTGAAGCTGTCAATAATAAACTTTAGGGGCTTTCAGCGAATCTCGAAATGTCAAGAGCATAAACAAATTTTTTTCGAATGCTTGCGAAAATTTAGAAGATTATAAGGTAACTTTTTTACATTTTGAATCACTTTTTAAAATGTTAAGAAAAATTCGAGGCATTTGAAAATATTTTCAAGAATTTGAGACGAGTCAAATAGATAAGAAATATTCACAAATTTAAAAACATTTCAGAAAATTGATCAAATGTTGCTTGATTTCTTACAAATTTCTTAAACATTCCTAAACATCTTTGAATAGGACTCGAATTTTTCATAATGTTTTGTAATATTCTATAAAATAAAATAATTTCTTTAAAATATCCTAAATTCTTTTCTATCTGATATATTTAAAAATCTTTTTTTAATTTTCTTCAAAATCTTATTATACTTATGTTTATACAAATTTAAAAACAAACTGATAATACTTATTTTCTTGCTTTCAATTCTCAGAATTTAATTCCAACTAGAAATAAAATGTCAAAAACTTCTAACATATAAATAGTTGTTCGAAATATTTATGTAATGTCATTATTAATATCATTTTTTATTTCTCATGGTAGAGAAAAATTATCTTAAATATGCTGAATTTCAAGTAGGACTTACGTAAAGTAACTTCCATTGCGTGGGGGGGGGGGCATTTTAATAACTAATTAACATATTTTTAGAATATTTTTAAATTTATTCTGCCCTGGGGTCAAAGATGGTACAAAAAACGCCATGAAATTTGGAATAAAACTTTTTTTTATACATTAATTTATAAAATGAACAATATTTATAATTTTATCAAATTTCCAAAATATTATTTAAATATGCTACACGTTGACTTTAGGAAATAGATTTCACCTATGAAATTATAGAAATATCTCCATTAGTTAGTAAAAGACTATGAAGACTTTTGCCTTCGAAATGTTACCAAAAACTTATAAAAATGTTAACTTTGATCTTTTTTCAGGATCTGATGTTTTCACTGAACATAAATCAGATTATAAAAACACTTAAAAAATAGAAATAAGAAAGGTAAAAAATGCACGCAGTTTTGTTTGTTGTTGGAAAAACCGGCACATTTTTTAATAAAACTCCTTTCCACACCACCCGCGGAAGAAAATTTTTACAATATTTTTATTAAATAATAAAAATTTGATCTTTTGGGCTCAGATGGAAAAGTTAATTTTTTTCATTAATTATGATTCTTTAATTGGCGTCAGTTATCGTATTTGACAACTGAGGAATCCCTTTTTCACAAACAAGAAGTATGATAGTTCTTCCCTTATCGACTTTCTTAATTTTTTATTTATTTATGGTACACACACATACATACATATATATATTATGCCTTAACCAGTTTTATATGTACTTTAAATACAAAAATTTTAATTGCATGAAATGTCGTCCTTTCTTCAGTTTAACTCGTGCTAACTTAGCTCATTTTCAGAATTTTTAGATTCCATTAATACTAATTCAACTACGTACCTACATTTTCTGAAAATCATATTTGAAAGAAAAACTTAAATACTTTAGTGAACATAGAAACTGTTAATTTTGTGTTGTAGACAATGAAATAAACATGAAGTTCAACCTTCAAGCGCTTCGTTTATCGAGCAATTTTTAAGAAATGGAAAACCTCCAGTGAGAAAGTTACAGATTAAGGTTGGAATAAGTTTTTGTTCAAATTTTAACTCAATTGAATTAATGATTCGAAGTGTATGCATTTTTTAGATGGCAAGTGGCAATAGTCACACTGCCTTTTATGCATGTGCATGTAGAAAGGAATTTTATTAAAAATTGTATCGGCTTCTTTAACAAACAACTCAAATGAATTTTTTACATTTGTTATTTTTATTTTTTAAGTGTCTTTAATCTGCTTCCTGTTTAATGAAAAATCATATACTGGAAAGCGATAAAAGAAATATCTACTTCCCGAACTGGTCCAAAAGGTTAAAGCCTGTACAACCGTTTGTTAACATTACAAAAAAATTTTGGTATCATTTTAACGGCAAGTTTTCATAGCCCTTTACTAAGTAATGAAGATATTTTTATAATTTTAGTTGTGAAATATATTTCCTAAGGCCAAATACGATAAAAATATCGTAGAATTAGAAAAATTACCAACAACTTACAAGAATTTTAAAAATAAAAGTCAATGTGTATCATATTCAAATAATATATTGGAAAATTTCTAAAAGTATTAATATTGTTCATTTTTTAAATTAATGTATTCAGAGTGCAACCGTTTTTATTCGAAATTTCACATCGGTTTTTTGTACCATGTTTTATCCTACGGTAGAATCAAGGAAAAATATTATAAAAATATGTTCATTAGTTACTAAAATGCCCCTCCCCACCCTACGCAATGTGACAGACCGTAACATTTCTTTTTGGCCCTCCCCTCATCGCCGTTACGTCAAGTTTTTTATATTATGTTTGAAAACATAAGAGACCTTTCCCAAATAAAAAAGGAGTTTTAATATGAAGTGTTATCTTTAAAAAAACACACAACCTTTTTAACAATAAAGGATTTTTAATATTTTTGTAGTCATACAAATATTGAAGGTACATAACCTAAGTACTACTTGCAATTTCCAAATTTAAAACTTTTTTCACTACCTTAAAAAATAAATCATGATATTAATAATGACATAACAGGGAAATTTCGAATAAATTTTTATTTGTTGAATGTTTTCAAATACTTTATTTCGAGTTGAAATTAAATTCTGCGAATGAAAAACAAGAAAATATGTATTATCAGTTGTTTTTTTTACATAAATATAATTATTATAAGATTTTCAAGAAAATTGAAAAAAGATTCTTGAATATATCAGATGTGTCAGAAAATATTCTAGGATATTTTAAAGAAATTGTTTTATTTTGCAGAATATTACAAAACATTAGGTTGAATTCCAATTCAATTCAAAGGTGCTTAGGAATGTTTACGAAATTTGTGAGAAATGAAGAAATATTTAATAAATTTTCTGAAATATTTTCAAATTTCTGAATATTTCTAATCTGTTTGACTCGTCTTAAATTCCTGAAAATATTTTTAACTGACTCAAATTTGTTTCTAAATTTGGCAATATCATTCAAAATGTTCAAAAATTGTCTTGTAATCTTCTAAATTTTCGCCAGCATTTAAAGCAAATTTGACCATGCTCTTAAAACCATTCGAGATTCGCTTACAGCTCCAAAAGTATATTTTTTACATTTTAAAATTGTTTCATTTCTAAAAATCTTCTAAATTATTCCAAGGAACCTAAATTTTTTTAATTTTCGTCAAAATTTACAAAATTCTTCAAAAATCTTTACAAGTTTTAATTACTTTTCAATCGTTTAAAATTTCTGAACGTCTCTTAAGCTTACTCAAATTTGAAAGTAAATGATTTAAACGAACATAAACTTAAAAAAAAAGTGCAATAAAATTGCACAAGAAGTCTTTAAAAGAATTATGTTCCTTAATTTTTCTAAAATTATCTAATATGGAAAAATTGCAAAAGTCTAAAAAATATTTTACACACTTTTAAACAATTTTGGGAATCAATAAAAAATGTTTTGTGATCTTTTTTCAATTTTCTCTTAGAATTCATCGTAAAGCAATCGTTTAAAACGTTGCCATGGACTTTCTTTTATTCTCTTGACGGCCTGGACGCCCTGCAAAATTCAGTGGAAATTCAGTTTACCGAAAAACTCCTAATAGCTAGTTAGCCACTGAAAGCGAATCGTCCAGTCGGGCGAGGTCGGATTCGTCCTCTTACATTTTCCGCTTTGAACGAGGCTTATCTTTGCAGCGTGTAACAGAGCCGATTCACCACCACGCGACGTACAGTCTGTCAAGTTAAAGCGTGGGTGGCTTTACTCGCAGTCGGTAAGGTGTATCGACATGATTTTGGTGTCAAAATATTAAGAAGAGCTCCCTCT
>NC_046657.1:169720184-169721864 GCF_010883055.1 Belonocnema kinseyi
CTCCGAGGTCGAATCGTGCATTTTCGGCTTACATACGAACTCACAGTGGTAATCATGCACTTTCTGTTTTGCGGCTCCCAAACGGTAGGTATGGTGGGGGTATTTTCCATCCACGAACTGACAGCTCTGCCCATTCTCTTTATTTTATTTCAAAGCAGATAGAGATATAAATAGAACTGTCGAAGTATTCCGACCGGCAATCGTGCACCTTCGAGTTTTCAAATTCAAAAGAGGAGAAATGGGTTGCGCGCGCAACCCAGGCATTTATATCGTCTCCTACCATATTCACACGGACATAGACGTGTCATAGTATTGGACCACGTCTCGTTTCAGATCTGGGATCACTGGTTCGATTGACGACGAGCAGCGAGGATCCAACGAATCAGTCACTTAGAAGCTTCGCATGAACATTGCGCTGAGTTGAGGTGCCGGACAATATGTGTTGGGAAAAATTAAAGAATAATTATTTAAATATCAAATCTCGCGTGCTCTCAAATTTAAACGTTACAGATTCTTTGGATCCTCGCTGTTCGTCGTCATTCGAGCCAGCAGAGTTGAACGGAGCGAAGCATAGCGAGTATATCTATATCGACGCACTGTGATTCAAATTTCGTTACGTACCCGATACAAAAGTGGAACAGTATCTGTTTCGATGCTTTAGAATAGCTGATATTCAACTTATTAATGCCGCGAGTTTTACATGACAAACTGCTCCATTTCAATACGTACTTAATCGATGTAATTCGGCATTGCTATAGCGTCGGTTCTATACTGAAACAGATAAAATTACAAATTAAATGAAGAGATCCAATTCGACTTTTTTACCTACTGAGTTCTAATTTATGCGAAGCGTATTAGTTCAGCATATTATTGAACTAATATAGTTACATATTTTTTTTTGGTGTATAAACTTGAGCAAACAAAAATTAGTATTCACGTTTAGAAAAAGTCTTATTTACTGTATGAAAATGGTGAGTGTGAAAAAATGATAATGGTCAATAACAAGTTTTGTAAAACTTTTAGTCAAAAGTCAGAATTTTAAGTAACATACATTGTAATAAATGTAAGAAATTTTAGTATTCTTAAATCAGAATTTGTATTGAAATGTGTACCACTAGTGATATCTAAAACAGTGATTTTTGAGAATTCTAAAAGACAATACTAAAAACGCCCGAAGGTTTCCGAGCTATTCCGTCTATAGTCAAACTCGCGACGATCACACCATCTGACCGACTGTACTGGGCTCATGACTTGGGATTCCCCGCCAAATCTCTTCAATCATGTGTGCGTTTGCAGTACAGAAATGTTCGTAACTAGTGAAATTTAAATTAAAGTTTAAACTAATTTTAATTTGCAAATTTTTTATTTAAACTCTCAATAATTGACACATATGAGAGTCTGAAAATAAAAAGTGGAAATATCTCGTTTTTGAGTAAGAAGCGGCTATAGAAAAGTGCCTGAAAAAAATGGATATAAGTTTACGGCTGTAAAAAGCAGCAATAGAATATTGGTTGTAAAAAGTGGACAACGGAGCTTGGGCCAGAAGAAAGGGGAACAGAAAAACTTGGTGGTAAGAAGTGGACATACAGTCTGTCAAGTTAAAGCGTGGGTGGCTTTACTCGCAGTCGGTAAGGTGTATCGACATGATTTTGGTGTCAAAATATTAAGAAGAGCTCCCTC
>NC_046657.1:169721964-169741121 GCF_010883055.1 Belonocnema kinseyi
CTCCGAGGTCGAATCGTGCATTTTCGGCTTACATACGAACTCACAGTGGTAATCATGCACTTTCTGTTTTGCGGCTCCCAAACGGTAGGTATGGTGGGGGTACTTTCCATCCATGATCTGGCAGCTCTGAGATTGGGATTTTAATATTTTCAGATTTCGATGTTGGGATGACGAATCTCATGATTCAAATACTTCGCGCACCTCTTTATATGCGTGTATTTTGAGGTTACGTTACTTCAAGTATAAAATATAAATTATATAAATATGAATACTATTATACATATATTTATATATTATTAATGGTAATATTGTAATTATGTTATATTGTAATAGTCTTCTTTAAATCTTGATCCGCATTTGAAAGAAATTAAAGAACTTGGTGCTTTTGGAATTCATCTCGTTTGGATAAAAACTCAATTATTTGATTGAAAAATTAATTATTTTGTTAAAAATGTAACTATTTTTTTAAAAAAGTCCTCTTTTCTATCAAAATTTCAACTACTTTGTTAAAATTTTAATTTCTTTTATTTGAAGGTTCATCTCTTTCGTTGAAAATACATTTTTGAAACTGACATTTATTCTATGCCATTTCTGGTTTAAAAATCATGTGTTTTGTTAACAATTCGTCTTTCTTTGTAGAAATTAAACTGCTTTATGGAAATTTTATACTTTTTGATTAAAAATTACGTTTTTTGGTTGAATTATCAACTGTGCATATTTTTTGGTTGCAAGGTCGTATTGTTCTAAATGCAACTGTATTGTTAAAAATTAAAATCATAATTTTTGGGTGGAAAATTCGATTATTCACTTAAAGTTGAACAACTTAGTTAAAAAATTAATTTTTTCTTATTAAAGATTCATAATTATAGTTGAAAATTCAACTATTTGCCTTTAAATTAGATTAAAAATTCAGTTTTTTGTAGATAATACTCTTTTTGACATTAAAATTAAAAAATTTATTAAAATTAAATTGACCTTTTTTAGTAGAAATTTAATCTTTTTGGTTGTAAATGTTTCATGTTTGGTAAAAAATGCAATTGTTTGGTTAAAATATGAACCGTACATCTTCTTGGATTTAAAAGTCCATTATTTCACTAAGTGTTGAACTACTTTCTAAAATAAAATACGTTTTTTTTAACAAGGCTTTATAATTATGGTTGAAAATTTAACTATTTGGTTGAAAGTTTAAATCTTTGATTGAAAACTCATATTTTTCGCTTAAGAAATTCAACTTTTTGTAGATAATTCATCTTTTTGAGTTTAAAATTAAATAATTTCGTTGAAAATTCATGTATTTTGTTTAAAATTTGTCTTTTTGTGTAGATCATTTATTTTCTTGGTCGAAAATTCATCGGATTGGCTGACAATTCAACAACTTTATCGAAAATAAAATTTTTCCGTTAAAAATTATTTATCTTTATCTGAAAATGGAACTATTATAGGTTTGATTAAAAATTAAGCGTATATATTGGTTAAGTTTGAAAATCTTTTTTTTATAGAACATTAATCTTCTTGGTCAAAAATTCACCTTTTCCCTGGAAAAATTAACAGTTTTGTTGAAAATTCGTTTTTTTTCCTTGTTCAATTCAATTTTTTATCACAGCTTTTATCAATTATTTGTTAAAAAATTAATTTATTTGCATTCGATTATGACTTCAAATTTTATTTCAGTCTAAAAGATTTGTATCTTTAACCCATTCAATTTGAAATTTTCTAATTAAAAAAGAAAATTTCGTTAATTATCAGCAATATTTGACCGTTCATTTAAAAGAATCCATTACAAACAACTGTTAAAAACGATACAAATTTGAACATAATGGTTAGAAACAGAAAGCCTTGAATTGTTAAATTTGTAATGAGCTAAATTTTAAGTTTAAACGCTACAATTTTAATTTTTAAAAAGATTCAGAATTAATTTAAAACTTGAAATTATTTCAAATAATTTGAAACACGATTTAGACTTTTGCAGATTTAGAAAAAAAGCTTTTTGAGAATTGTACAATATTTAAAAAGAATAACAAAAATTTTTTGTTGTCAACTCTTAGTGAAATAATCGACTTTTAAGCCCAAGAAGATGTACAGTTCATACTTCAAACAAACAATTGCATTTTTGACCAAAAATGATACATTTTCAACCAAAAAGATTAAATTACTACCAAACAAGGTCAATTTCTAACAAAATATATGAACTTTCCACAAAGTTATTTAATTTTAAAGTCTAAAAGAGTATCATCTACAAAAAGCTGAATTTTTAGCCCAAAAATATGATTTTTCAACGAAAATTTTAATTGACGACCAAATAGTTTAATTTTTTATCAAATTATAGACCTTTAACGCTCAGAGATGCAATTTTAACAAAAAAGTATAATTTTTAACAAAAAATTTAATTTGAAGGCAAATAGATGAATTTTCAACTATAATTATGAATCCTCGATAAGAAAAAATTAATTTTTTTAATAAGTATCAAAAGTTCAACTACTTTGTTAAAATTTATTTATTTTGTTATTCGAAGGTTCATCTCTTTCGTTGAAAATTTAACTATTCTGATGAAAATATGTTTTACGTGTTGTTGAAAATACATGTTTGAAACTTACAATTCATCTATACCATTTTTGGTTAAGAAATCATATATTTTGTAAAAAATTCGTCTTACTTTGTAGAAATTAAATTGTTTTATGGAAAATTAACACTTTTTGGTTAAAAATTAAATTTTTCGGTTGAAATATAAACTGTAATTATTTTTTTGTTGCAAAGTTGTTTTATTGTAAATGCAACTGTATTGTTAAAAATTAAAATCATAATTTTTGGGTGGAAAATTCAATTATTCACTTACAGTTGAAGTACTTAGGGGAAAAATTAATTTTTCTTAATTAGGATTCGTAATTATAGTTGAAAATTCAACTATTTCCCTTCAAATTAAATTTTTTGTTAAAAATTTATCATTTTTGTTAAAATTGCATCTTGCGCGTTAAAAATCTAGAATTTGATAGAAAGTTAAATCATTTTGTTGACAATTAAAATTTTGGTTGAAAAATCATATTTTTGGGTTAAAAATTCAGCTTTTTTGTAGATGATACTTTTTTTGACTTTAAAATTAAATAATTTTGTTGAAAGTTCATATAATTTGTTAGAAATTGACCTTGTTTGGTAGAAATTTAATCTTTTTGGTTGAAAATGTATCATTTTTGGTCAAAAATGCAATTGTTTGGTTGAAATATGAACTGTACATCTTCTTGGGCTTAAAAGTCGAATATTTCACTAAGAGTTGAATTACTTTGTTTAAAAAAAAATACTGTTTTTTTCAACAAGGTTGTATAATTATGGTTAAAAATTTAACTATTTGGATGAAAGTTTAACTCTTTAATTAAAAAATCATATTTTTCGCTGAAAATAATCAACTTTTTGTAGATAATTCGTTTTTTTGGCTTTAAAATAAAATAATTTTGTTGAAAATACATGTATTTTGTTTGAAATTTGTATTTTTTTGTAGATCATTAATTTTCTTGGTCAAAAATTAATGTTCTTGGTTGAGAATTTAACAACTTTATTAAAAATTCATTTTTTCGATTAAAAATTATTTTTTTAATCTGAAAATGTAACTATTCCAGGATTGATTAAAAATTAATCGTTTTTATCTGGAAACTGAATTATTCAGTTTTTGGTTGAAACTTTATCCTGTACACTGTATTACTTAAAATACCAATTATTTGATAGAAAAATAATTTAATTTGTTAAAAAGTAAACTTTTGGGTTGAAAATTGATATACTTTGTTAATTAGATTTTTTCCTAAAATTGAAAAAACTGCAAAATAAAAAAAATTCCTTAAAATCTTCCGGATTCTTGTTTTTTTAATTTGTAAAATGTTTTCAAATACTCATTTAAAATTTATTTGTCAAAATAAAAAATCATTTTCAATGTTCTTAGCAATGACAACAATTTTTGTTATTCTTTTTAAATACTGTACAATTCTCAAGAAGCTTTTTTTTAATCTACAAAAGTCTAAATCGTGTTTCAAATTATTTGAAATAATTTCAAGTTTTAAATTAATTCTGAATCTTTTTTTAAATTAAAATTGTAGCGTTAAAACTTAAAATTTAGCTTATTACAAATTTAACAATTCTAGGCTTTCTGTTTCGAACTATTCTGTTCAAATTTGTATAGTTTTTAACAGTTGTTTGTAATGGATTCTTTTAAATGAACGGTCAAATATTGCTGATAATTAACGAAATTTGTTTTTTTTTAATTAAAAAATTTCAAATTGAATGGGTTAAAGATAAAAAAATTTTAGTCTGAAATAATATTTGAAGTCATCATCGAAAAAAAATAAATTAATTTTCTAACAAATAATTGGTGTTTTAACTAATACAATTTACAGGATAAAATTTAACCAAAAATGGAATAGTTCAATTTCCAGATAAAAGCGGTGATAAAAAATTGAATTGACGAAGGAAAAAAACGAATTTTCAACAAAATTGTTAAATTTTCAAGGGAAAAGGTGAATTTTTGACCAAGAAGATTAATGTTCTGTAAAAAAAAAGATTTTCAAACATAACCAATATATACGATTGATTTTTAATCAATCCTGTAGCAATTACATTTTCAGATAAAGATAAATAATTTTTAACGGAAAAAATTTATTTTCAATAAAGTTGTTGAATTGTCAGCCAATCCGATGAATTTTCGACCAAGAAAATAAATGATCTACAAAAAAAGACAAATTTTAAACAAAATACATGAATTTTCAACGAAATTATTTAATTTTAAAGTCAAAAAGACGAATTATCTACAAAAAGTTGAATTTCTTAAGCGAAAAATATGACTTTTCAATCAAAGATTTAAACTTTCAACCGAACAGTTAAATTTTCAATCATAATTAGAAAACCTTGTTTTAACCAAACAATTGCATTTTTGACCAAAAATGAAACATTTTCAACCAAAAAGTTTAAATTTCTACTAAAAAAGGTGAATTTAATTTTAATAAATTTTTTAATTTTAAAGTCAAAAAGAGTATTATCTACAAAAAGCTGAATTTTTAATCTAATTTTAAGGCAAATAGTTGAATTTTCAACTATAATCATAAAACTTTATTAAGAAAAAAATAATTTTTTTTACTAAGTAGTTCAACTTTAAGTGAATAATCGAATTTTCCACCCAAAAATTATGCAACCAAAAAATATTCACAGTTGACAATTCAACCGAAAAATGTAATATTTAATCAAAAAGTATAACTTCTCCATAAAGCAATTTAATTTCTACAAAGAAAGACGAATTGTTAACAAAATACATGATTTCTTAACCAAAAATGGTATAGACTAAATGTCAGTTTCAAAAATGTATTTTCAGCGAAAGAGATGAAACTTCAAATAAAAGAAATTAAAATTTTAACAAAGTAGTTGAACTTTTGATAGAAAAGAGGAATTTTTTTTACAAAATATTGACATTTTTAACAAAATAATTAATTTTTCAATCAAATAATTGAGTTTCTATCCAAACGAGATGAATTCCAAAATCATCAATTTCTTTCATTTCTTTCAAATGCGGATCAAGATTTAAAGAAGACTATTATAATAATATAACATAATTATAATATTATCATTAATAATATATAAATATATATAATAGTATTACTATTTATATAATTTATATTTTATACTTGAAGTAACATAACCTCAAAATACACGCATATAAAGAGGCGCGCGAAGTATTCAAATCATGAGAATCGCCAGCCCAGCATCGAAATCTGAAAATATTAAAATCCCAATCTCTTCATTTTATTTCAAGGCAGATAGAGATATAAATAGAACCGCCGAAGTGTTCCGACCGGCAATCGTGCACCTTCGAGTTTTCAAATTCAGAAGAGGAGAAGTGGGTTGCGCGCGCAACCCAGGCATTTATATCGTCTCCTACCATATTCACACGGACATAGACGTGTCATAGTATTGGACCACGTCTCGTTTCAGATCTGCGATCACTGAATCGAACCAGCAGAGTGGACGGAGCGAAGCATAGCGAGTATATCTGTATCGACGCACTGTGATTCAAATTTCGTTACGTACCCGATACAAAAGTGGAACTGTATCTGTTTCGATACTTTAGAACAGCTGACATTCAACTTATGAACGTTGCAAATTCTACATGAAGAACTTCTCCATTTCAATATTTAATTAATCGATGTAATTCGGTATTGCTACAGCATCGGTTCTATAATCAAACCGATAAAATTACAAATTAAATGAAGAGATCCAGTTCGACTTTTTTACCTACTGAGTTCTAATTTATGCGAAGCATATTAGTTTCAGTTATTATTGAACTAATATAGTCACATATTTTTTCGTTGTAATAATACATCAAGAAATATCATCATCACTTATCATAGTAGGAATCTTTATAGCAGTATCCCGATTATCCCTCAATTCTTACATTTTATTTTTATTATACATGTACAATAAATCAAATATTGATATAAAATGTCTCTCCGTGCAGTGCAATAAAAATAAAAAGTCTCTGAACAAGTTAGTCTGCAGACAAAAATTTTAATGCAATGTAGATGTTTTTCAAAAGCAATGCTAATAAAATTCTCCATAGATCCAGCCGAGGTCGATTTTTAAAAAAAGATTATCCACAATTTTTATATAAGACAAAAATTAGAAAAAAAATCATATGAGATTCAAAGTGATTGCATAGATTTTATTACTTCAAAAATGGGATTTCTGTACAAGAAAAAGACATTAACTGTTATTTTCATTATTCTTCATTATCAAGTATTCTAAAATTATATTCGTTAAACGAAATCATTCAAATTCATCCTTTTCAAATTTCGCATCACGCTTCTCAAAATCTAAACTACAAAACTAATTAATTGAAAACCAGTTATAAAGCATTTTCATGTATGCGGAGCAGCTTCATATCACATAATAAAATTCAAGCATGAAGTCGAAACTGACACATGCTATAATAAACTGTCAAAATGACAGTTGGAAAAAGTGAATGAATGAATTTAAAGATTATTATAACTAATGTGTTGCTATAATACATTAATAATTTCATAGTTTTTCTCCTTTTTCCCATTAAAAAGTAAAAAGTGCAGGGTATCCAAAAAATCCTGAGGGGGGGGGGGATTTTTTCTATTCTGTTTTTTTCTATCTGTGGTCTAGTTGGTTCATTTTTTTAAGATTAATATTTGTAGTGTCTTTTTCAAAATAATTCAAGAAAATAGTTTGACAGAAAAATAATTTCCAATATTTTTTTCAAGGCCATTTTGGATTCAAGAACACTTTTTTTTTGTATTACAATAAAAAGTTTTTAATTGTTATTGAGAAAATATGAAGTTAAGAGTTGTATTAGATTTAAATGAATAGTCTCTAAATGACAGTAAATTATTATATTTCCATTTTTGTTAAAAATCTGTCAATACATACATACATACATTTATTATGCAAAAAATCAATTGTATAGACCGAAAGGCAACAAGTTTTTCAGTCGATGAGAAAACCTCGCCGGGTTTAGACGTCCAAATGTTGCGCTCACGTAATTTCAGATAATGACTGCCTCAAATCCAAGTATCAATTAGGTGCGGTTTCTATAATTTACAAAATGGGACTTTTTCTAATTAAGGCAAAAAAGTTGGAGTAAGACGGCGTTATATGTACATAGGTATGTAAGATAATAGTATAAAGCATGATGTCTAAATGATAAGGTATACGAAAATAGAAATAAAGAAAAACGAAAATAAAACCATTATTTAAAATATTGAACATGATATTCTTAGAAGTTGATGCGGTAATGGCATATTATCAAAATCATTCTTTCTTTGTAAGGGATGTATTGACCTCTCGGAATATATTCGTGGATGTTCGGGATTTCTCGTCCCATCTCGTTGCTGAGAGAAAAGATTTAACCTCCAATATAAAGGGTGTCCTAAAACTCTTGACAATAATAATAATAAAGATTAAAATTGATTCTGCTCTACTAAACAATATTTATTTATTATTCAATAATATTTTTCTTACTTCCTAGTAAGGTTTTTTTATAAGGTCATATTAGTATCCATTTCTAAAAGAGATTTACCCATCAAGAATAACAATATTTTTCGAATTTGTATTTGTGTATAATATTATAAGAAGTTTTTCTAGTGATAATATTTTTTTCAGATAAAACTCTAATCCATCATAATGAGTGGAGCCTTATTCAATCATTTGATGGTGATTTTTCTATCGATAATTTGTAGTTGTGGAATCTTTATGAATTTATGTGCCCTCTACATGCTTAAATTACGACCACTATTTGATAATTATACTAAAACCTATCTTTCAAATATTTGCTTTTGCAATATTGGAATGACAGTCATGGATTACATGTTTTTCAACGCTTTCAGTAAGGCACGTGCAGTTTACTACATGTAAGATATTTTATTCAATTTTAATTATGATTTATGTCAAAAATACCGAAAAATATAGGTATTTGAATGATATTGTGATGCTGGAAAAAACAAACGCCATAGAAATCGAATAATTTCAAATATTCCAAATTTGGCTTGCAATTATCAGAGTTTATAATTTTTGTTTTGAATTAAAATCCTTATTTATTCAGAAATTCTGAGTTTAAAATGGTAGAATCAAAGAAAATCCAATCGGGTTAATCAAAATAAAATTTTAAAATTTACTTACAATTACAGAATGCACTAAAAAACAAGAACGGATTGTGATGAACCATGAGGAATTTATTTTTCTTTATTTTGAAATAAAGTTCATATAAACATGTTAACATTATGCTTAAAAAAATAACAAGTTATTATTAAATTAACTTAATTAGTATTACAAATATTGTTTATAAGCTCCACATTTACCATTCAATTGCTTATTTATTCTAAAAATGTTATTTAAAGTAGTTTATTGAAACCCCCAATTTCAACCTCAAATTTTACGAACTGCTTACGTAAGTAATTTAATTGTAACTCATAA
This sequence comes from Belonocnema kinseyi, assembly GCF_010883055.1. Taxonomy (NCBI): domain Eukaryota; kingdom Metazoa; phylum Arthropoda; class Insecta; order Hymenoptera; family Cynipidae; genus Belonocnema; species Belonocnema kinseyi. Next base: position 169,730,926 of record NC_046657.1, read on the forward strand.
ATTAAATTTTTTAATAAAATTATTGAGTATGCATTAAAATTTAATATTATAAATTTAATATTTAACTATTTGGTTGTAAATTTTGATTCATAATTCGTCTTAATTAAAATTAATACATAAATTAAACAAAGTATTCAAACAATTTCTCTTATTTTTTGGATAACAATTTTATTATTTGGTTGATAATGTTATTCACTAAAAAATCTTTTTTTATTTATGTTTTAACTGTTTTGTTGAAAATTCGTCTTTTTTGTTCGAAAATTTATCTGTTTTATTATAAATTTCATCTTTCTTGAGCAAAAATGCAACTGTTTGGTAGAAAGTTAATCTGTTTCGGTTAAAGCTTAAAAGTTTTATTTAAAATTCGGTGTTTTTCCAAATTAATTCAACTGCTTTCAATTTATAATTAAAATCTTTTTTGGGTTGAAATATCAACTATTATATTTCTTGATAAGAATGCACCTTTTTTTGGTTAAAAAATTTCACTACTCGGTTAATGTTGTACTTCCATGTAAAAATCACCATTTTACTTGAAAATTCCACTTTTTGCTAGTAAATTAACTTTTTGGTTGAAAATTGATATTGTCGAGTTAACAATAGAATTGTTTCGTAGAAAACTCTTGTTTTTGGCTTCAGAATTCAATAATTTTTAGTTTGAAAATTATATTATTGTGGTAGAAAATTCAACAATTTGGTTGAAATTTTTTTCTTTTCTTATTGAAAAATCTTATTTGGTTGATAAATCATATCTTTTGGTAGAAACTTCATCTTTTTTTGGTTACAAGTCAAAATTTTGGGGCAAAAATTCCTTTTTTTAATCAATTAAATTTTTCTCAATTTATAATTAAAATGTTTTTATTTTAAAATTCAACAACTGGTTAGAAAACGTAGGTCATTAGGTTTACCAAAAAAGGTAAATTCTGGTCAAAAAAATAATAGTTGATATTTCAACCAAAAAAGATTTTAATTACAAATTGAAAGCAGTTGAATTAATTTAAAAAAAAAAAAACTTTCAATGAAACTGTTGAAGTTTCAACCTAAACAGATTAATTTTTAACTACAGTTTCATTTCCGCTAAAAAAATATGAAATTTATAATAATAAATAGGATGAATTTTTGATCCAAAAAGACGAATTTTCAGGATAATAGTTCAAATGTTAATCAAAAAAGATTTTTCACTCAAGAAAGAAAATTTTTTTAACTATACTCTTGAATTTGTAAGTGAAAAAGACGAGTTTTCTTCAAAACAGTTGAATTTTTAACTCAAAAATATAAATTTTCAACACAAAAGTTAATGTACTTGATTTATTTAAAAAAGTAAATTGATAATATCAATCTTATTATTATTTATAATGTTTAATAATAATCTATAAAATTAAATTTTAATGCATACTTACTGATTTTTATTGGAAAATTAAATTGATGAATTACTATTAAATCACTTGCATAAGCAGTTGGCAAAATTTGAGGTTATATAATTGGAGGTATCAATAAATTACTATATCACTTAAAAAGTTATGAATTTTATTCTTAAACGAATTGAAAATTTGTAAAACTCTTACTTTTTTCTATTAATGCAGATAATTTCAATAATACAGTGCTGTAAAAGTTATGTGGAAAATTTGTAATACAAAAAAGACGAATTTTGCAGGAGTCCATTCACAGATTTGGAGGGGTATTTTTTATTATTTTTTACTGAATGTATAACTTGTCAGAACAAAAATAAATATTGGTAGCAAATTCAAAAGAAATTTAAAAATACGAGAACATTTTTACTTTTGTGAATTATGTTGGAATATAAAGTATACGCAACGATATTTATTATTGTCCCAGTAATGGTCGGTTTACCTTATTAGAATCCAAAAATTTTGCGTTATATATCAAATCTTAACGTTACGAATATAGTAATTTTCAATTTCGCGATTGTAAACAATAAGCCCACTGTGTGGTATATTCTATTACAAATAATGAATAACTGGTTCATTATTGTGACCCGAGACAATATCCTAAAACTTCCTCCGTGCTCTCCTAGTGCTCTGTCAAACCGAGTTCGCGCCGATGATTTGAGAGTATTGAGCGAGCACGTGACGAGGTTTCAAGAAAATATTCGATGTATTACAAGTGCTCGCTAAAGCCTCTTAAATGATCGCAGAAGCCTACTTATTTCCGAATTCGCAATTTTCGAGCGTTTTCGAGGAAAAATAAGGACTTGTTGAAACATTAATATATTCGCGGGAACCTCTCCTAGTGCTCTTATCAACCTCTGTATATGCTCTCTTCATCCCCACTACTACGTCGCTAAAGCCTAGTCTCATGCTCTACCAATCCTAGCTTCGTTCTCTTAAAATCCTCTTCCTATAATCTTTAAATCCACCCCGAATGCTCTTCAGATCCTCCCCGCATGCTCTTTAAATCCTCCCCGAATTATCATTAATTTCTCCCTGCATTCCCCCTAAATACTCCTCCCATGCTCTCTAAGACCTCAGTTTATTTGATGAACCTAAATTATTTTAATTTTAATAAATGACATAAAAAACGCAATGCGAAATTTTTTTAAGGTAACTGTTTATTTGACAAATCTATAATTTTTAAATACACTTGCAATATGACTTTAAATGCTTGTAATGTAATATTCATCCTCTATGGTTTCACCACTGAATGCCGAAAAAATGTGCACGCTCTTATTCTCTACCGGATGACATAAGTTATAGGTTTGTCCATTGTGTTGATCTGAAAAAATTGAAACAAAAATAAGAAATTTTTCTTAAACGTAATTGAAAATGTTAATAAAAAATTGGTTACTCGTACTAGTACTACGAAATGTTTCTCTCGGAGTCAATGGAGTTCAGGCGTCAGGAGTTGAGGTTTCCTCCTCAGTGGGACACTCTTCCATATGGGCGCTTAACGATGCCAGAACTCTTAGATAGCCTATGTCATTACTATTTTTATAACTCTGAATAAGGCTTTCAAAATTTTCGGAAATGTTTTATTTTATATATTAATTGAGTTTTTATTAATATCGCTCTGAGATTCCTCCAAGCTCCTTTCGTACTCTGTTTTATCTTCGACGAGCACTCCCTCTCCTCAGACTCGTGCTCTGCTCGATTTCTCGTGATAGAGGTTTTAGAGAGTACTAGGCGAGCACAGTAAATTTATGAAAAGCTCTCTCCAACCTCACGCAGAACTCTATTTTTCGTGACAGAGCATGCAGGGAAGACTTGCCGAGTAATATGATTTTGCCTCGGGAATATATAAAATATAAGGATTGTAAATGTTAAATTCTAAATTTTATAATATTTTTATTATATTTACAGATTCAATATTGCAACTTTGCTGCTTCTTACAGCCTTATCCATACATTTCTTCCTACACATATATGAAGAAAAAGAGCATATGAATTGCAAATTTTTAACCGTTATGATAGTTTCTATCATATGGTTTTTTTGCATTGTCTACATGATCCTGTACATGATTTCTTTCGAAAGTACAGATGCATATGAGTTTAAAGACTCTCAGATTCTGGAGTCACGTTCACTGTGGTATTCCTATCAACATTTTACTTTTGCTCTCTCAGCTTTATTAATGATTATGTCACTCGCATTGATTGCAATCGTGCAAATGAAGAATTATAGAAATGTAGTACTGGGTTGGACTGAAGATTGGGAATGGAGGAAAAAAATTCTTCCTTCAATATGTAAGTTTTTTTTATCTATTGACTGAAGACAATAATTTTAAGTTTCTTAGTCACAAGGAACCTCGGATACTTTACTAACTGAATTGGCAATTATAATATTGTAGGGTAACTAAAATAATCACTTAGGGGGAACTACTTGTCAAAATAACAGTTTGTTTCTTTTAACCTGGTACTTAAATATATTAGTTAGTTGGTGAATATCAGTAAATGAGTTTCAGTAATTGGTTTCACCAAGTTTCAGCTCATTCGGTGAAAATGGTAAGATATGACTTTAATTTAAAAATTCGTCCTAATTCTTTTACGCAATTGCAGCGTATGTACAGAACAATTAATACGGAATGTTTTCGTATTGAAGCGAACTTTCACCTCGTTTTTGGACTGTTCCGCCTTCATCTACTACAAGCTGAGATATGCGAATTTTATAATGGCATTTTTTCAAAAATAGCCCATTGTTAGTTGTTATAAAAAAAGCTTGAACTTCGAAGTACATACACACATAGATTTCACGAAGTTTTAAAAATCTAGTTATCTGATATGAAATCAAAAATATTGAAATAAACAAGATAATTAATATTAATATTCAATTTCATTTTACTAAGTTCAATTAGGTCAATATAAAATGTACCTTTTTATTCAAATGACCGTTTTAAAAACTTTTTATTTCATAATATATTTATGATATTTCAAAGATATACATATAACTACTGTAATATGAAAAGAAAATCATCCGATGAAATAGATATATGTAAGTTCTCAAGGGATTTGATAAGGAACAATGCAACGATACTCTTTATATTTATTATACAGTTGCGTACGAGTTTTTTCAGCTTTTTGTATTTTCATGCAGTTTTCCTGTCAAGCAAATCATGGAACTAGCATGGAACTAGCAAGTGACTTTATGAGTGAAATATGACGCTTTATTCAAATTTCCTTCTGAATTGAAACTAAAATTTTCAAGTATAATGCATTATCACCTTTAAGTATGATCACCGACACGCAAAATCATTTATTATAACTTAAAAGTGAACTTTCAACTTAAACTTTTTCAGCGGAATTTAAAAATCAAACTATTAGAAAACTTATTTTAATTACATAGTACTTTGTACTGCCCAAACTTTAAACACAGCATCTTTCAAATTGAAAACATTATCCCAAAAACAATGAAAGTCAACAGAGCATTCAGCTTTACCAAAATAACCTCAGCCGCTGATTTTCACCCAACGAAAGTACTGAATATTAATCTTTTCGCCAATTATCCAAAAAACCAAATTGTTTTAAAACGTCCTAAAATTTTTGGTTTCATTACCTCACTATTTTTACAAACCAAGTCCTAAACTATACTCTTTTCCCCGAGAAAAGACCCTGCATGCGCGCATGTTTCTTAGTGGAGGAGTGTCCTTACCCTTTTTTCACACGGAGTTTCTTAATTTCTCTTTTCATTGGTCCCTTTGTCTCCATTTGATATTTAATATTTTCCTTGGGTTTCTTTCTCAAATAGTTCGAAAGATTTTTACGAGATATTAGCCCGTAAGTCTCGAATTACACACGGAGAAGAAGGTCTAGTTGGGCCAACGAGATGAATCTATTTATGTGGAAAAGTTGGTTGGGCTAGGCTGGGTCCCAACCAGATTGCTCAATTAATAGTTAGTACCCAATTATGCCGCACAATTAGTACCCAATTGGGCAACTGTCTGAGTTGCAACGGTCAGCCCAACGAATGCCCAGATTGGGGATTAGTTTGGCGTTAGTTGGGCAATCTGTCTAGTGCCCAATTAATAAAAAAAAGGTTTAAATCAAAATAAAAAATGCACAATAAAGTGGAAAATAATATTTACTTGTAAATTATAAGACTCTTTTTGGGTTTAAATATAATTTTTAAATAAATATACACCAAGATTGCAGTGTATCGCTTTGGATATTACCTAAAATACTTGTATAGCTTATTAAAATTAAAATATACTTAATTTAATATAAATTATTTAAACATAATTCTTTTTGCTTCTAATCGTTCTTTGTGACCTCCTTGCGAATCTCTTGCTACAGATATAATATTTATTTGCAAACTTGAATATTCTGTTTTGGTTTCAATCGAATTTTCGGATAAATATTTGCGAATACTGGGTAATGTATCTCTTTGGATATTACTTGAATTAGTTAATTTGATACAAATTGTTTAAACAATATTATTTTTTGCTTCTAATCGTTCTTTGTGACCTCCTTGCGAATATCTTGCCACAGATAATAATATTTATTTTTAAATTTTAAGAATCGGTTTTGGTTTTAATATAATTTTTAGATAAATATTTGAAAATATTGCATATTGTATCTCTGGATATTACTTGAAATACTTAATTTGATAAAAATTATTTAAACATATATATTTTTTGCTTCTAATCGTTCTTTGTGACCTCCTTGCGAATCTTTTGCTACAGACAATATTTATTTTTAAAATTTTAAGAACCTTTTTTTGGTTTTAATATAATTTTTCGATAAATAAACAAGAATATTGCATAATGTATTGCTTTGGATATTATCTAAAATACTTAATTAGTATATTAAACTTAAAATATACTTAGTTCAATATTAATGATTTAAACATAATTATTCTTTGCTCCTAATCATTCTTTTCGACCTCCTTGCCAATATCTTGCCACATATAATAATATTTCTTTGTAAATTTTAAGAATCTTTTTTGGTTTTAATATAATTTTTAGATAAATATTTGCAAATATTGCGTAGTGTATCCGTTTGGATATTATTTGAAATACTTAATTTGATATAAATTATTTAAACATAATTATTTGTTGCTTTTCATTGTTCTTTGTGACCTTCTTGCGAATCTCTTGCAACAGATAATATTTATTTTTAAATTTTAAGAATCTTTTTTAGTTTTAATATAATTTTTGGATAAATATCTGCGAATATTGCGTAGTGTATATCTTTGGATATTACTTCAAATACTTAATTTGATACAAATTATTTAAACATAATTATTTGTTGCTTCTAATTGTTCTTTGCGACCTCCATGCCAATCTCTTGCTCCAGATAGTGCACTTCCAATTGCGTCCGAATCATCTTTTCTCCCTTCTTTAACTGTGTGTGTTTGAGTTCCAGCGGGGGTCTCCAAAGCACGATCCTGATGTCTACTAGCTAGTAATCCCAGGCCAGTAGGTCGGAGCTACTCGACTCTGACCGAGAACTGTCCAAATCCTTTACCTGATTTGAGCCCCTTAGAACGCTTAAACTCGAGACCCTCCATTACATTGGAAACTTTACGCTAAACTTGGAATCTTCATGGTAAAATTGAGAATTACGAAGTAAAATAATCAATGTTTAGTTTTTGTTACTATAATAATATTAAATGAAATAATTAATGCAATTTTAATGTTTTATACTCACAATTCAAATTAACTGAAAATCAATTTGTGTATGAATAATTAAAAATTTTATTTTTAAATTAAGATTCAGGTTTATCAAAAATATATCTTAATTTAATAATTATTATAATTACATAAAAAATTATATCCCAATAACCCGTGCAGAAATTTTGATCTGGCCCCAGGCGGGGCCAGACCGGGCCGGGTCGGGTCCATATCGGGATTCCTGGTCGGGGCCAGACCGCGGATGATACACACGCCCAGGTCGGGGCCAGGCCGGGACTCCCGATCGGGAAACCCAATCGGTCTCATAATAATACATTTTATGCATTTCGCGAATAAAAAGAGATTTATAAAGTACAAATATTATTATTTATTAAATATCAAAATGACCTTAAGTTAATTCTATTTAACTAGAACCTTTAAAAAAGTGTTTTTTAGTGTAGGGTCCTCTGCTTTCGATGGCCACCCCAATCTTTGGAATTTCCAATAATTGTTCCAATATGACTTAGAGCCGCTTCCTCTGTTGTTTCTGTATTTTCATCGCTCATGGAATTATCACTGATCGCTGCTTCTGCTTCTTAAAAAAGTAAAATAAATCAATTATAAAACTCTCAGTCTGGCCGGTGGACTGGAAAACCGGAAAATGGCTGGGAATTTGTTGAAATAGAGAAAATCCGGGAAACGACAGTGATTTTATTTTTTTACCGGAAATTTTATAAATATTTGAAAAACAAATTTGCCTAAGTTCGAATTCAAAATTTTTTTAAATAATAAATTGAATTGTTATCGATTTCAATGATGACATTATTCAGCTCACAATACGTAATTTAAAAATCGTTTACTTTAGAAATTTTTTATTTTAGGTTTTTATTTTTAATTTAGAGAATTTCAAAAAGAATTCTTGAAGACTTAATAAACTAAAAATTAAAACCGTTTGAAGTTGAGAATTTTGTATAAAAAATATTTTTATTTTATTAAGAGTAAATATAAATAAATAATTTTTAAAATGAATATGTAATTTAGGTATTAAAAGGGAACAATAATTCACTTTACAAAACGATTCAAAATCCGCTCAAGATTCAGAATTTTCCATATTTTAACGTGGAAAAAATTAGCTGTTTCAATTCGAAATCTTAGTCATTAAATAATTCAAACGTCTGCCTAAAACTTCATAAACTATTTTTTAATTAAAAATAACTCATAATAATGTATTTGTAATTAAAGGCTTTCTTTAAATTAAAAATATTCTTTCAGTTTGAAATAATCAATTTTTGATGCATTCGATTAAACATTTTTTAATTAAAGAAAAAAGAACAAATATTTCATATGCAGCAATATTTGACGGTTCATTTAAGAATAATTAATTGAAACCAAATATTTCTAAATTAACAATTTGAAACTGAATTGTTTAATATAGAAACCCTTAAATCGTTAAAATTTAGAAGAGCTTTTAAACTTTGAACCTTTCAATTTTGATGATTCTTTTTTTAAAAAATGTTACATTTGTGAGTGAAATTGTTGAATTTAGTTGTTCAAATAGCAATTGAAAACTTATTAATTGTATAGAAAAAATTGAATTATTTTAAGAAGCATTTAGATGTTCTAAAAAGATTCAAAATTAATTAAAAGCTTGAAATGATTTCAAATAATTTAAAAGTTTCAAAAGAATAAAAACTTCTTGGTACGATTCGTAGAAAAATTGAAAATAATTTTACAGTTTGGAATATTATTTAAAAATAATATTCAAAAAGATTTTAGGATTTCCAAGATTTAAAAATCATAACGTGAATTTATTTAGCTTAAAATCGTTAAGAATAATGTAATTAAAAATTTGTTAAATTCATTGATTCTTTAATTTAAACCTTTGAAAATGGTAACGTAAATTTATATGTTTAGAATTGAATCTGACTCTTTGAACTCATTATTTTTTTTAAATTCTAAATTTTGCAGTTTATGTGCATTTCATGTGAAGTTGTTCAATTGAAAAGTGTTAGAGCCTTTCATTTTTTACGTTTAAATCACTGAGCAATTGAATACAACATTTTTTAATTTAAAAACTCTTACAATTCAATTTCAAAAGTTTTAAAATGTAAGAGTTTAATTTTGAGTGCTTTAATTGATAGATCATTTTTTGTTACTGCAAATGGAAAAATTTTTAGCTTTAGAGTTCGAATTTTTTAATTTACAGTATCAGAATCAGTACCTGATTGTGGATTTTCATCAAATTTTCCTGGCGAAAATTAAGATGATTCGAAAATAAATGTTAAGTATCGGAAAATTAGATATATATCAGGGGTTTAATTGTTGCATGTATTTACGGGAGGGAAGTGGAAGAAAAGATGATGTTAATATACAAGAACCACAATAGCCAAGTGCAGGAAAGAAAGTAAGGTGACAGAATTAGAAAAATTGGATTTTTACGTACTTACGATGAGCATTCACAGGAAAAATTATACTTTTTTCATAAATATTTATGCAGTGCTCCCAACGAAAGCTTCTTGCTTTACTGCACATGCGTCTCACTCGGCACCTGGTTAGTTACTATTCGCGCGCAGTTTAAGATGCTAAAAAATAATATTTTTATTGTTTATTATAAATAAAGACATTTCGACTTATAAAAATGTCCATTATATCTATATCAATGAATCTTGATAATAGTAAAAATTAATCAAATACATATTCTGTGAATTAAAATTATCCTTTAGATTGTGTACAGAATATGTACGAGGGTAGTTCAATAAGTCCTTAGAATGACCAACAGATGGCGCGCGAATCGCTCCAAATGATCTGTTTTCAGTCAGCACCACTCCCGACTAGATATATGGTGCAGTCACAGTTCACATCTTCTGAGTTTACGTGTTTTTATAACCAATTGAAAAAAAAAATTGTTCGTTAAGAAAAATGGAAAAAAACGAGTTCCGAGCGGTAATCGAACATTTTCATTTAAAGGGTTTAACTCCATATGAGATAAAAAATGAATTGGACTCAGTTCATGGCACATCTGCCCCTACCTTAGCAAAGGCTTATAACTGAGTAAATGAATTTAAGCGTGGTCGTACATCAATAAGTGACGAACCACGTTCAGGAAGGCCCGTAGAAGCAAGTACTCCCGAAATCATCAA
>NC_046657.1:169741221-169743807 GCF_010883055.1 Belonocnema kinseyi
GTATAGAGCTCCAAGGAGATTATGTTGAAAAATAAAAAAAAAATTACCCAAAAAAAATTGTTTTTATACTTCATTCTAAGGACTTATTTAACTACCCTCGTATTTAATTAATTTTTTTTTTCAAGATTCATGAATTTCTATCTAATGGCATTTTTAAAAGTATAAATGCCATTATTTATGATAAAGAATAGAAATAATGTATTTTAGCATTTTAAACTGCGCGCAAATAGCAAACCAATTAGACGTCGAGTGTAACGCATGCGCAGTTGAGTAAGGATCTCTTGTTGGGAGCACTTGATCGATTGGTATTTTGATTCTACTACTTGACTCTGAAATTCATGCTATGAAAAGTTGTCCTTCATGTATTTTGATAATGAATTTACTGTTTTAAAAAATCTGAAATGCACTTTTGATTTTATCACATATTCTATTATGATAAGATCACTATTTTTGAAGATTACCTATTTTGACTATTATTAGTTAACATATTTTATAACAGATTTTATCATTTTAACTCTACATTAAATTTAAAAAAATTAATATAAATGGATAAAATAGTACAAAACAATATAAACAATATGATAAATACGTTGATAAAATGATTGACTTTTCACTGATAAAATGATTTTACCTAAAACTGTGTTGATATCAGCCGGAAACTCATTTTCAAGTGGATCCAAATTTTCTGCTTCGTTCAAATTCATCAATTGAAAGGGTTGGATAGTATAAACTTCCGGATCACTTACATTTCCATCTATAATAATTTCATTCGTATTGATTAAAAAAATAAAATTTAATTGATGATCACTTTATTTGAGGTTAGGTTTCAATTAGCCCTAGAGCTTAATTACTTACTTTCATTTTCCTCACGCACGTTTCGAGGTATACTGGTTAGTGTTCGGTGCCTCCGAATACGTGGCTTACTTGCCTTAGGCATTTTCGACCATTTAGAAAATATTATAAACGAATAATATTTCAATTTCACTACACTATCAAAAAATAATAATCAGCACTAATTCTGTGAGCGCATAGGGGTGGCGTTACGGTTGGAAATCGGTCTGGCCCAAATCTGGGCCACAGAATTCTACCGATCAGGACCAGATCGGAAATCCCGGTCGGGGCCAGATCGGTATTAAGTATAAAATCGGGCGATTTCTGCACGGGAAAATAAAGTAATTTAAAATAATAGTCCTGATGTTAAAAACAATCCATTTTTAAATCCATAAAAGCCGATTTTTGAATATTAAGAGTTTATAACAATTTTTAAATGGACCTAGATAATTTATAACATTATCAAGTCTAGCAGATAAACAAAAAGTAAGCAAATCACAATTAAAACTCCTCGGAAAAGATACTTGATATAGGTTATGTATAACTTAAGACCTTTAAAACTAAGAAATTTGAAATACTATTAAATTGAATGATTAAAAATATGTAATAATTTCCAGCAATAACTGAATTCCTAACTAAAGGCCTCAGACTCACCACACTATTAAACTATTTAAAATTTTTTTGAAACAATGACACTATTTTCTACTATTTCGTAAAAAATTACAGGGAATACACTTTTTTCAAATAAAAAAGTTCAAGTTTTAACTAAACAAATTAATTTTCAACAAAATGCATAAACTTTTATCCAAATAGTTGAATTTTCAACTAAGATAATTTTCTATCAAAAAGGGCGAATTTTTAACAAATTACATACATTTTCTACTAAATAATTTGAAAAATTGATGTGATTTTAGTACAAATTTTACTCAATTAGTTTTTTATGCTATTTTTTCATTAAAGTTTTTCTAAATAAATTCAATCGTAATAACAATTTAGTTTACAGTTAACAATTTTGAAACTTGAATCACTTTGAAGTGAAAATTATTTTTATTTATAAGTTAAAATTTTCTAATAATTTAATTTTGGACGCAATAATATTAGCTTTGAATCTTTAATGAAACAATTTTTATAATTATAATTTACAAATATTTAGATTTTTCACGTTTTGAAATTTTTTTTATTTTCGAAATTTTGATCTGAAATAATTATATTTAGAGATTCTTCAGTTAAAAAACAAAATATTAAAATTTAAATGCTTTCAAATTATTTGGGATTATTTACTTTTGATAAAGAAATTGATAATTTTACAATTGGAATTTTTAAAACTTGAATCGCCTCGAACTGAAAATTATTTCAATTTAAAAGTAAATTTTTTTAATAATTCCATTTTGAACGATTGAATTAGCTTTGAATTTACTCTAATAAAATTTAATACAAGATTTGAATTATTATTGTTGCAAAAATTCATTTAGAAACAACTATCAGCAATTAGTTAGTTTAAATTGTTTAATACTTTAAACCAAATCCCTATTTTTACAAGTTCCGTTAAGTTATACCAAAAAAAAGGTCCTCCAGGTTCAACTTTCAGAACCGAACCCTTCCAACTGAGATTTTTTTTGTGTGGGGTCATAAATTTTATCTCAGTTTACCGTCGATAAAAAATTGGTAGATCTTCAAAAAGGTCGAGCGATCCTGGGTCACGCTGCACCTGTGGATTGTGGAGATCCCTGAGTTACAGCATCTAATTTCACGAAA
>NC_046657.1:169743907-169751465 GCF_010883055.1 Belonocnema kinseyi
TATAGCAATATTTTTTAATTAAGAATAGATATTGAAGTATTCTTTTGTAACGAAAAGTTCAGTACAAAAAAAATTGCAATATACCCAAACTTCTAAAGAAAGATTCTTCTTAAAATCATAATTGTGTATTGTATTACATACCAAGAATACATTGATGAATGATATAATCTTTTAGCAACCTTATAAACTTTAACGCAAGATCTCTGGACATATATTTTTTCATCATATATAGAGCACTTTTTGAGATATTAAAGTCTCTATCCATAAGAGTATGTAATGTTGAAACCTGCAAAAAAAAGTCTTGCAAAACAAATATATATTTGATCAATTTGATTTGATCGGTAATATAATTTGCTATTGAACGTACAAATTCATGTTTCAATTAATTATCTTTTAATTTTTCATTAAATTCATCAAACATGGACAGTTCACTAAAAGAAAGTTCTAAATTATTATTAAAAATAAATCATATTGCTGCAGGAAACAGTCCAACTTTAATTGCTGAAGCTCGCAATATATCGTCCGCTGCATCCAGCCTGTTTAGTATTTCGTACTGCCGAACAGTAATTCCCTTTATCGCAGCTAACAGAAGTTGAATATCTGAAGAAATAAGTAAATTATGCTTAATAATTTGTTTTCACAGAAATCAAACCGATATATAATATATGAAGAATTATAAACCTAAATTATTTTTACCTGATGATACAGTTTTGCTTTTGTCTCTCGTTTTTCCTTTTGTTTCTCTTTATTTACACTAATTTATGGACCAGGATATATTTCTTTGCAAGATGAATCTAAAGAAAAAACTAGAAAGAAATGAAATTAATTTCCAATAATAAATAACGTTGACATTTAGAATTTTATTTGTACTAATGCTGCTACATATTATTGTTATTATACTTTACCGTTAAAAACATGCTTGCTAGTACTTGAAATAGCAAGATTTTCCCTAATTTCGAACTGTTGTTGAAACATGTTTTGATTTACATGTTAAAATTTATTTCTCTTGATTTTGTGTGCAATCGTCCTCAAAGCTGTTTTTAATGAGGAATAGATTTTTTTTACAAACAGTTTTATTTTTTTATTTAATCGTACTGTTCAGTTGCATTTAACTTACTATTCCCTCCTGAAAAATAATAATCTTTTATTAAAAATGACATAAATAATTTGATAATTTTGTATTCAAAGGGTAAGGTTTACATGATAAATGAAGTTACCTCTTGCTGTATTCCTGTTTTTAGATTTCCTTTTATTCTTTTTTGTTTGATCTTCAGAGCAAGGTCTAGATTTATTCTTTTTTGAAAGGAGAATTGCCTTCAATTCCATATCTGCCCAAGAGGAGTCAGACTCGTCAGATGAGGAACAAAAAATTGTCTTAGCGTCAGAGATTTTAGGCAAATCACACTGCTTTACCCTTTCCATATATTTCTTTTTTATATTATCACCTTTTTCATCACTGTTCAAATCTGAATCAGCCGTGTAAACAACGTGATCATCATTTTAAAGTATAAGTTAGCTTTGATGTTTCATCTTCATAAGTTTCCAAAACATAGTCAATTCATCAAAAACATTTATCTCTTAAAAAGAATCTTATATTTCAATCATTTTTTTATTATGGTCTATGAATGAACTACACATTCTGATAAATTTCAAACATTTCATTTGCACTTTGAAAAACTATTCATCAGGAAAAGCTCAAATAGAGATTCGCAGCAGTGTATACCTTCACCAAGTAAAAAAAAAACTACCAAGAATCCTTATCTGTAATAATTTTTTACCCCGTTTAGATGCTAATATTTTAGAAAATGTATGATTAAAACAAAATAAAATCATTGAAACAACCAATTATCAATATGCGCTCGCCTCTCAATACTAATCTAGCGAAAATGTTGGTAGAAATGTTCGAAAAGGACAGTAACAACATATTCTCGATATATTTTGCAGTATTTTTCTATATTTTGAATCGTTTTCAAACGTTACCTATTTAGTGAAAAAAATGGAACATTCAGAGATGACAAAAATAATAAAATTTGAAAAACTATTCAAGGTAACGAAAATTTGTGTACTATGTATCGACAATATGTTACTACATACTTCTTGTTAAAATATGACTTAAATTGGTTTGATAGATTAGGCTGCAGAGATTAGCACAGGTGAAAAATTTATTTTTTTTTTACATTAATTTAATAAGAATGCAGTTTTCATTCAAACTTTATGCCTAACGTTTCATCTGTAAATATATAACTGCATGTTCTCGATATGTACCATATTTTAGAAGAACATAATATCCTTATTAAATAAAACATTTAGTTAGCCATATTTCATGATAATATAAATTCATTGAACCGATTGGTACCACATTTTATCAAGAGATTAGTAGCAAGCATTCTAGATACAGTTATCAAAAAATGTCTATATCTTGAATAGTTTCGAAAATTTTACGTATTTAGTTTTGAAAAACGAAATTTCAGAAATCACATAAATGGTAAAATTTTAAAAGCTATTCAAGATTTCAGAAATCCTTTCAATACGTATTGAGACTCAAGACTTAAAACTACAGACTTCTCATAAAAATTTGGTGCACCTCATTTAGATGGATTAGGCTGCAGACGTGATCACAGGTGAACATTTTAATTTGTTATAATCATTAAATATTTAGCTTATTTATTAAAAATAATACATAAATACCAAAAATTTTCAATAGTTTAAAGTTTATAACCTACTTTCCCCTTTTTTCCAACAAATATTTTGGGAGCGAAACTTTTCAAACTGTGGATATTTTAACATATATTGATAGATGATCTCCAAGTTCTACGTTTGGGCAGAACTTTATTGCGCAAAAATTAGTTATTTATAGTTACGGTCTACTGATGAGGATTGCGGCCCACTATTCTTGTGGCTACTGTATTTCTATACTAAAGAAGCTCAGACATGCTCAAAAAATTTAAAGACAATTTATAAAGATGACTTAAGTTCATGCCAAAAGCAGAACTACAAAAAATTGCTGTATTTCTATTTTTTCTCCCTGGGTTTCGTAGACTTTTTTCCTGATGTATTGCTATGCTAAAAAATCGAACATATGCTCAGAAATAATTTACATCAGAAGTTTCAAACATTTCATTAAATACAAAAATCAAAATTTGAAAAAAATTGCTGTATTTCAAAATAAGTAACTTTCCGATTTTTTTCTAGCGCATTTTTCTCACTGGAAAGATTTCAAGTACCCGAAAAAATTCTTCTCCTATAACGAAAGATGCTAAGAATTTTTTTCCGAAAACAGGATTGCTTAAATAAGAAATGTCTCTTGGAAAATAACTGGCTGAAATCTGCAACAAAATTAGGAAGACATTTTTTACCTTTAGGTATGTAAAAACATCTAAACTGAAAATATTTGAGAACTCTGCAAAACAAGAAATTTTCGAAGCAGTTTTTTGCACAGGTAACCATGCTGCATTCTTATGGGCAGTGGAAAGTTTTAATTCTGAAAAATTGCAAAAATTGATCAGTTTTGTGTTATAAAATTACTTCCTACATTTCCTTGAATGTTTGATGAGGTTATTATTTTTAATATTTGATATTATAAATCACCTGATTCTATATTTGGAACATATGTAGGATCTAAATCTTGCTCGGTATCATTCTCATCCTGAGAAATCTCCTGCGTAGGAATTTCCAAAATTTCGTATGTGTTAACGTCTGGTAACTTATACCACGTGTCTTGTAATTGTAATTAGACAGAGTTTTACCAGACTGTCTGGTATATTTAACTATACAGTGTATTGTTTCATATTTTACTAAACAGTCTAGTAGGGCTAACCAGGATTCTTGATAACCCAGCTAGACATTTTCCTCCGTACAGGGGTTTTACACTTACTCGTTCTTTTTGTAATTAAAAAGATAAAAATTAATAATCCTACAATCACCGACTTGAAAGTGATATATTCAGAATTTGCGAATTATTGCGATTCAAAAGATATGTAATTTCTCCATCAAGTTTAAAAATTGGGGACGTAATCAATATCGAATTCAATATTGTGTTAAAGTTTCTTCACTTAAACATCTTCAAATTTTCAACCTTCCTAGGAAAGTAATATATCATTGGAATGGGAAAAATTCGTAGATAATGATTATAGCAAAAATTAACCTTGCTGGATAAACTTTGCATGAATCAAACATAATTTACGATTTTTAACCTTGCATGGATAATCCTTCGACTTATAATCGCTCGATTTTTATTAGAGATGCAACGAGAATTGCGACACAGAAAAACGGAGTTGTAAAATTGGTTGTAACTCAAATTTCATTGGTCTACCAATGAGCATTTCAGATGATTTTCATTCTCAACTTTATTCTTCTGAACGTAGTTGCACATCTGGGCATCTACTATCGGCGAGAAAACTATAGGCATCTGCCTTTGATGCTTAACAACTCAGTCAAAAAAATGCATGAAGACGTTTATATAAAAAAATTTTTGTGCTTAGCAGACTGAAAAATGTAAAAAAAGTAAGGATTTTCGGAAACATTTAAGAGCAGCCAAGTTTAGAGCATTATTTCTTATACAAGGGGCGATGGAAAAAATTTTAAAAAATTCATGAGCATGAGGAAAACTGTTGCCAACTAGTTGCAGTTGAGAAATTAAAAAAATTATAATAATTATTGCTGAAAAGTACAAAAATGTGCTACTATAATATCTTCAGTTATAATACAGATATTAAAGCAATTTAAACTACAAACTGTAATGGATAGGCTCTGTATTTATTTTCTATCACCCGGAAGGATGTGTTAGTCTTCTTTTTTGTGAAAATCGCGATATTTTTAGACATTTCTTTTTGTTGAAAAACAAGTGACAGAAAGCAGGGGGGGGGGCTTTTTTGATTTACTGCCGACCGCTGGTGCCATTCTTCGACCCCTGGTTCTGAATGCTTGGATGGCACCTGGCCACGGGACGAGAAAGGGACCAGTGTTCGACAGTAAAAAAAACCGCCTCCCCCCACTGCTTTCTGTCACTTGTTTTCCAACAAAAAAAAATGTATAAAAATATCGCCATTTTCACAAAAAAATAAGACTAACACGTCGTTCCGGGTGATTGAAAATAAATATAGAGCCTATCCATTACAGTTTGCAGTTTGAATCGCTCTAATATTTGTATTAGAACTGAAGATAATATATTTGCACATTTTTGGTACTTTAAAGCAACAATTTTTATTATTTTTTAAATTTCTCAACTGTAACTGGTTCATAACAGTTTTCCTCATACTCGTGAATTTTTTCAAATTTTTCCCATCGCCCCTTGTATAAGAAATAATGCTCTAAACTTGACTGTTCTTAAATGTACCCGAAAGTCCTGACTTTTTTTACATTTTTCAGTCTGGAAAGTACACAAAATTTTTTACATAAACATCATCAAGCCCATTAACGTCGAACACTTTCAGCTTTTAAATGACTGTGTTTTTGTTGCGCTAGCATTTTTTTGACAGAGTTGTTAAGATTCAAAGGCAGATGCCTATAGTTTTCTCGCCGATAGCAGGGAAATGTATCATTTTGAGACTGAATTTTGGTTCATGCCGAGAGTTGTGGAGTGCTGAACTGCGCTGTCAACCACCTGAACACCTGTTAAAGCAATTATAAGCTTTGCGACATTAAACTTAATAATTGTTAATGAGCAAACTAATGGAAATAATATTTACTTTATTTTCAAATTTCTTTAATTTAACAGTGCGTACTAGTCACGTCAAATAAAATGAGATCTTTCTACTGCAACTTCCAAATGTCAGGTTAGTCATGGCCGTCGACATTTATACCAAAACTGGGATGTAAAGACAAAGTCATGACCGTCTACGGTCACGACTTAGTTTTTACATCCCGGCTTTAGTGGTATGAATGTCATGTAGGTTTTGATTAACCTAAGATTTGGAAATTATATCACTCCAAGCACAAGTTTTATTACAAGGCACTAATACTCTCTGGTAAATGGAAGAAAATTAAAAGTTAGGTAATTATTATTATAACTTCCTCAAATTTGTTGCAACGTAATTGAATATCGATTTGGTGTACTTTGGAGGATCGGCGATTTTCTGTGGACGCCAGCGCTGTCTATCGTCGTTTAACTTCATTAAATTGAGGAGAACTGGGGATTCCCATCTGTCAGTTTCTATTTGCGCGTTTTGCTAAATGGTAATTAATAAATTCTAATTCTTGACAATAGTCTAATTTATTTCGGAAGAGATATATCAGCACGCAAAATTTTGTTTCGTGTTTTATGTTGCTGATTCTACATGTTTTATTGAAATTTTCTCACTTCAGCATGACGAAGTAGAAGAGATCAAAATTATTCTCCTAATCTCAGTGAAACTTTTACCGAAATATGTTTAATTTCGAAACGTTGCAAGTCTTACCAGGTGTATACATATGAAACCGGTATTTTTTCAAGAAAAAAACACATTTATTTCAAGAGAATGATAACAAATATTTTATTCAAAGTATGCGCCCTCGCTGGCTACACATTTTGTCCAGCTCTCAGGCAATTTATGGATACCTTTCCAAAAAAAGTCTTCGTTTTTGACAGATGACAATACGCCAATTAGCACAAATGGTAAGTTCCGACAGTGCCTACAAGTGTGCCTACTGGCCGCTAAATGGCAATACCGGTTTCATATGTATACACCTGGTAGCTGTAACAAATCTTAACTTTTGTTTTTCTGGGTTGTTTTAAATCTGGTATCCCTATTTATAGCTCGAATTTATTCACACTTTGCCGTATTTCTATTGCTGCTAATTGCAATATAATATTTCTCAACACAGAAAAAGTAGGAGAAAACATAAAGCCCACACGGAAATAATTAGTCGCTTAAAGATTCATCGAATTTGTGTGTTAGTCTCGGATAAAAGAAGAAGTCGAGTAAAGTTTTTAAAGTGTTAAAGAATGTGATCAATAATTATCTGCAAATTATGAAACATTTTAGAAGAATTGAAAAATGTTAATTGCAGAGTTTAAGTAAACAGCTCAACAGTCGCTGAAAATGTAAAACGCAAGGGCGATATCTTCTCTGACCTTGTTGACGAGAGTCTCAGCGACAATCGAAGAAAATCTAGAAGAAAGGGAAGAAAAAAAATATTATTTATCGCATCACAAGTTCAACACACACCCACGATTCTATGCACCCCCCCCCCCCCCCCCACACACACACACAAAATGTTTTTCCAGTATACCCGACTTTTTGACTTATACTATACACAAACGTATACTAAACTAACTTAATACTACCGAATATAACGCTGAATACACCTACGGACTAACGCAGTTTCTCCCGCTGAAAGTCAATGAACGGCCCTTATATACTCACTAGGCGTTTCTTTCACGGCTTGTGAGAATCAGAGCCGTATCTGTAGTATGGAAGGCCCTGAGAATGTCTCACTGTTGAGAAAGCTCGTATAAACAAAATGTTTTATTGATTTCAGATATAATTTAACTGTACTTAACAATGTTATAGGCACGACAATTTTAGAAAGCTTATTCATTTATTCTTTCAATTGTAATGTAATTTATAATATAATTATC
>NC_046657.1:169751565-169754953 GCF_010883055.1 Belonocnema kinseyi
TATTATTATGGATATTTCTTAAACTAGTGGGTTGTTCGGAATCTAATTTCTCTTTTTTAAGAGTAAATTAAGCTCGATTTATTGATAAATGGAGTACACTCTATTCAGTTATATATTGACCATTTTGTTCCAGAACCTTCAGCCATGTGAAAAGATCTCGTGGTTTGAAATAGCCTTGAATATAGGGAAACATCGCTGAAGACATATCTACATGAAAAGCGACATTAATTTCTGAACAACCCAGATTTTTGACAAAAATTCTTTGAAAAGTCTTAATATTTTTAAATGAATAATTTTTTGTTTGTTTTATTAAATGAATTTGTCACATTTAGTAAGTTTTACCATTTTTTATTTAAATTATGAGCTTTGAGAATTAAGTTTCTAAAATTAGAACTATATAAATTTAAAATCTGGCGCCTACAAAATTAAATTCTAATTGAGTTTGTAAATGTAAAAGATCATTTACCGTCTCCACAGTGAAATTTATTTTCAGAAACTTGCAGCATTAAACACACAAAATTTCGGATTAAATATTTGAACACTTACTGTCCATAAAGTTGAATTTTAATTTAGGAATCATCAAATTTATTTTTAAACTGTATGAGGCACAGCATTCAAAATTAAAAAATGTTTTGAAGGTTATGAAAAGAAAAATAGTTCGGTTGACAGGGAATTGCAATTTATGTAG
This sequence comes from Belonocnema kinseyi, assembly GCF_010883055.1. Lineage (NCBI taxonomy): Eukaryota > Metazoa > Arthropoda > Insecta > Hymenoptera > Cynipidae > Belonocnema > Belonocnema kinseyi. The sequence goes on from NC_046657.1 coordinate 169,752,254, forward strand.
AATATTATTTCTTTTTTTTCACCCTCATTAAAAATTTGCTTTTTAAGTTCTTATATTCTAAAATACAATACTTATAACAATTTTCGTCAAGCACTTTGTGTGCGTGCAAATCCTCGACAAAGAAATAGTCTAACCATTTTTGGACAATAATTTTAAATCGACCGTTTACAACGAGATTTGTGTGAATAAGAAAAAATCCTGTACCATCCTCTCAAAAGTTGTAACAATACTATTGCGTTTGACTTTATATCCTAAGAAATCGATCCAGCTGGTGACAGAGAAATTGTCTTCTACAAATGGAAGAATTAAGTTCAAAAAGTGTTTGATGTCTGTCAAGTCATAGATATTTACTGATTTTGTTGAAGCAGTAGTAAAAGAAGCGTTGTTACGGTGACCTCTTAAAAATCGATAGTTTAACATCAATGGATGCTTAATCGCAATGGTGCGACAGATATTTTTCTTTAGTTGATTTGGAAATAATTGAGAACGCAGAGTTAAATACTCAGAGACTTCGACATCCCGTGTAGAAATTCAAATGGGGAACTATTCTTATTGCCGAACATTTGACCCCACTGAAAGTCGGGGGCTAGTCGTTACATCTGACTAGCCCCCGACCAGTAGCGTCACGGTAGATTAGTCGGGGGCTAGTCAGGTGACCCGACTTATTCTAGTCGGGGAAAACATATTCTACGCTTAAAAATGCATAAATTTATATAACTAAAATTCCCCAAAATTTGTGAAATTTTAATTTTAAAAAAAAACTTCAGCTGGAAGGCAGCAATGGGAGAGCTTCGCTCTGAAGGAACCGCCATCTTGGTCACGGTAGTCTCTGCTCCAGGTAATTATGCTTTGTTACGTGTGGACTGCTGTCTTAAACACTCGACGCGTCATTTCTGTTGCGCGAGAGGCGGTACGTCACGCCCTTGCGGATTTTCTTTGAAGCTATCAGTCCAGAACCGCAAGACTCAAATAAAGGTGGTAACGAAATCTGAACTGTACCGTGCTTAATAGTTTACTACTAATATACTGCTCTTCACTGATTCATGAAAAACTTTTTCTCTTTCCAATTTAAACTACATGAAGGATTAGACTTTATTTACATATGGCAAACCTTTTAGATCAATTTAAAAATAAGCATCGGTACAAATTTAGAGTCTTGTGACTTTCGGCAGACTTTTCACCTGCATCTATATGTATCTTTTCTAATATGGATTTTCTTTAAATTCCATACAAAGGTATTTATAAATGTTCCTAGAAATTTGCAATTTTCTCAAAAATAGTACAAAAAAAATAAGATTACGTCTTTTTGAAGATTTTGATCGTTGTTTTTATAAAAACCTGATTTTTGTACAAAATTAGTAACTCAAAAAAACGGTGTAAAATTATTGTTAAATATATTCTTAGTGTTTCAGAATAAAAAAATCATTACGCTTTTTTAGATATTACCTCATTTGATAAATTCTCGCCGAATGCTCAAACATAATAATAACCCGACAAGAGTTCCACTAACTCCCGACCAGATCCTGGAGATTACCCGCACGGAAATTAGTGAACAAAAAGACCTAACTAGCTCTTGACCAACCACCGACCAGGCCTCGACTGAAATTTTGACAAATAAAAAGCCTAACTAGTCCCCGATTAGTTCCCGACTGGGTACTTTGTCAAAATTAATAACCCGATTAGGCCCCGATTAGTGCCGACTTGTAATAGGGCTAAATGGGCTATTCAGGTGTTGTATTATGCGCAACTTTACTCCATACAATTTTAACTGTTGTTCTCAGTTTTTCAGTAACTTCCAATATCTATTTCCCTATGGAATAAACGGACCTACTATCAAGATACTTTTGTTTAGTTTGATTTTCTGAAACGGCTAAAGGTTTATGCCTGTTATCGTTTTCTCCGTAGTCGAATCTGTAAAAGAAAAGGTATTTGTTTCTATTGGGTCCAGATAAAACTTTCGTAACTTAAAATTTTTGAATTTCAAAAGATATATGAGAAAATAGAATAAAAATGTCTCTTTAGGAAAACCGAAATATTTTATCACAATTAAGCAGACAAGATCTTTTTTTTAAATAAAAAAAGTTACAGAGTTTGGTATAATGAGTCGAATCTGTCGCTTTTTTCCCATTGAAAAGGAAAACGATGAATATCAAACAACTAAGTATTTATGACTACTTGTATTGCAATTCACTGTAATGTTTTAACAAACGTTACAGCGCCGGTGCTCATGCAGAAGACAAATTACCTTTAGCAAGAAATGTGAAACTCCGTTTAAAATAATATAAAATCTGATCAACTTTATACTATAATATACAAAATTATGTTTTAAATCCTATATCTTTCAAATTCCTCGACTGTCATGTAAACTCTAGACAAACTCTTTCAAATATTCTTAACCTTTAGAGTATTTATTAGAGAAGATCGCTTAGTTCATAAAATACTTTTACATTAGAATTACTCGATTTTTTATTCTTGAAATAATAAAAAATGGACTGCGCGAAGGAAACCACAATCGGTCGTTCTTTAGGGTTCTCTTTAGGAACAGAGTGCACAAGCCTAAAAGCACTAATATATATATAGAAGAAGAAGTTTTTTATAGTGGAATAAGTTTTCTTCAACACATCAGCATTTGGCCCGTATTTTCACCTCATATTTGAAGTCGGAAGAGCCGATTCCAGAGTGGTTGGTGGAAGGGCGCAC
>NC_046657.1:169755053-169758638 GCF_010883055.1 Belonocnema kinseyi
GTGAGGGCAGCACCTCGATAGGACAGAAAATGTGATGTCCTATATATATAATTCCCCACTCTGACGCCCCGTACCGCATCTACGTTTATAATATCTTTGGTTGCGGTGGTGCCACGTAATGGACAGTATTGTATCTGCCAAAGGGAGTTTCAAGCAAATTGAAAGAGGGTTTTGACACTTAGCGCCCTCGATGGTCATCCAGTGAAGTAAGGGAAACGAGGGCGAAGTTCGAAATGTGTAGTTTATGAGAACAAAAGAAGGAGCATATTTTATTCATCAGAAGAATATAATTGATATGTTATACATAAAGTCTAAATTTATTGGTTCTACCTTACATTTGATCTTTTTCGATGAAAATTCATTATAAGTTAAGTTTACAGTAGATGTAGAATTTCTTTAAAAAGTCAAATATTTGGTTGACATTTTATGTATTTTGTGAAAAGTTTTTGTTTCTCGGTGAGAAAAAGTTACCTTTTCGGCGGAAAATAAATTTTAGATTCAAATCCATTTTCTTAACCAAAAATTCATTTGTAGAACTGAAAATCTTACTATTCTAATTTTTATTAAAAACATTTTTTTTAGTAATTTTTAAATTTAATTTAATTTTAAATTGAAAATTAATGTGCTTTATGAAAATTGAACAACTTTAAATCGATATTTATATATTCTATCTTAAATTTGATCTTTTTCGATGGACATGTATTGTAGGTTATGTTTATGGTAGACGGAGATTTTCTTTAGAAATTCAAATATTTGTTTGACATTTCATTTATTTTGTGAAAAATCTTTGTTTCTGGATGCAAAAAATTAATCTCTTCGGCGGAAAATAAGTTTTTATGTGAAAACTTATTTTCTTAACCGAAAATTCATATTTATAAGTGAAAATCCAACTATCCCAATTTTTATTGAAAACAATTTTTTTATAGTAATTTTTTATTTGATTTATATGTTTTCATGTAATTTTTCACGTATAAATATTTCGAGAATAGCTACTTCTTGGTGAAAAATTTATTTTACTTCTATTTTCACTATACCAAGCTTTTGAGAAGTATTTTTTCATTTAGAATTGTTACGATATAAAGGTGGTTTGCAGAAAAGGTGGATGAACTGTAGATGAAAGATGGAACCGTGCCTTTAAAAAATTCTGATTATCAAGTGTCAGAAATTTTAAATTTTTGAATATTCCTACTTAGTTCAGCGAGAACGAAATTTACAGGATCTCCTTCATATTATTATTAATCTGAAAAATTCAAGGGAAAAATTAAAGTTTACCTTTTTCGTAAAATAAACTCTAAAGAATTGGAGATACAACTTTTGGAATGAAATTTTTGTAATTTTTTTCATAATTCGCTTGAGTTTGTGAAAAAAATAATTGATGAAAAACAAAAAAATGTTTGTCTCATATTTTAAATTGGAAAATAATATTTTACGGCTTTTAAACTAAATAATAAAACACTTAATTTTTAAAATAAAACTGTGATATGATTTTGAGGACTGAAATGCTAATGAAAACATAGTAAATAAACAAAATATTTGTTAAAATTTGTTCGCAACAAAATATAGGTTTAGATCCTTTAATTAAATTTTTGTAATATTTTCACAACCGCTTTTTAAGCTTCCAATATTTTCGGATGTTTTAAAAGATGTCAAGGAATTTTCAATTTATTTTTTATAATTTAAAAGAATTTCAAAGAATTAAAAAAAATTAGAACGATCATTTTTAAAAATTCCAAAGTACTTTAGAAATGTTAAAAAGAAGTTCAAGGTATTTCAAAATATTTCGAAAGATTTGAAAAACTTGAGAGAATTTTAAAAGGTTCCAATGAATTTTCAATTGATTACAGAAATTTAATATGAGATTTCAAAGGTTTTGAAATAATTCAAAAGATTTTAAAGTATTTTAAATATTTGAGGATTTTATAAAAGATGTCAAGGAATTTTCAACTTCTGTTTATAATTGAAAAAAATTTCAAAGAATTTAAACAACTTTAGCAGTTTTATTTTTAAAAATTCCAAAGTACTTTAGAAATCTTTGAAAAATGTCAAGGTGTTTCAACAGATTTTGGAGGTTTCGATATATTTGAGAGTATTTGAAAAGTTTCCAAGGAATTTTCAATTTATTACAGTAATTTAATATGAGATTTTTAAGGATTTGATATATCTTGGGATATTTTAATAGATTCCAAGGCACTTTCAATTGATTTCAGTAATTTAGTATGATATTTTAAAGGATTTGAAATATTTTAGTGTATTTTTAAAATTGCAAGGGATTTTCAAGAGCTTTGAAAAACTTCAAGAGATTTTAAAGCATTTAAAATATTTTAGGATATTTTGAACATTCCAAGGAATTTTCATTTAATAATTTCAATTGATTTCAAGGAATTTTAACGATTTTTTTCATATTTCCTGGTTGACGGTGGAATTACTTTGTTAAAAATTTAGTTTTTTCGGTGGGTGATTCATAAATTTAGTAGGAAAAATTTGTTTTATGAAAAGTTAACTATTTTGTAGAAAATTCTTTTTGTTTTGGGTTAAAAATCAATTTTTTTTAACTACAAATTTAACTATTCTATGTTTTATTGAAAAGTGATATTTTTTAGTTGAAAATTTTTGTATTTTATTGAATACTCATCTTTCCTAGTAGAAAATTTATCCCTTTTGCTGAAAATTTTATTATGATTAAACATTGATTTTTTGTATACAAAATTAGTCTTGGTGGAAAATAAATTTCTTTTGTGGAAAATTCATTTATTTTATTATAAATTCCTTTTTCTAGTATACAGTTTAGGCTTTTGGATAAAAATCTAACTTTTTGTTCAAAAATTTAACTATTTTGTTTAAAACAATTTTAACCATTTTTTTTAATGTATGTATTTTCTTCAAAATGTATTTTTTGGCAGAAAACTATTTGTTTTAGTCAAAAGTTGAACTAATATTATTAATAAATCGTCAACCAGTCATTAATATTGATATAATAATTTACAATTATAATATTAACATGAATAATATATATAATAGTAATAATATCAATTCTGCATATTATATACACCTGAAAAACATAAAATCAAAATCGACTCATGCATGAAATAAAGAATCACGCGAAACATTAAATTCGCCAATTGCTTCCATTTCTTTCAAATGGGGATCGAGACATAAATAGAAGACTAAATCATCCAAAATGTATTTTCCGCCGAAAAGGTTACTTTTTCTCACCGAGAAACAAAAAATTTTCACAAAATACATAAAATGGCAACCAAATATTTGACTTTCTAAAGAAATTCTCCATTTACTGTAAACTTAACCTATCATAAATTTTCAACGGAAAAAATCAAATGTAAGGTAGAACCAATAAATTTGGATTTAAAGTTGTTCAATTTTCATAAAGGACATAAATTATCAATTCAAAATTAAATTAAATCAAAAAATTACTATAAAAAAATTGTTTTCGATGAAAATGGGAATAGTAAAACATAAAACTTTATATAGAACATATCAATTATATTCTTCTAATGAATAAAATATGCTTCTTCTTTTGTTCTCATAAACTACACATTTCGAATTTTGCGCTCGTTTCACTTACTTCAT
>NC_046657.1:169758738-169781840 GCF_010883055.1 Belonocnema kinseyi
CGGTGGGTAGAGGGGAAGTGACTTTTTTCGCCGGACGCGCCGTCTACATTTATGGCGGGCAACTAAGCCCGCACCGCATCTACGTTTATAATATCTTTGCCGCAACGCACTACTATGCCTGCCGACCGGCGGCAAGCCTGCCACGCATCGATATAGGAAACACTGGACTAGACATGCCGCGACAAGCATGGCAGTGTCCATATGTTTATATTTTTATGCACAGTTTGTCGGCAAAAATGCTCGTGCGCATAATCAAGTGACTCATCGTAAGATGGCGGCTCTCCCCACTCATGGAATTCTCCCCCCTCCCATGGATTCAATCCCGCTTGCCAAGTTCGGATGGCATGCCTAGTCCCGTGTTTCCTATGCCCATGCTGTCACGCAACACATTCAAAACACCAGAAGAAAAAAATTCATATCTGAGGAACGAGGCCCGAATACCTTCCATGTCTTTTTGAGTTTTGTTTAGGGATGTTTGTAGATTATTTTGTGCAAGTTTTGTGAAAATTGGTCATGTCAGAAAAAAGATCTTGTGGTATCAATATGAGCCATTTTTGAAAAAGTGTTTCTTTAAAATTCGCATATGTCAGCTTTTAGTGGATGAAATTGAAAAAAAAACCAAATACGTTACGAAAGCTCGCTTCAAGCCGGACAAACTGCGATGTCGCAGATCCCACACAGTTTCTAATTAACGTTACAGTAGCTTCCGAAAAATACCCTGATTTTTCTGAAAAATTGCTAGTACTGATTGATTTGTGCACACGCTGCTATTACGTAAAAGCATTAGGACGAATTTTTAAATTAAAGTTCGAGTAATAACGAAAAAAATGCAAACTTGTGGATCAAAATTGGGCTGTCAAATCTAACCGTTGGCACCGAATGAGCAGAAAGTCGTTGAATCGTCTTCTTTCATAGAGTACTTTTACATGAAAAATCGGCGGCGAAATCCGTGACATGCGTGCGCAGCGATTTCGCGAATTTCGCTGACCTGACTTATATACACCAAACTCTCGCTTTCACTCACCCCTTTCTCATGCTTCCTCGAACTGCTGGCTCACGCAGTTTCTCAGGGGAGTAGAGCGAGAAAAGTTGCGACATTATATATATTCCAATTGGAAACGATTCTCGCGGCCCTCACTGTTTACGTTTCTGTCCCCCCGAAATCAGTCCTAGGCCATTTTCCAGCAACCCCCGACACTTGACTGAATGCGGGAGTTTGGTATATATATATATATGTGTGTGTGTGTGTGTGTGTATTTTATCGGTTTTGTTCCTTTCCGAAATATATTCTAAACCCAACTTTACATGCATTCTTTTGTTATGAATCATATCATCTCACGTCTTACTTCCGATCAAATTCGACCGATAATATCGGAAAAATCAGCCGTATCATAATAAAAGTAACTTTTGGAAGTAACTTAATATGCATTTGTAAAAATAGAAATCGACCCTGCAGAGCAGAGACCACCTGCTGGAGATTCGTACAAGAAAATTTAAGCACAGAAGTATTTTTTTGAAATTTAAATATTTAAAAATATAGTTACTAGAATTAAAATTTCAGTAAATTTCGAACTTTTACAAATTTAAAAAATTCTATTAAAAATACAATCTATAAGACTGTATTGGCGGATGATTTAGGTTAAAAATTCGTCTCTCTGGCTTGATAATTCAACTATTTTAGTAAAATGTTGAAGTATTTTGATAAAAATTAAATTTTCCGTTGAGAATTCAGCAATTCGATTGAAAGCATTTTTTTAACTGAAAATTTAACTGTCTTATTTTTGGTTGAAAATTCATCCTATTTAATTGAAAATTCGTCTTTTTGGCTTGAGAATTCAACTATTTATTTCGGTAAAAAGATCAAATAGTTGCTTAAAAATTAAATTTTTTGTTGAGAATTCCACAATTTCATTGAAAATCTTTTTTGTTGTTGAAAAATAATTTTTTTAACTGTAAATTTAAGCATCCTATTTTTTATTTAAAATTCATTCTTTTTATTTAAAAATTAAATTTTTTGTTGAGAATATAACAATTTGACTGGAATTGTTTTTAATTACATTTTTTAAATAAAAAATTCCACTATTAAGCTATTCTTTATTGTCCAAAAAATTTTGAAGATAAATGTCATATAATATATGATTCAAGGTTCGTTCCATTTTAACGCTAGTTTTTTTTACAAGCCAATCTAGTAAATTGTCAACTTCTAAATTTCAATTCGAAAAAATGCAGCCGAACGTATAAGTGGGGCACAGAGAAGGACAACTAGATAAGACTAGCTAAGTTATGAAAAACTTTAAGCTCAGGGTAAAGCTCCCTACAGTGAATAGATTCGTAAGTGGTCAGTTTTAAATAAATTCAAAATACCGTAAGTAGAATTTTTACAGAATTCGTGTTCAAACTTTTGTAGCTTTCTGGATTCAGGGTTGGTCGAAAAATATGGTATACGAATTTTGTCTACAACTCTTTCTTGTGTGTGTGGAGGGGGGGGGGATACAGAACTCTGATTAGACTTTATTGTAATACTCTTAATACAATTTTGAAAAAATTTTAGGATTTAAAAATGGTATAACTTTTATGCTTTCAACTTTTTTCGATGTTCTGTTACCGTAGAATTTCAGAAAGATCTCAGAGCTAAAAGATTGTGTTCTAGATTTTTGAAACGATACAGATCAATTTTCGTATTGGATACATGAAAATGTATTTAATATTGTCAAATACAAGTATTAAAAGTTTCTAGAAAACAATAGGCATCTTGAAAATTTCATCTATGTAGGAAGAGTGTCACGGTGTTTCTTGGGATGATTGATTTTTGAATTTATTGAACTTTTGGATTATCAAATATTCTTATTTTTTTGTATTAAGCTTCAAATTTTCTGTATAAAAATCTGAAGAAAAAATATTTGCTAGAATTTAAATTTAAACAAGGCTCATAAACTTTACTGAAACGCCGATAAACTGAAACAAAGCGTCGGAAATATAGGTATTTGACCCTGTCACATTCACTTAAATATTTATTGACTGTATTATCCATTATAATCAGCAGACTTTTCGTTAAATTTATTAGTCAAATTAAAATTTATATTTATACATTTTTACAGTTTGGACCTTAGTAACATACTTCATCTGCAGCCTCGCCAGATACGTCTCAATAATTGGGTCCTTACTTTCGTATTGTAAACTCTATGAAACTATACTGGACAGTTTCAATGGAAGTGCATCACCATGTCGCATTTTAAAATTTTTGAGTTGCATGCAGTACTTTCTGGTTCCTTTCTTTATTTTAAAAGTAGTTTTTCGAGCAGAAAGTTTATTATTAAAGCTGCAACGCAGAGAAGCAGTAAATCCAAATATTCCAGTTTATCTTCAAAATACTACAATTTTGTAAATGAAAATTTAAAATAAGCGTAATGTAAAATAACATTATTATATTTATATTAATGGCTGTAGGTATAAACAACTGAAAATAATACTTTATATTGATTATTTTTTTAAATATGCATTCTTTGTTATTACAGTTAATACTTAAGATTGCATATAATGCAACTCTTATATAGTTGCTATATAAGGATTTAAAATATTCATAAAATATAAAGTTAAGAACATTAATTTTATAGAAGCTTAAATTATTGGCCATGTCTACGTTCACCAATAATTGGACTTGTTAAAAAAATTGTTAAAAATTATTAGACTTAATTTTTTATAACATAGAAAGTTTTACCTTGATTTAGACATTACTCACATAGTGTAAATATATTGGAAATTTTGCCTGAGTTTAGAACAATAGTATGTTTGAATGCATTCATCGAGTTAGGATTGTGATATTATGATTATTATTTATAGGGAAGACCACCCTGCAATAGATAATGAATCTGCAATAGATAATCATTAATTTAAAATACTTACATATCTACGTGAGAAAATTAATTTAATTTAATTATTAGTTAGGACTCTATATGTGTTATAAATTAAAATTGGAAATAATTATTTTAGTTATATCTGTTGTAGATTAATTATTTACTGTTGGGTGTTCTCACCAGATCGTGTTTGTTTGACTAAATATTTTTTACTATCATCAGAGATTTATGTACAATATACAATATTTTATCCGCTTTGTACATGACTGTTATATAAAGAACCTCTGAAGAAATTTTGACATGAACCAAGCAGGGCCCAGGCTTGGAAAAAATAGGTTATACTCCTAGTTTATAATCGACTACTTTCGATTCTTTATTTTCTTAATTAAAAGTTGAAATTACATAAAAATAATTTTTATTTTAATTTAAGTTGACAAATGAAGGTACAAAGGTTTTAATATTAAAACATTCTCCCTAATCTGATTCGAATTTCCAAACTGTGTTATTTCATCAATTATTATCTCGCCAGGTTCTGATTCTTCATCATCTGCATCATCAAAATCTATATACAATAATTTCTTAATTTACGTCCGCCATATCCATTATATAATATAAAGTTTTAAACATCATAACATAAATTAACAATGTATTTACACCTTATAATTCGACGAAAATGTTATATTAATTTGAGGTTAGAAGTAACGTGCAATCATTTTGTGAAAATATCCTTTATAATTAATAGAAGTTCATACATGCACTTTCACCGCATAAGTATATAGGATACTGTCGATTGCTCGATGCCTCTGGACTTTTAAGAGTGCTTTTATTTTAGGCATTTTTGTAAATTTAATGCGAATTATTGCCACTTTGTAAAGTTTGACACTTGAAACTTGCAAGTAATAAGTAAAAAAAAAGAATAGTACAAGGCCATCTGTCGTCAATGTTAATAACTTTTACATTAGCCAGGCATAAGCTGGAGCCATTGCAAAATTCAAGCTAGGCCCAGATTAGGGACCCCCAGCCTGGCCCAAGTCTAGAACCGGAAAGAAACTCGGGAATTACTGGATGGAAACCTCAAGTCCTCATCTTCATATTGTACTTTTTAAAATAATTTTGTTTATTACTTATCATAATCTGTCCAATATATGCGCACACATCCCTGCTGTTATCTATATTTAAAGTTGTATGGTAGGAGTAATGATATAATATTTACTAATAGAACCGCCGGGTGCATGAACCACCCCAAAACTCGCGCATGCGTAGAAGTATTGTCCGAGCGTCACAAAAAGAATTCAAAATTTTCAAAATCAATTTTTTTGAAAATGTAGAATTGTAGAGCATAATTTTGTGAAACATTTATTTTAAATAATAAAAGCGAAATATCAAATTAAATTTTCTCTCTTATTTAATTAAGTTTTAAAACTTAAATCGTTCGAACTCTGCTAAATATTATTAAAATGATTTTGGTAAGTTTCTGATCACCTCTAATTGCAAACTATTTGTCGTTTTGATATCATAACCTATCATTTTACCTTTTCTCTTTTCCCAGATAACGTTTCTTTTTCTTTATCTTTTACAGTGATATTAATGACTACGTTGATGGCATCAATCTTTCTATTTTTATCTCTATTAATTTTCTAATCTTTTTCTTGGAGAATGAATAACATTGTTTGATGGAGGAGGTTCGATTAAATTCGAATACAATGAGAAACACTTTTCTTTCAATTGTCAATTTCAGAAGATATTCAGGTAATAATTTTTATTTTTTAAATTTTACTACACATTGTATTTTAAGACCTCCGCATGATTTATTTATTTACTTCTCACTTGTTCTTTTGCATGTTTGTCATATTTTTTCCAATTTTCTAACTTTAATTTTTTTCATTATGAATATTTATTATGTACTTACTGTATTTGAACTTTTTAATTAATTTACAATCATCATTTTTACGCCGCACAAAGTCATTATTTGAGAAAAAATTGCAATACAAGTATTCTTTAGAGTACCACAATGCAATATAATACACATTAAAAAATAGAAAAAATTTTGCTTTCTACTTACAAATATCCCAAAGAGTCAAAAATCGCAAGAAATTAATGAAAAAAAAATTCAATTTAAAAAAATTGCCGTTTTTCTACATATTGTCACGTTTTTGCATTTTATCCCCAGTGAACTGTAATACTCTCCATTCCAGAGATTTTGAATAAAAGCCATTTATACAATTTTTTGATTTTTTTAATCATGGAAATATTCGTGAATAAAAAGATTTTACAGTTTTTTTCTTCTTCAAAGTTCAAATGATTTATCAAACAATTTCGCCGCACAAAGTGATTATTTGAGAAAAAATTGCAAAACAAGTATTCTTCATGATACAACATTGCAAAATAGTACTCATTAAATAATAGAAAAAAATTGTAAACAATTTTACTTTCTACTTGCAAATATTCCACAGAGACAGAAATCGCAAAAAATTAGTGAAAAAAAATTATTTTCAATTTAAACAAAAATTGCCGTTTTTCTACATATTGTCACGTTTTCCCATTTTATCCCCAGTCAACTGCGTAATACTTTCCATTCCAGAGATTTTGAATAATAAACATTTCTACCATTTTTTAATTTTTTTAATTAAACAAATATTCGTGAATAAAAAGATTTTAAAGTTTTTTTTTCTTCAAAATTCAATTAATCTATGAACAATTTCGCCGCAAAAAGTCATTATTTGAGAAAAAATTGAAATAAAAGTATTCGTCAGAATACTGCATTGCAAAGTAGTACTCATCAAAAAATAGAAAAAAATTGTAAACAATTTTACTTTATACTTGCAAGTATTCCAAAGAGTCAGAAATCGACAGAAATTAGTGAAAAAATTCTGAATTGAAAAAAAAATTGCCGTTTTTCTACATATAATCACGTTTTCGCATTTTTTATTATCGATTTAAAGAAAAATTTCTTTCGAAATCCCTTAAACCCGTCAATGTGCATACGGAAGGCCTCTGCATTTTTTTAAACCTCTCAAGCGGAACATTCTCTTCAAAAGGTCAAAAATATATCTTTTGGTGGAATTTGATAGGTTCTCCGACGGTTCCTAAAAAATTTCTCGTTCGTTTTTTTAGCCGTTATCTTTAATAATACCTACGCTGGCCGTATCGGCAATTTCTGACAACTTTTAGAAAACAAATAAAAAGATGCCAATTCGTGGAAACCAAATGAAAACGAGCTACATAGTTGAAGGCGTTGATTTTCGCAATACAATTTATATGGGATTTTAAAGTTTCAAGAGTTCGCCGTGCGAACTCGCACCTTTTCATTTGGTCTACTCCGAGATGGAGCCACGTCATTTGGAGACGTCTATCTGAATTTTTTTATGCAATTTATTATTTAAATTATCTGCGTATTATATGATGATAAAAACTACACACTTTATTTATTAATGTAAATTATAAACGGAGAGAGAACGAGCGTAGTCTGAAGTTGTGTACGGAGCGTAGCCTCGGCTCCCTCGTTGCGGAGAACCGTCGCGGCGCATGGGGGGAAGTGGTGATAGAGCCGCGCGAACATTTGAATGTCTGTGGCTGTGATAAGTAGACATCAATGAGTAGAATGAAAAGAAAATAGAGCGACACATCATCAATGCAAACATATGGTGGCCGCTGGACCTTGAAATCGAGCAATGACAGTGAACTTATTTTTCGACCGGGAATCTATACCGGGATCTAAAAAAATAATTTTTTCAGTCGATAAAATTTGAATATAAATTATTTCATAATTTTTTAATTAAACTGTACTTTAAGTATTAAAAAGTAAATAATAATTGATTTAACAAGATTATTCGGAATCAGTTCATATTTTTAGAATTTCCAGATTTAAACTTTGATAATTGAACTGTTTAAATTTAAAAGTCTAATTAGTTAGACTGATGTAAGCACTTGATTGAAAATTTATAAACTATTTTAAATTTCTAAATTACTTTAAAATAATATATTCGTAATTAAAGGCTTTAATTAAATTTTAAATATTATTTCAGTTCAAAATATTCCATTTTCAAGCTAGTCAAATTGAAATCTTTTAATTAAGAAAAATAAAAATGATCCAATATTTAGGAATATCTCACTATTAATTTAAAATCAGTAATTACAAATGAAATACACAATACTAAACAAAAAACTAAAATTTGAATGTTACAATTTTAATTACACAACTATTGTGCTTACAAAAAATTCAAGTAAGTTGAAGAAATGTTTAGAAGTTTTGACAAAAATTCAAAATTAATTAAATATCTGAAATGATTTCAAATAATTTTAAAGATTTTCAAGAATTGTGAAGAGCTTTAAAAGAATAAAACACATTTCCTTAAAATTCGTGAGAAAGTTAAAAATGATTTTTTATTTTGAAAATTATTTCAAGAGAATCTTTAAACAGATTTAGAACGATTTACGAAACTATGAAAAATGAATGTGGAAGATTTTAGGCATTTTTTTAAATTGGCATATTTTTTTAAAAAGATTTCGGAGAAATGCAATTAATTTAAAAAGATATTTAGAAGTTCTTAAATGCTTTAATCCTCAATAAATTGAAGTTCAACAATTGCTAATCAAACATTGTTATCTGAAATTTAATTTGAAATGTTTTTTCGGCACCGTTTTAATTAATTTATTTATTTTTAGACCGGGAATTTTATACATTTTTACAAAACCAAAAATATAAATCCACGTTATCATTTACAATGCTCAAAATTAAAGAATCAATCAATGAATTAAAAATATTTTCAGAATTATACTATTTTAGAGAGTTTTATGTTATAAACATTAAAAATTGAACAATGATATTTCTTTATAAACTGAACACTTCTTAAATTAAAAGTTAAATTATTTCAATTTCAACTACTTTAAAAATCCTTAAAAGACTTTAAAATTTTATTTTAAAATTTTGATTTGATTTTTTTAAATAGAGCAATTCAAATTGGACCGTTGAAAGTTCAGTTTTTTGTTTAGTTTTGTGTTTTTTATTTGTAATTACGGATTTTAAATGAACTGCCAAATATTTCTAAATATTAAATAATTGTTATTTTTCTTAATTAAATATTTTCAAATTAAATGGTTTAAAAATGTAATATTTTAAACTGAAACAATATTTGAAATTTAATTACGAATATATTATTTTAAAGTTATTTTAAAATTAAAAATAGTTTATAAAGTTTCAATCGGGTGTTTACATTTGTCTTACTAATAAGACTTTCAAATTTTAACAGTTTAATTTTTTAAGTTTAAATCTAAAAATTCTAAAATTATGAACTGATTCCGAATCGTCTTGTAAAATCATTTATTATGTACTTTTTTATACTAAAACTACAGTTCAATTTAAAAATTATTAATTAATTTATATTCAAATTTTATCGACTAAAAAAATTATTTTTTAAAATCCTGAACCATCTATTTCAAACATTTTTAATTTTTAATTTTTTAAGTCTGTAAACCTGCATTTAAAAATTCTTTTAATGAAAATGTGCGGTTTAAAATTAAAATGGAACATTTTTAAGGTGAAAGATTTTCGAATTAAGCGTTCTAAACTTAATGATATCATAATTGAAAAATATAAAAACATTGATCAAATTATTTAAAACACGGTTGAAATCAAAGCTGGACAGATTTATTTTCTAAATATTTGTGAAATTCCCGGTTAAAAATTGATTGATGACAACGTATCATTTGTCGCTCTATTTTCTTTTCATTCTGCTCAGTGCTGTCTGCTCATCACAGCCACAAAAATCCATATGTCTGCTCATCACAGCCACAGACAGACATTCAAAAGTTTGCGCGGCTCTCCAACCATATCCCACCATGCCGACGGTTCCCCGCAACGAGGGAGCCGAGGCTACGCGCCGAACGCAACTTCAGACTACGCTCGTCCGCTCTCTGATTATAAATATTAGTTTTTACATAAAAATAAGTTACTGAAGTCTGCAACTGTTATGGAAGAAAGCAAACAAAAATCAAATTACTTAAATCAATGTTTCTACTGTTTACTTAACATCAAAAATATTAAACGCATATTTTTAGATTTTCAATATTCTTATCGGATGACTTTCGCTGATCCACATTTGAACGCGGAAAGCTACAGACAAATTTTCAAAAAATGATACTTTTAAGTTAAGCGGCCTGTAGTCACTCAGACGAGCACTCGGCCGTGAACAAACAAAAGCGGAGCGGGCTATAATGAGTTACTTCCCACTCACCTTCAGCCCGAATATCGGCGTTATAGAAGAGTTCCACTGTACTAGTTTTCACATAAAAATATGTTAGTGAAGTCTGCAACTTTATAGAAGGAAACAAAAAATAGAATTACTCAAATCAATATTTCTACTGTTTAGTTAACATGAAAAATGATAAAACACATGTTTTTAGCTTTTCAATATTCTTATCGAATGACTGTCGCTTATCCACATTTGAACGCGGAAGGCTGCAGGAAAATCTTCAAAAATATTCTAATTTTCAGTTAAACGCCCGGTACTTGTTTCTCTTTCTTCCACTGATTACTTGTACTTAATGTAGAACAATAGCAGAATAGTATATTACGATACTTTTGGCCAAATGGGCGGTTTGCTTAATGCGCGAGTAAGAGTCCAAAAACAATACTTGAAGGTGAGGCCGACCCGAAGGTTCAGTGCTACGCCGTCACCCGAGCAGTGAGTAAACCGTCAATTTGACTTCGCGTATCCGATATTGTTCTTTGAGAATTACAGTGCGAAATCTTAGATGGTCTACTTTTTACAGATATTAAAAATATTAAAATGGCAAATGTCTAACTCAACCTGCTCCAGAAAGATATCGCGTTGTGAGCAAAATATCTTTGAGAACCATGATGAGCACGATGCGGAATCGACCATTTTCGATGTCTGTCAACGGTGCAAAAATTGAGGTTTTTTTTTAATGTATCTGTAAAGAAAAAAGGTTCAACTCAATATCCTTATCGAACAATTGCGTTTTGTCCTGGATGTGTCACAAACAAAAATTAGGCTCGATGTGAAGATCGAGTTACGATACACTTAAATAAAAGACGATATTTGCATATCAGTTAGTTAAATTAACAAAGCGAGAGAAAATAAGTCATAACAAAAAAGTGAGAATAAAAGAGGATGAGAGAATAGTAGAAGTGAGAGAGAGGAAAAGCGAGAAAGGAAAAAAGAAGAGCAGATGCGAATAGAAACCAAAGAAGGGAAGAGAAAATAACAAACAGAAAGGGCGAGAACGGAAAAGAGAAGAGTAGATGGGAAAAAGGATGAAAAAGGATGGAGGAAAATCATAAGAGAAAGAAAGAACGTGAAAGGAAAAGTGACGAGCAGAGGCTAAAAGAAACGAAAGAGGGAGAGAAAAGAATGAGAGCGAAAAAGGATCATAGATGAGCAGAGGCGAAAAGAGACGGAAGAGGGTGATAGAATTGCCGAAGGGAGAGATAGAAGGAGTGATCAGGAAAGGAAAAGGGAAGAGCGGAAGCGAAAAGAAACGAAGGAATAAGAGAGAAGAGAAGAAGAGAGATATCTGACTTAATTTAAACTGGTGTAAATTATAATTTTGCTTTTGTTGTAATAGTTTCAAGTTTTTTAAATAAGATTTACGATATTTAAAAAATTTAAATCACATGGTGTTTGATGAATATATGTGGTAAGACTTATTTTGCTAATTTAAAGTAAATGTATGAATCTAAGTATTTAAATTTTGTCTCCTAATTTAAATTAAATATTCATATGACATATCTCCAGAACATTGCATAAATGCTTACGGATTGAGAAGACCGTCGGAAAACCCAGAAATAAAAAAATAATGCAATTAGAGACGGAAAAATGAAAAGTGAAGAAAACTTTAACCAATATTTATAATTTGCCTAAACTTGACATGTTTAACATTTTTATTCAAAAGAAACAAGAAGTCCATGTTGATAATTCTTATATTGAATTTAAATGTTGAATATGATCTGACTATGGCTGCTATCAAATATTGATAGCGATCGTGCACACAAAATATTTAGGTATTGATACTTCGTTTACATTGTATTTTTTAGAATCGGTGAGCATTCATATTTTTACATTTTTATATTTTCATATTTTGTAATATGATAAAAACATAATAATAATAATAATAATAATAATAATAATAATAATAATAATAATAATAAAAGGAGTAAAGGGAGAGACAAAGTTTTGTTAATTATTAACAAAAAATTATTAATATAAAGATCATGGATGCTTGTATTAAAGCGGTATGAGTAAATATACGAATAAAAAGCCGAATTATATCTAAACGAAACAACTAAATAAAAAAGTCCGGTATCACGAAATTTTGACTATTGACTATGCAGATGATTATGTGATTTTCTGCCGACTCGCTAGCAGACCTGCGTATAAAAATAAATCCTTCGTTGGAACACTGTAATATTAATAGGCTATAAATTAACGATCCTAATACATCCTATTACATAAATCTAATACTGTAGTCTTTTTAAATCGTACAAAGTATTTGCATGATACTTTTGGTTTTTCATCGTAATTCAAGTTTTTTCAACTTTTTTTCTTTTTCGCAACTTCCGATAGCGATTTTTGTTTCTCTGCATCTTGTTTTATTCTCGAGTCTTCCTTTATTAATTTTTTTTTTAAAACTGCATTAAACTGCATAAAAATGTGGACAAAGCGGCCAGTAATATTGCTATAAAGTTTACGTACACTTTTGACATTAAATCTACACCAAATTCGCATTGAATCGACACGTATTGATATTGATTATGTGCTTTTCTTCCACAGTTACAAAAAGCCATTCTATTTTGGAGAAAGAGTTATTTTTCAATTTTATTAATGAAAGTAAACTTTTTTTTTTATATCCAGAAAAAAATAAATGAGCAAGCGAATCAGTTTTCAACTGTTATAAAACCGCAACTAAAAGAAAATTGTCCTCATTTTGTGAAAAACAATAGACGACAACTCGACAATTCACACATGTCTTTTTTAGGACATCGACCTTTGTAAAACTCAGTGGGATCTGTTTCAGTAGGTTCTGCTCTCTGAGCCTTCAATTAGTTTCTTGACCTTGATGACCTTTGTATTAATATTTTTTTGTTAATAATTAAAAAACCTTTTTCTCTCACTTTGCTTCTTTTATTATTATGTTTTTATCATATTATAAAATATGAATATATAAAAATGTAAAAATATCAATGCTCACCGATTCTAAAACAGACAATGTAAACGAAGTATCAATACCTAAATATTTTGTGTGCACGATCGCTACCAATATTTTATATCAGCCATATTCAGATCATATTCAACATTTAAATTCAACATTGATGTAAAAATCAAAATATGGAAATTACCCTATTTAAAGATGAAAACAATTAAATGAAAAATGTTTCTATTTTTAATTTTCTACTGTAAGTGTTTTTTTAATCTAAAAAGTATAAATATTAAGAATTGTTAACATATACTTCTTGTTTCTTTTGAATACAAATTTTTAAAATCTCAAGTTTAAGCAAATTATAAATATTGT
Organism: Belonocnema kinseyi; assembly: GCF_010883055.1. Taxonomy (NCBI): domain Eukaryota; kingdom Metazoa; phylum Arthropoda; class Insecta; order Hymenoptera; family Cynipidae; genus Belonocnema; species Belonocnema kinseyi. The sequence goes on from NC_046657.1 coordinate 169,772,124, forward strand.
TTTGAGTTTTCTTCATGTTTTATTTTTTTGTCTCTATTTCCATTATTTTTGTATTTCTGGTTTTCCCGACAGTCTTTTCGATCCGAAAGCATTCATGCACTATTCTGCATATATGTCCTCTGTATATTTAATTTAAATTAGGAGACAAAATGTAAATACTTAGATTCTTACATGCACTTTAAATTTGCAAAACAAGTCTTACCACATATATTAATCAAATGCCATGTGATGTTAATTTTTAAAATATCGTAAATCTTAGAAAAAAACTTTTAACTATTACAACAAAAGCAAAATGATAATTTACAACAGTTTAAATTAAGTCAGCACAGAAAAAAAAACAGAAAATAAATTTTACATCGATTTCCGATGAAAGATTCTCTGCAACAGAAATTAACTTCACAGGATGAACTTTACACAAATATCGGTTACACTTTCTTTTGTTTTTCCATGAGAAACACGCGTTTTTTGAAAAACGCGAAGTTGGCTAAACAAAAATTTATCGCTCTAAAAACTTTCCTGCGACAAATTTTATTATTAGTTTTTCCTGTGAGGTCTCTCTCTTCTTCTCTTCTCTTTTATTCATTCGTCTTATTTCGCTTCGGCTCTTCCCTTTTTCTTTCCTGATCGCTCCTTCTATCTCTCCCTTCTGTAATTCTCTCACCCTCTTTCGTCTCTCTTCGCCTCTGCTCATCTATGTTCCTTTTTCGCTCTCATCTTTTTCTCTCCCTCTGTCGTTTCTTTTTGTCTCTGCTCGTCACTTTTCCTTGCACACTCTCTCTTTCTCTTATGATTTTCTCTCACTCTTTTCGTCCTTTTTCCCCTCTACTCTTCTCTTTACCGTTTTCGCCCTTTCTCTTCTTATCTTTTCTTCCCCTCTTTGGTCTTCTTTCGCATCTGCTCTTCTCTTTTCCTTTCTCGCTATTCCTCTTTCTCTCTTCTACTATACTCTCATGCTCGTTTATTCTCTCTATTTTGTTATGACTTATTTTCTCTCGCCTTGTTATTTAACTAACTGTTATGCAAATATCGTCTTTTATTTAAGTGTCTCGTAGCTCGATCTCCACCTAGCGCCGAATTTTTGTTTGTGACACATCCAGGACAAAACGCAATTGTTCGATAAGGATATTGAGTAGAACCTTTTTTCTTTACACATACATTTTTAAACAATCCGCAATTTGTGCACCGCTCACAGACATTGAAAATGGTTGACCTCGCATCGTGCTCTTCATGGTTCCCAAAAATATTTTGCTCACTATGCGAAATCTTTCTGGAGGAGGTTGAGTTAGTCATTTGTCATTTTAATATATTCAATATCTGTAAAAAGTAGACAATCGAAGATTTTGCACTGTAATTCTCAAAGAACAATATCGGATAAGCGAAGTCAAATGGACGGTTTACTTACTGCTCGTATGAGGGCATAGCACTGAACCTTCAGGTCGACCTCACCTTCAAGTATTGTTTTTGGACCTTTACTCTCGCATTGAGCAAACCGACCATTTGGCCAAGAGTATCATAATATACTATTCTGCTATTGTTCTACATTAAGTACAAGTAATCAGTGAAAGAAAGAGAAACAAGTACCGGGCGTTTAACTGAAAATTAGAATATTTTTGAAGATTTTCCTGCAGCCTTCCGCGTTCAAATGTGGATAAGCGACAGTCATTCGATAAGAATATTGAAAAGCTAAAAACATGTGTTTTATCATTTTTCATGTTAACTAAACAGTAGAAATATTGATTTGAGTAATTCTATTTTTTGTTTCCTTCTATAAAGTTGCAGACTTCACTAACATATTTTTATGTGAAAACTAGTATTTATAATTTACTTTAATAAATAAAATGTGTAGTTTTTATCATAATATAATACGCGGATAATTCAAACAATAAATTACATAGAAAAATTCAGATACACGTGTCCAAATGACGTGGCTCCATCTCGGAATAGACCAAATGAAGAGGTGCAAAGTCGCACGGCGAACTCTTGAAGCTTTGAGGGAGAAAGTACCTTTAGTGGCCGAAAAAAAAGTCTTTTTTGCAGTTGATTTGTAGGGAAATGCAGACAGTTCTTTTCATATAAGTATAATATTTATTTAAAGTGATGTCTGAGGTTAAAAAAAAATTTTTCACAAAAGTGAAAATTGAAATTTAACAAATTTTTCAAACATCTTGTAAGGCATATCGCCGCTAACGTCGTAAATTTTATAAGCGATGCTGGTCGCAATTTCCATCTGAAATCAACAAACCAAACTTTTTCTTAATCGAGAGGGATTTTTATCGTAGATAGACTAAAATATTTTCGAAATTCGAAAATTAACCCTTTAAAACAGGTTCCCAAACAAAAATTACGATTTTCACAAAACATTTCGTTGTACTTGCCGTAAAAAAGGGTCTAAAAATTATTTGTTTTTGAAATCTTTAGTCTATATAGAACAGTTTTTTATGCTCTTCAAAATGAATGCTAGATGATGAAAATCGGTTTACTAGTTTTTTCATTATCACTTACCCAATTTTGAAAAACATGATTTCGAGAAAACGCCGTTCACTGGCGGATTCTCACAGCGTTGACGCTCGGCGAGCTCGCGGATGCCAGCTACTTCCGAGAAGCACCTCTTCCACAATTTCGAGAATTAGCTTTGGAAACTTTGACACAATATTCTAAGGCGATATACCTATCGATTAAAATAATAAAACATCGATTTTTTCAAGTGTCTAAAGGTACTTCCCCCCTTAAAATCCCATATAAATTTTATTGCGAAAATCAACGCCTTCAACTATGTAGCTCGTTTTTATTTGGTTTCCACGAATTGGCATCTTTTTATTTGTTTTCTAAAAATGTCAGAAATTGCCGGTACGGCCAGCGTAAGTATTATTAAAAATAACGGCTAAAAAACGAGCGAGAAATTTCTTTAGGAACCGTCGGAAAACCTATTAAATTCCACCTATAGAGATGTTTTTGACCCTTTGAAGAGAATGTTCCATTTAAGAAGTTTAAAAAAATGCAGAGGCCTGCCGCGTGCACATTAACGGGTTTAAGGGATTTTGAAAAAACTTGTTCTTTAAATCAATAATAAAATGAACGTAATTTAGTTTCTTTTCTTATATTTTATCTCATCGCGTCTTAATAAACATTTTTTCTGATTAACAGACACTCAAAACATTTAGTTGAAGGCACGCGATAGGGTCAAGAAACCGATCACAGAATTTTCGAGTTACCGAGGAAATAATAATAATTCGATTCGATCAGATAAGCGCAGAAAAACTGAAGTTAAATTTTGTTAAATGTAAAATTTTCCGCTGTTAAAGTTTACAGGTTATTTGGTGACACTTTATCCTACGATGGAATAAAAGCTGTCCTCTGCTACATTGTCCTTAGCAGCAATGGGAAAAAGGCAAAGTATGAGTGAACTCGAGTTCTAAATCAGGACACCAGATTTAAAAGAACACAGAAAAAAAGTTAAAATTTGTTACAGTTAATACTTGCAACAGTTAAAAATTAAATATATTTTGGCTAAAATTTGAACCAGGTTAGGAGAATAATTTTGATCTCGTCTACTGCGTCACGCTGAAGTAAGCAAATTTTGGTAAAACGTGTAGAAGAAATAACAGAAAAAAGAAAAATAATTGTTCTTACCGATATAGTGTCTCCTCCGAAACAAATTACACTTTTGTAGACGAATCAGAACTTATTTATAATATAATTTAGCAAAAAGCGCAAAAACAACTGACAGATGGGAATCCCCATTTCTCTCCAATTTAATGAAGTTAAACGATGATAGATAGCGCCAGCGCAGCGTCGCGATTCTCGCTACATCTCGAATAAAAATGAAGCGTTTATAAGGCGAAAGATTATCCTGGCAAGGTTAAAAATCGAAAATTATCTTCGATTAATGTAAAGTTTATCCAGCAAGGTTAATTTTTGTTGCGGTAAATCTTTCACCTGGAATCGACGTAAACCTTATCTTTTGTTTTTTCTGTGAGTGTTAACCCGCCTGAAATTAAATTATCATATGACTCGGACTCTTAATTGTCGTGTATTTGTTTCTGTATACATATCATTTTATATTAAAGTTTGCAACATTTCCTACGGCAATAGATGTTTTTTTTCATTATGACTGCAAATGAAAATTGCAGGCCAATTACTGCAATTATACTCATGCAGAAAAAACAGTCTGCTAATGTTACAGAATGTTGACAGCATGTGCCTTCTATAATGTTTTCTGAAAATCCTGTAAGATCTCTGTAATTTCACGTGGACTATCTAGACAGTAATGCGCTACGTGGAACGCTATGCTCTTGACTATTTTAAGTTAGAACCGCTGTAATATGAATAGACTTTTTTGTGCGTGCTTAGTCTTATGTGGTGATTATTCAAATCGAACCAAAAACTTAAAAGCAAGACCCTGCGCTTGTGTGAAGAGCAGAATAAGAGTTTTAGAAACCTTACTTGAAATCTCCTTGCCGTTGTAAGAATTTTTTTAAATTAATTTTTTCTGAAAAAAGATCTTCTTTCTTTCCGCTGGGAATCGAACCACATACCTTGCGATTTCCGGTAGAGTGCTTTCCCATTAAGCTACTAGAGAGATCGAGACTAGAATCCTTTTTCAGAAATACACGCATTATAATGCAATGTCTTACAACGCGATGGGAGACTGACTACTGGCGCAGTACTGTGCCAGCACTGGCAGGGTCGGCGCAATACTGACCTCCAGTACTGGCGCAGTTCTGGCAGGACCTTGGGATGATAACTATATACGGTACTGGCTTTCAGTACTGCACCAGTGCTGGCAGCCAGTACTGGCGTAGTAATAGACATTCAGATTAGACATAGTTAAGCCGACGCTCGTTTAAATTTATAACAGGAAGAGGCCAGCATAAGATGTGTGATCTATAATATCGCTTAAAGGATAGAATAGCTTTATTTTTCGTATGAATTTCTATACACTTTTTACAAATCCAACAAAAATGACTGTGGCTGATCATTAAATAAATCCCAACATGGATACGATTGAACATTTTTAATCGTATCTCGGAAACCATCGAAGATTTTTTACATTTTTTCGGCTTAAATTAAATATAATATTTTAGGCCCTATGTTATATAATTTTCAGATTTTTTCAACAATTTTCCTATGTCATGCTAAAAGTTAAAGTCGAGGTACAAAATTTGAGAAAATCTTGAATTTTTTTTTAACCTTGCACGTTCTGTCTTCTCTTCAAAACGTCAAAAATATAACTGTTAGGCACTGTTTGACGTGGAATTTCATAAGCTTTCCAAATGTTAAAAAAATTGCGCTACCACTTTTCTTCACCGAGTTATCGTGGCTTAAAGTCAACATATATATATATATATATATATTCGGTTTTTGATCTATGATTTGTGCCAGTATCGGTACAGTAATTGAACTGCAATTTCCTTAGTACTGTTCCAGTACTGGTCCGCCAAGATTTGACTGGACTTTGACAAGACCACTGGCTCACTACTGCGCCAGATTTAAGTTACGGCTCGATGCAGGTATTTCCCATTGGGAAGTCAAACTTTGCAAGGAGTCTGTATTATCATAAAAGAATAACATAATTTCTTAACGTCTATACAGACTAGATGGAGCTATTAATTAACAATTTTTAAAATTAAACCGTTCTGAAAAAATTCTTTCGCTCAACTGAGAAAGTACCACGGAAACTTTGTTAAGAGAAAATTTAATTAAAAAAATTTTTAATTCATAGCTTGATCGAGTATATATAGACTTTAAGAAATTCTGTTATTCTCTGATGATTATACAGATTCCTTGAAAAATTTGACATATAATACCTGACATAATAATGCGTGTATTTCTAAAAAAAGACTTATTTCTCGATCTCTCTACTAGCTGAATGGGAAAGCACCCGACCGACAATATTTTTTTTGACAAAATGGTTCAAACATAGCTCCATCTTGTTTGTATAAACGTTAAGAAATTCTGTTATTCTCTTATGATAACAAAGATTCCTTGTGAGCATTTTCATGCCTCTATGTTGAGAATTAATGGTAACCTATTGATAACAATTTTGAAGCGTGAGCTTACATGGTTTACATCAAATTGCATTTTTCATTAATAAATCACCTACTCTTTCCATTGGTGAAAGAAAATGTGGTTGAAATTCTTTATTTTGGAGAAAATTGAAAAATAAAATAGTAACTCTATAATTATTTTTTATATTTGCAAATTCGATTCTTGCCTTTTAAGAATGATAAATTATGTTTCATTCAACTAGAAAATTTCTTTGAAAACATGTGGGAGTGTCAAAAATTATTTTAAAGTGACCTGGTAAGATTTGTCATTTTCGTAAAGCTTGAAAATTTATTGTAAACAAAATACTCTACCGAAAATTTTAAAACTTATTTAGAAATAAAGATGGGTACCAACCTTTTGCAGGATGTTTAATAAAACTGTTCATCAAAACTTATTCTTCAAGATATTCGTTTTCGGAAACCTGACAATAAGCAAAAAATGCCACCTTTAAACTCGCGTATAGTTAGGTCTATTGTTTTCTAGGTAATTCGTATTTCTCAACTATGAATGTTTTCTGTCTATACTTTATATACATATTTGTATGTGATGTCTTTACTCATAAGGTCTTAATTAACTTTTTGTATATTGAAATAAAATACAATAGAATCTTAATCGAATAAAAAAATTAAGAAATATACGCTATCCCTATTATATATTGTTAAATAAGAAGACAACAAGCTTTTAAACGGGAAAAAGGCTTGAACTTTTATTAAACTTAATCTTAGGCACAACTCTCAATCTGATACTCAATCGACAACTGATATAGAAAAACAAAACAAACTTTGACGTAGCTAGGCAAACATTCGAATCTCACTTTTATTCGAAAACCTCGCTCGTAAGAATATTTGGACCAATTTCACCAACTCTGATTAAATCCATGATTAACTAATCCTGATTATTTTTAATCAATGATTAAATCAGCGTTAACCACCGACGCGTCCTACCAAGCATTTTCAACCTCTGGTTAGCTAATTGTATACTTTCTTCGTAATAAGGTCTAGTTTCTAGGTCTTTCTGTTGTAACGGCGACTCTGATAGGTTAGAACGAAATTCTTCATGAACACTCAGCGCCATATTAGCATATGATAAGATTCCCAAAGTTTGAGGTTACGAGTGGTTTCAGTGGCAAGTGTAATAGAAGAGAAGTGGAAATTGTGTCTGAATATTCGTGGCCTTCTCTGAATGTGGTTAAGCATTTCCTCATCATCAAATGAGGATAAAATATCATTGTAAAACAGAGCCATATTTTCTTCCTGTATACTGCACTTAATGCACTTGCACTTCAATTTCGGAGTTATGTTACTTTAATCACTGATTAAACTCTATAACCAGTCATTATTGGGCGGTTAAGTTAACCCGTGAGTATCTTCCCCTGATCATGATTAAAATAAAGGTGGAACGCAAAGTATTGATTAAATAAGGTTAATCAATGATTAACGATTTTATCAGAGTTGGTGAAATCGGCCCTTAGGGTTACAAAGTATTTTTAATGTGATTCCCTATTCGGTTTTTATTTTTTACACATCACACAGTTGTTTAGTAACCTCACAGATTAAATACATGCTGAAATTGTTTAGCGTTTCTGTAAAACAATAAAAATACTTTGTTTAAAAGGAAAGTTTTTGAAAAATATTTGCCCACAAAATAAATTTGATACTGCCTTTGTGGAAGTACATCTTTTACCAGAATTTAAGCAGTAATTACTTAAATTAAGAACAAAGCAAACAAAAACAGAAGCGCTTACTTCTTTATAATTATAAGGAATTATGCTTGCATTTTCAAGAAGTTAAGCCACACATAAAAATAGTTATTTCTGAGTTCTACGAGCTTAGACCCAAATATTACAATAACCTTAAATAATTAAATTTCTTCTAACAATAAGTGAAGAAAATCGAAGGTTCATTTTAATGGCCTTATTGGCTAACTTTCGAATCTTAAATGAAAAAAGTCGAAACAGTTGCCAGATTTCTTGGCGGGGTGCTTCTACCAAACACTTAGTGTATTCAGTGGGGATTGATTTCGCTAAAGCATTATTTCTCTGAAGCATGATTTGTCAAAATTCTGCTATTTTCAGACCGCAAGGCTTGCGGGCAGACTTCATAGAAAAACTTGCTGCGTATTTTGCTTATGAAGAGAAGCATCTGGACCATCCGAAGGCCACTGAAGAGGTACTATATCACATATAAGTCCTATGTATTATCTCATGCGGAGATGATAGGGGGCAAAATAGAATGCCAGTCAAGTTAGGCATATGTTTATTTCAACAATTTATGATATGCTAAGAATATACAGTAAGGACGTTTACTATGTAGTCATAGGGAATATAATTATATAAACTCTAGCATACAACGCAACTCGTCTTGCATTTGTGTAATGCAAAAAAGTACTATATAGGCGATTTTTATGCGGTTTCCAAATCTCACGCGCTCGAGATCTTGCGTTGAATGGTCAAAGGCTTCGAGACTCAGAAGACGTGCGCAAAATATACGGATAACCAAATTCTGAAAAAGGTTATATTCCCCAGGATTTACCGCGTATTTCAAATAAATAATTAGTTACGAATTAACAACAATGTAACACAATATTAAAATGGGTTCACGAAAATTCTCGGGACGTGGTTTCTTTGGGAAATTTTTCTCAAATCTTTGTTTGCGAAATCTTTTTTATTCGTTGAAATCATTGAATTATTTGAAATCTATAATTAGTAAAAAAAAAACTTGTAAAATGTTTTGAAACATTTTCAAATCTTCCAAATTTTTTAAAATCTTTGAAATCTGGTGAACTGTGACCTTTCAAAATCTTTGAAACCCTTTACATCTTTTAAAAGTTTTAAAATCTTTGTGAAATTATTATGAAATATTTAAAATCGGATAAACACGCCTTTGTAAAATGATCAAAATACTTGAAAATTTGTTGTCTTTAAACTCTGACTTATTGACACATTTATTTTTCGTTGTTATATTTATTTACAATATTTTCCATACGTTTCGACACAAAACTGTTCGAAAAATACGGAAATGACGTAAATACTGGCACGTGCGCACTGTCGACGTCTAGAATAAAAAGGTCTATTCTGAAGCTGAGTTAATATTGAAGATTTCAGCTAATAATTTTTATCATTTCTAAGTTGAATTTCAGATTCATCGTTGCAATTTTTATAATCATACGGATTGCAATTTTCTTTGCAGTTAGTCAAAAGCGTTTGATTCCCATATTTTATTCAATAAGTAAAACAACAGATTTTATCACCAATTAATCACGTACAACCTGCAGATATTCACTTTATTTAATTAATCAAGATCGAAGTACAAAACGATTTTGACACTTGTCAAACGTCAAATATCACTTACGTACCGTTACATTAGTGAAAGCCAACTCTAATTTTTAAGAAGGTACTTAATGGACGTCCCGAATGTATTTATGAACAATTTTAATGTTGTTTTACATTTTTTTTAATTCGTAACTAATTATTTATTTGATGTGCATGGTGAATCCTGGGGATCATAACCTTTTTCAGAATTTGGTTATACGTATATTTTGCGCACGTCTTCTGAGTTTCGAAGCCTTTGACCAGTGTTGCCAGATCAGTTTTTTCGTTTCCCGCGAGGGGTCGCTCGAAAACCCGCTAAAAACCGCCAAATTCAAAGAACAATTGTTTCTACTAAAGCT
>NC_046657.1:169781940-169790838 GCF_010883055.1 Belonocnema kinseyi
CCGCTAGTTTTCCCGCCAACCGCAGTAACTTAATTTTTACCGCTGACATGGTTTCAAAACCGCTAGATCTAGCGGGAAAACCGCCAATCTGGCAACACTGCCTTTGACCAATCGGCGCAAGATCTCGAGCGCGGGAGATTTGGAAACCGAATTAAAATCGCCTATACTGTACTTTCTTGCATTACACACATGCAAGACGGGTTGCATTATACGCTAGAGTTTATATAATTATATTCCCTATGACTAAATAGTAAACTTTCTTACTGTATACCTTTTACAGGAACAAGAAGATTTGATGATGGCAATGTTGTCGTCAAAATATTTGGCGAGATAATGGATTTCTCTTCGTCGGAATCAAATAATCCTGACGTACGATAATTTACGTAAGCAGAAGGAGGGCCCACTAATTGAGATGGATGTGAAACCAAAGAGAAAATTCCATTGCCAATCCCCGGAGAGGTACCATGACTTCGGTTACGATGCAGAAGTCCCCCACTATAAGAACTAATTTCCTGCGAAAATTCCTCGCTGCTCAACACAGAGCAGTTAGAGCTCTTTAGGGAGGCTACCAGAAGGCCGCTCGAAAGAGTGTCCCCACATCAGTGATCAAAACTCAAGACCTCTTTCTGCAGGGGAGGGGTTGTGTATTTGTGACAGCTGACTCAGTAGCTACAGGTTGGCTACACAAGAATTTGGTCGAGACAAGGTCTTAGGAAGGCGCATCTCTCAAGGTGGATGGGGTTAAGTTGCTCCAGAGGATGTTTAGAGCTACGACGTGGTTCCCAGGAAAACTGGTAGAACCGCGGAGTGGTGGAACCTTCGGCTGGAGGGATTTAACCCGTCACTTAAGATAGCGTCTTGGCGGCTCGCCTGGCACGGTAGGCCTCAGGAAGAGTACACAGCTGAAGAAGTCAAACATCTCCTAGTTGTGCAAATTCCTGAGTCACAGATGAGGGCCCTTGCGGCCCTTAACAACAGGCCCTTCTAGCTTTTTAGACAGGTCAACTTTAAGTTTGCCAGCCAGGGGAAGGTGGAGCCTGTCAGTAGAGTGGAAGATCAGGATCAGACTTGAATGACTACTCCCGGTCTAACCATTACCCAGATTTACTTGCATCATAGCAAAGGCGCCTCTGCAGTTTTGCAGAGGGGCATCGCTGTGAGGAACACAGGAACCTGGTTAGTTCGAGAAACTATTAGGGTTTTAGGGCGGGCTGGTTTTTGTTACAGGGACCCCAAGGCGGCCAATCCAAGGGTCTGCATACTAGCGAAGGGAGTCAACGTGGTCCCGCTGCTTGAGCTATGTTCCAGTGACCTGATGGTGATAGTCACGGATCTTAAAGGAATAGGAGGGTTAGTCATTGGATCGGCTTACTTTCCATATGACAGAGATACCAATCCTCCAATGGAGGTACGTACGCTGGTGGAATTCTGCAAGGTAAGCGGTCTTCCTCTTCTGCTGGGGTGTGATGCTAATTCCCACCATACTTTGTGGGGTCAATTAGAGAAGTGGATACCCTGGATATGGCGGGCGAGATTTCACGGAAGCCATCAAATCTACTTATGAAAGTAATTGTCGACCTTCAAAAGTCCGAAAGGCTGGGAGACACACTGGTAGAATGCGAAGCTCGAAGAGCTTCGCAGGCAATCCAGAGAGAGTTTCAGACGTGCAAGTTCTGGCAAAACGAAGGAACTATGGACTTCATTTACATCGATGAGGGATGAGTATAGGAGTGCAATACGTAAGGCAAAGCATGAAAGCTGGACCAACTTTTGCACTGATATTGAGAAATGAGCAAAGGCGGGGGATACTCAGAGTCTGACGGGGATAGCTTGGCTCACCTGATCAAGGCACATTTTACGGGCTTGACAAAGTTAGGAGAAGAGGGGACGACACCTCCGAGACAATCCAAGCCGCCCGCGGCCTGACTGGGCCTGAAACAGCGGCTAGCTAACGAGATTGTTACTACAGTCGGGGTCAGGTGGGCCCTAGAGTCCTTCAGTCCTTACAAGTTCTCTAGTCCAGATAGCATATATCTAGTCCTCTTACAGAGGGCTAGTCAGATCATCATTGGGCCGATTTTGAGACTTTCTAGGGCCAGTCTGACGTTAGGTTATGTTCCGGCGGCATGGAGGGGTGCGAGAGTAGTCTTTATTCTGAAGGCAGACAGGATCGGTTATACTTCACCCAAGGATTTCCGAAGGTCCAGAAAGCTGGAATTATAACATTGTCAAATAGATGTGGGCACTATGCCATAATTTAGTGCTTATTTAGAGCTAATTTATTCTGCAAAAAAATGTTGTGCCCGGTAATTTTGGTCAAAAACATGTTGTAATGCTAGCTTCAGCTGAAGCTCCAACTCCGCTATGCAAAACTTGGAAACTATTAGTGGTATTAAATTCTCCTTTGTGCCGGAATTTAGCGCTAATTAAGTGCCCTGGATTTGTGCTATGCAAAAAATCCGGGAACTTTTATTTACCAAAAACGTGTAGTAATGTTGGCTTCAGGTGACTCTGATATGCGAAACTTGGAAACTATGAGTGGCATCAAATTCTCCTTTGCGCAGGAATTTATAGATAATTAAATGCTAATAAGTGCTGCAAAAATTAAAATTTTGTGGCAGGTAATTTTGGTTAAAAACATATAGTAAGGCTGGCTTCGAAGTCACCTGAAGCCAGCATTACTACACGTTTTTGGTCAAAAAAGTGCCAGAAATTTTTGCATAGCAGAAATCCAGAGCACTTAATTAGCACTAAATTCCCGCGCAAAGCTGATCTTGTTATCATTAATAGTTTCGGAGTTTCACATGCTAGAATCACCTGAAGCCAGCATTACTACACGTTCTTGGTAAAAAAAAGTGCCCGGATTTTTTATGTAGCACAAATGTTATCACGAATAGTTTCCGAGTTACATATACCAGTCAGTTGAAGCCATCATTGCTACATTTTTTTGGTGAAAATGACCGGCCACAAAATTTAGTTTTTGCAGAATATATTAGCACGTAATTAGCTCTTTATTACTGTAAAAAGGAGAATTTGATACCACTAATAATTTCTCAGTTTCACAGACAAGAGTCACCTGAAGCCAGCATTACTACACTTTTTTGTAAAATAAGTGCCCGGATTTTTTGCATAGCACAAATGCAGAGCACTTAATTAGCACGAAATTCCTGCGCAAAGAAGAAATTGTTATCGTGAATAGTTTCCGAATTTCATATACCAGTCATTTGAAGTCCTCACTACTACATGTTTTTGATTAAAATTACCGGGCACAAGATTTACTTTTTGCATGATATATTAGCACTTAATTAGCACTTAATTCCTGTCCAAAGGAGAATTTGATACCACTAATAATTTCCGAGTTTCACATACCAGAGTGACCTAAAACCAGCATTACTACACTTTTTTTGTAAACAAAATGTGCCTGGATTTTTTGCGAAGCCAGAGCACTTAATTAGCACTCTATTCCTGCACAAAGGAGTACATGTTATCATGAATAGTTTCCGAGTTTCCAGTCATCTGAAGCCATCATTACTACATTTTTTTGACCAAAATTACCGAGCATAAAAATTTAGTTTTTGCAGACAATATTAGCCCTTAATTAACACTAAATTCCTGTCCAAAGGAGAATTTGAGACCACTAATAGTTTCCGAGTTTCGCATACCAGAGTCACCTGAAGCCAGCATTGCCACACGTTTTTAGTAAAAAAAAGTGCCCGCATTTTTTGCATAGCACAAATCCAGGGCACTTAATTAGAACTAAATTCCTGAACAAAGCAAAACATGTTATCATGAATAGTTTCCGAGTTCCATATACCAGTCAGTTTAAGCCATCATTGCTACATTTTTTGATCAAAATTACCGGGCACAAAATTTAGTTTTTGCAGAATATATTAGCACTTAATTTGCACTTAATTCTTGTCCAAAGGAGAATTCGATACCGCATTTTTTGCATAGCACAAATCCAGAGCACTTGACTAGCACTAAATTCCTGCACGAAGGAGAACATGTTATCATGAAAAGTTTTCGAGTTTCACATACCAGAGTCACCTGAAGCCAGCATTACTGCACGTTTTTGGTAAAAAAAAGTGTCCGGTTTTTTTGCATAGCACAAATCCAGAACACTTAGTTAGCACTGAATTCGTGCGCAAAGGAGAATCTGATACCACTAATAGTTTCCAAGTTTTGCATACCGGAGTTGTGGCCTTATCTGAAGCTAGCATTACTACATGTTTTCGACCAAAATGGCCGGGCACAAAATTTTTTTTCTGCAGCATAAATTAGCACTAAATAAGCACTAAATTATGGCATAGCCCCACATCGATATAACCATGATATAATTTCAGCTTCCGGGAACTTGACCCATTAGCCTGACATCTTTCCCACTAAAATCAGTGGAAAGACTCGTGGACAGATATACGAGGTGTTTTCAAAAAATAAGGTGACTTTATGGTTTTCTTACAAAATATTCATTTATTCCTCAATATTTATGTTGTCCCCTTCAAAGTAATCCCCTTCAGATATAATACACTTGTGCCAACGCTTTTTCCAATCATGGAAGCACTTCTGATAATAATTTTGTGGTATAGCCTTGAGTTCTTTCAGAGATGCAGTTTTTATCTCCTCAATCGTTGAAAATCTATGTCCTTTCATGGGTCTCTTCAGTTTTGGGAAAAGAAAAAAGTCACTGCGGGCCAAATTCGGTGAATATCATTATTGACTTCATTCAACATCTCCTGAGCGATGGTCATGCGATGGATCTTTTGATCAAAATTAAGCAGTTTTGGAACAAATTTCGCTGACACACGTCTTATGCCAAAACGTCCGAAAAGATAGCATGGCATGAGCCAACCGATATGCTAACATCTTCAGCAACTTCTCTGATGGTAATTCGGCGATTTTTAACACCATTTCTTCCACTGCTTGAACGTTTTCATCTGTTGTTTACGTGCTGGGACTTCCAGGGCGAGGTTCGTCTTCGACATCCTCTCGGCCTTTCTGGACCAGCTTCTACCACTTATACACATTTTTCTTACTCAGAGTAGACTCACCGTATGCAACTGTCAACATTTCAAGAGTTTTAGAACACTGGCTTCCATTTTTCACACAAAATTTAATGCAAACTCTTTGCTCCATTTTTTTCGAAAGAAGAAAATCGCCAAGCACACCAAACCCTTCCAACCTTTTACGCCTCTGTCGGAAAAACGACACGAGCTATATAGTCGAAACTGTGAACATATGATTGTGACATAAGGTCTTGTCAAGCAGTCCTCTTCACAAGCAACAACAAGCTTATAGGGCTGGTCACTCGACTGAGACGGCTCTAAGCACTGCAGTTAACCTAATTGAAGAACAACTGAAGCAGAAAGTACTCCCGATTGGAACCATAATGGACATCAAAGGAGCCTTTAACTACACCTCCGGAGAGGTGATCAGGGCGGTCATGATCGCACAAGGTGTGCTTAATGCGGTCGTGTAATGGACCTGCCATATGTTGGTCAGTAGGAAGCAAACCACGACTAAGGTCCATTTTATGGAACCACTTTATATGGAACCGTTGACTCGGAATATCCGCTGGGAGGTGTTTTATCACCTTTGCAGTAGTTTCCTGGTAGTGGATGAACTGCTTCATCTACTCACGAGACAGTGCCACCACGTTATAGGCTATGTCGTCTGGTGGAGCAGGGTCGAACTTTCTACTGTGAAATTCCAACTGGAAAGGATCAGGGGACTGATTCTGAGTGTTATCACTGGTGCCTCGAAGTCGAAACCCACGATGGCCCTAGGAGCACTAATAGGTTTGGAGTCCTTCCATTTCACTATAAAGGCCGCGGCTGTGAAAGCGGCCTGGAGATTAAATGTAGTAAACGGTAGCAGTATCTCGACAGTTGTGTGGATACCAATCGACATCGGGAGGAAGGCGACACTGAACATGCTCAGGGACAAAATGTCCACACGTCGCTACCTCTTCGACAAGAAATACCGAGTTAGCCTATCCACGAAAGAGTAATGGGTTAATGGTGAGGCTCACCTGCCCAGTAATGGAGGCAACTGGTTAACAAATGGCTCCAGGAACAAGGAGAATGCTGGAGCAGGTGTATATCGTAGAAGAAACGGAATAGGCTTCACAATTGCATTGGGGCCTACACAACAGTTCTACAATCTGAGATTATGGCCTTGCTCCATTGCGCCTATAAGGCAATGAAGTATAGCGATGAAAGAAACATTCGCAACTGCTCAGATAGCAGGGCTGCTATCATGGCTCTAAATGGAACAACGACCACGTCGCTACTAGTATGGGAGTGCTTTGAGGCACTGAATAAGCCAGCGACAGAAAACCGAGTCACTCTGCTCTGGATCCCTGGACACAGTAGCATCAGGGGCAATGAGATATCGGACAGGCTAGCAAAGCTAGCAGCAAAGGAAAACTTTAATGGACCTGAGCCAGTTGTAGGCATTTCCAGTAAGCTGGTCACAGAAGATATTAACAGTTGGTTGACCGAGGAATATCAGAATGAGTGGGATGCAGTCTCTGGCTGTAGACAGGCTAGAATACTCTAGAAGGGGAAGGAATTTTGTTTACTGTCGCAAATGTGCACAAAAGTGTCCGCTTAGCATCCAACACCTCGCAGTACCACAGGTGGTGGATGCTGAGCGGACATAAATGAGAGATATGCAGCGATATAAGCGCGAGAGTATATAGGTCAGAGAGGATATAACCGCGGTTCCACTGTACTTCATTTATTATTATTTGTTATTATTATTTTGTTTTAGAAAATCGTAGATAAAAAAACTCGACGGATTTGAAAAGTTCAGATAAGTTGTGCACTTTTGTGCATATTTGCGACTGTAAAAAAATTCCTTCCCCCTCTATTTTTTGATTGAAAAGAAAATTGCTTAAAAAAAAGGATTTTTTTTTAATTTGTTAATTATTACTTGAGAATCAATAGTTTCCGTTTTTAAACCATTGCAGCGTGTAGAGAATACCCGAAAATAGTAGAAAAGAGTATTTTACAATAAATTCTTTTCCTTTTTTATAAAATTATTCAAGCTCAAACGTAAGAGAGAAATTTCTTCGTTTTGGGACTTAATGGGTTAAGCTCGGGAGGCTTAAAGTCAAAGTCCTAACAGAAATGTTTATAGGATATGAAAACCTGCGGTATCACAGACATAAGATAGGCCTTGTAGAAAGTCCCCTCTGTCGTCTGTGCGGAAAGGATAATGAGTCTTCCACTTATATTCTATCACTGCCATGCGATTGCGGGGCATCAGTGAGTCTGAAATATCAGCCAACAGTGTGCTGCGGTCCTCTGCTTATGGAGAGAACTTTGGGGCAACGCTTAAGGCTTATAAGGGGACGCAACGGGATCACCCAAGCTTCAGGGGCTGTGACAGTCTTAACCCAGAATATTAATAATAAAAAATTGTGGAAATTGTATATTTTGTAGAGAAATTCAATTTCGTTGTTTAAAATGCATCTATTTGATTACAAACTCATGTTTCTAACTGAAAACTGATTTATTATACCTATTGATTGACAATCTATCTTTTTTAGGTGAAAATTTATATATTTTGTTGAAAATGAATCTTTTTGGTAATTAATTTACATTTTGGGTTGAAAATTCAACTTTTTGTTTTTATCATTAATTTAACTAATTTTAATTAATTAAATTAATTTTTAATTCATTTGATATTTGGTTGAAAATTAATCGTTTTATCTCAAATTTTATTTGGAAATTCGGGTTTTTGAAAAATTATTTCTTTTAGTTGAAAATACAACTATATCGTTGAAAATGCATGTGTTTTGTTCATAGAAAAAACAGAAGTTAAATTTTGTTGCATGTAAAATTTCCTGCTGTTAAAGTTCAGATGCTATTTGGCGAAAGTTTATCCTACGATGAAATAAAAGCTGTCGTCTACTACAGTGTTCTTAGCAACAATGGGAAGACGGCAAAGTATGAGTGAATTTGAGTTCCAAATCGGGACACGAGATTTAAAAGCACATTCTGATCTCGTCTACTGCGTGACGCTGAAGTGAGCAAATTTCAGTAAAATAAGTAGCAACAGAAAATACGAAAAAATTGGTATTACTGATATATCTCCTCAGAAATAAATTAGACTATTGTAGATTCATTAGAACTTATTCAGTACCATTTAACAAAGAGCACAAAAAACAAAATTGATAGGTGAAAATCCCCAGTTTTTCTCAAATTTAATGAAGTTAAACGACGATAGATAGCTCTGGTGTCGCAATTCTCACTACATCTCGCATAAAAATGGAACTATTATAAGGCGAAAGATTATGCTGCCTAAGTGGATGTTCTTGATTAAGAAATTCTTTCTCGCTGAATATCTTTATCTTTTTATTTGTGGATTCAGCTATTTGGTTGAATGTTGAACTCTTGTTAAAATAAATTCGGTTTTGTGAAGATGCGTGTTTTTGACTTGGAAATATATAAAAGTGGTTCGATATAAAAATATTTGGTAGCAAATAAGCTTTATTGATGAAAATGCATACTTGTCGTTGATAATTAAACTATTCATTTGAAAACTTGTCTTTTTTTGTTATAAATAAATCGTCTTGGTCAACATATCCAATTCTTGGATTAATATTCATGTATCCATCTGAATGTGGACTATTTGGTTGATAACACAGGCCGACAAAATTTGACAAAGGCCCGGAACCAGAGACCAGACCTAGTATACCCGAAGGTTTTTGCTGCGCTGAATCCGAATCCGACCTCAGAAAAATTCCATCACCCTCAGTTTTCGAGATATTGTAACCTCTGAAATCCATTATTCAGATTTAAGATAGCTTTTTTTTTCATCGATATATCATTGATTGAAGTTAAGTATTTTCGCAGTTTCGTAACAACGTTAAAACACCCTATATAGCATATG
>NC_046657.1:169790938-169822604 GCF_010883055.1 Belonocnema kinseyi
GCCATATCTCGGCTATGAAAAATCTTATCAAAAAGTTAGGCATCGCATTTTGAAGGTAAAGAGTAGTTCTTTACGATGCCATTGTCAATTTGTGAAAAAAAATTTTTCGCGATGTTACGGGGCCTCGAACACATCAAAATAACGGGTTTTTGACCCTTTTAGGTTAGAATATCTCGGAAACTGAGGGTGATGGAATTTTTCTGAGGTCAGATTCGGATTCAGTGCAGCAAAAACCTTCGGGTATAGTAGGTCTGGTCTCTGGTTCTGAGAATTGTTGGCCTGTGTAATTCATGTTTTGAGACTGATCCGTTTCGTTGATAATAATTAATTTCTTTGGTTAAAAATGTAACTATTAGTCTTGGAGCCAGCCAAAGTTTTTTGCGACCAATTTCCATCCGCCTAATACTTTGGGGAATGCTATACATAAGTGTTTTGGAAGCATATGGTAGTTAGCGTCAGTGGCGGCACTTTGGGCGCGTGGAGCAATTGCAGCCGCCCCAACAGGTAAGAAAAAAGTTTTCAATGATTCCCTTCTGCTTGAAACATTTTGAGATGATAGTTAATATAATATTTAAACAAAAAAAACTGTCAGCGTGCTCTATGTGGGTGGAAAGCCCGTCAGCTGAGGCAGGGATGTCGCCAGAGCGAAGCTTGCCTATATATAATACGCTAGCTGATTGGTTTTCCACCCGCATACAGCCAGCTGATTTTGCTTAATATTTTAAGTATTGTGTCAACTATTATCTCAGAAATTTTGACATAAATCAGCGGGTAGCAAGCGACAGCATTTGACCGGTTAGAATCGTTTGAAAATATATTTTTTTACTTGCAATTGTGACATAATAGAAGAATTCTTGAGTTATACCCGGTTTTCAAAGGGACGCGTCTTGATGATGGTGACCCTAAATTTTGCGAAATACGGTGCGAAATAGAGAAAAATTCAGACTAAATTGACATGCTAGGTGTGTGTCCTGTAACTGTATTTGTGATCAACCACCAGGCAAGCTGTCAACTTTACGCCATGCACGGTATCGGGGCATACATACGTTACGAGGTATCCACATACAGCTAGCTGAGGATTATTTTGATAAAAAATACCATGTTAATTATCATCTGCCGAAATTTTAAGCGAAAGGAAATCATTCTAATACTTCTTTTTACGTGTTCCCATGACCATCTGACAGTTTTTCCATGTCAATAGAGCCAACTGACGTTTTTTTGAAATATTATATTAACTATCATCTCACGAAGTTTCAAGCGAAAAGAAATCATTGAAAACTGTCTATTACCAGTTGGGGTGCTGCCACACTTAATCTGAACCGTTCCCAAAGTATTAGGCAGAAGGAAATGATTGATAAAAAATTGTCGCTGGCTGCCGGACTCTATCTTGTTTGAAACAAAATAGTGCATTAACCCTGAGCAACAGCGCATTCATTGAAAAGCAAGAAGTTTTATTCAAAACAATGATTTAAGAAAAAAAGAGAGAAAAATGATGAATAGAGAGTTTGTGGTTGATAATCATGAACAAGAAATTGCTGAAGAGAAGACTGCGAACTGCATACCCTTCATGTGTAGTATTGAAAATGAAATAACTTTCAATTCCACACTTTTCCGATTCAAGAATACGCAGCGTTTTTCTCCAATACTTTTTGTCGTAGAATCTAAAAAGAGGGGATAAAATACTAAAACTCTCAACATAAATTGAACGGATTAACCGATTTTCTACTATCTTTTTTTAATCGGCTCGTCCTTAAATAATGCACCTAATGCAGAATATTGAAATAAAATTCCTTCATATTGTTATAATTTTCAATTTCTCTCAACCGACTCTTATCTCTAGCAATAGCAATGTTGTGTGAAGCATGACAGGCACTTAATCTGAATCCTGGGTTCGGTCCTGAGTTTACGATGTTTACAGTATCTTGGAAAAATAACACTCTAGGCCACCCATTATTTTATTCAGAAACTAGCCTGCCCGATATTCCGCTCCCCATGGGTATACTCATGGTGGCGGTTTGTTCATTCCGAGACGCATAAAATTTATCATATTTTCAATTACTTAGAATAAAACAACAATCATACTATTCTTCGAAAAATCCCTCTTTAAGGAAGTACCTTAAGGCTTTTAATCTAATACTTGTATGAATTGGTGTTTTTCACGTGTATATTCAATGGATATATACGTGTATATTCAATACTATACAATATTCTGCAAGGTTCTTTTTCTTTAATTTGATCAACCACAAAAAAGATCGAAATGTTTCGTCGCCCCGAAATTCGGCAGGGAAAGTCAAATATTTTTTAAAAGTTTGATCAGTTGTCTGAAAATTTCGGGGTGACTAGTGTAACAGCTTCGACTATTCTATTGTAACAGCATTGGCTATTCTCCCCACTTCGTCGTCTAGGCATGCGCCTCTTAGCAGCGAAGAAGTCCAATAAAAAAGTCCTGTCTCACAGTTCAGGCACTTATACAAAGAAAATGTCTATTATTTCTCCAGACCATTAAAAAATTGGCGATTCTGCCAGGATCCTGTTTACGATATCCTGGGGAAGAAGTATCTACGGAAGACACCCAGTAATTTTAAAGAACGAGGATCTTCGACTCGAACTAGAACTCTACGGATTCTGTTCGCATCCCAGGCAACGACCACGAGAAGCTGAGACTTCCAAGGCATCTACGGAACCTTGGTAAAAGATCTGACGATCTTCCCATCCCAGAGAGAGCCCGCTGAACTAAGCGATAAGCCTCTGAAATAAGCGCATCATCGAGCCATGCCCGATTCAACCGCATAGCATAAGAACGTCTACGGCTGTCGAAGTACAACTGCTATCTACCTGGCTGACACGAAATGAGACGAAAGCAGAAAAAAGTAGGAATTATTCTAGTTTTAAGATAGTGTCGAATCTTGTTCAGATATTTCCCCAGTAGATAAGTCCTTTTCGCATACGTCGAACGGTGATTACATTGTCTCGGCTTTTTTTATAAGACCAAGTGAGGAAGTATTTCGGTGAATAGGCTGGCGTCAGTAGGTACGACGTTGTTGCTCCGCGTCCTCTATCTCCTCTAATAAACCAACGATCTACTCTGAATTAACCTTGAGGCATTGTTGTAGCACGATCCTGCAAGTGAAGGGTATAAAATGTATCAAATATTGTAAAATTAATAACGCGATTCGCGACACTTACACCCAACACTCGTAAATAGGACAAACTGGCGTTCCACGCCTATAGGGAAAATCTTAGCACTCAATAGCACACACAAACAGACACTTCTTCGGATTCTGATAGCAGTTCACGCAGATTAGACAATCCGTTTAGAACCGCACCCACCAGGTCATCAGAAGTTTTGAGGGAAGGTTTGAATAGTCAAATCACGGATCCACTATTGCTGATCCTGAGAAAATTAAAAATAATCGAGGATGTGCAACGAACCATGAGAGCCGACATGAGGATTTTGAACGATGAAAATTTAAAAAGGGCCAACGAGATAAGAGATCTCGCTGGGATCAGCAATGCCCTTCTAACAGAGGACGAATCCATTCGAGAACGTGAATCTTCGAACGAAGAAGTATCACCTGAACCAACTAAAAGAACCATTAAACCCGCTCCCCTAGTCCCGAATTCCTAAGAAAATGGTATGTGCAAGGCAACGCCACTCGCACATAACAATACACTGAGAAGCGTGCCGAACAGCAGTGTAACATCAATGCATGCAACGGGAACCTTTAAGCCCGGAACGAACCAGAAAAGACCACTGGGAGTAAGGAATATTCTGGAAATGAAGGATTCACAAAACCCGTTCGAATGTTACGGAGTAACAGAGGAAGAGCAAAAACAGATCGACAACTACGAGAAATCTGCCGAGTTTTAGCAATTAGCGGGCGATTACAGTTCATACATCAAAGACACTCAGGCAGAACTTCCTACAGATTGTTAGTAGATTCCGGAGCCGCAATAAATCTAATAAAGAAATCGGAAGTCCCAGCAGAAAAGACACCATTTCACATGAAAAAAGCTTTTCCATGGGGAGAGATATACATAATTCAAATCAAGCGGTAATAATACCACATTTAGGAAAACTACATCTCTTCCATATAATTGATGACGATTTTCCCTTGCCAGAGGAAGATTTCATTGGCCTGCCTTTTTTAACGCTTTTAATAGATACCATTTAACTAAGAACTTCCTTTACGTAGAATATAAAAAGTTACCCCTTTATGAGGACGGTACATTTTGACCTGGTAATACAGCACAAATAACCCGGATAAAAGTAATTGAGAAAGATCAAGAAATTTACATAGAAAGTGACCAAATAATCGCTGACGGTGTTTACAAAATATAAAAACAAGATTTAGTTGTTCCTCTGTACAATTATGATAAAGACCCATTGATAATACCACAAAAAATCGAGTACGAAGCGATAGAGCAAATTAATGAAATGAATAGAATGAGTGCTACTTCAGTGGAAAAACCCAGGTAAACAGGATCCAAGATTTATTAAGCAAGACTAGATTGAAGCACGTAGAAAAAGCGGAAGCTCCTAAATTATGAAAAATAATAGCGGGGTACAGTGATATTTACAACCTCGAAGGAGACCCGTTTCCACGTACTAATCTAGTGGAACATGAAATCGTTTTATAAAAACAGGAAAAATAGTACGTTTAAAATCCTATCGTCCTCCTGAATGCTATAAAGAGGAAATAAAAACTCAAATGCATGAATTGAAGGAAAAAGGTGTCATATGAGACTCAAAATCACCCTTCAATTCACCGATTTGGGTTTTCACAAAAAAGGAAGACGCGTCTGGTAAGCAGACATGGCGAATAGTAATCGATTTTCGTAAGGTAAACGAAGACACATAACAAGATGCTTTTGCACTGCCCATCATTGAAGACATTTTGGACCAGTTAGGGAATGCAAAATTCTTGTCAGCCTTCAACCTCAGCTCTGGGTTTCACCAAATCCCAATGAGTGGGACCTCAAAAATATATACGGCTTTTTCAACACGAGAAGGACATTTTGAATTTAATAGAATGCCCTTTTGACTTGAAAATACTCCCGCTACTTTCCAAAGAACGATGGACAAAGCCTTAAGATGATTAATGGGAAAAAAATGTTTTGTTTACCTCGACGACATTGTCGTATTCGGTTCAACTTTAAAAGAACACAACGAGAACCTAGTAAGCCTATTTAACAGACTGAGAGAAACGGGGTTAAAACTTCAGCCTGACAAGTGCGAGTATTTACATCCGGAAATTGAATATTCATGACACTTGTTAACTGAGGACGGTGTAAAACCTAACCCCGCAAAAATACAGGCAGTACGAGATTTTAAACCACCACAGATTGTCACCCAAGTTCATAGCTTTTTGGGACTCGCAGGGTATTATAGAAAATTTATAAAAAATTTCTCTCAAATTTATAAGCCTCTTACAAATCTAACGAAGAAGGAGACACCTTTTGACTGGTCAACAAATTGTCAAGAATTTTTTGACAAAATAAAAGAACTATTATGCTCAGCACCGGTTTTGAGATTTCCAAACTACCCCACTTCTTCGACTAGACATGGATCTTAGTGTGATAAAGGTTGTATAACGCATCAATTGTGTAGGGAGCCAGTCTGCTTCCTACCTCTTAGCAGTAAAGAAGTCTAATAAAGAAGGCCTATCTCACAGTTCAGACACTTATACAAAGAAAAGGTCTATTATTGCTCCAGACCATTACACTAGTCGATCATTTTTTCTCGAAAACTATAAATTCGAGATTAGTCGCTTGCGTGCATTTTTCTAGCCGCAACGTGAGACATATCCTTACAGAAAGCCACATTTTAGATTTAAAAATTGTAATCATTAATTTTGTATTTATAAATGTATATTGACATAATAAAAATCAATTAATTTAGAAAAATTTTTCCGTCGATAGGACCTAATTTGAAATGATTTCGTACTGCAGGGCTTTGTCCATGAACTTCGTGCAAAGATAAAAAATCAATAAAAAATTGATTTTTGGATTTTCAAGGAACTAAAAGCGTATCAAATGTATAATATACATGCTGTGTTGTTGTCCTAGCCAAGTTCAAATGCAGATTGAAATAAGAGAGAACTTTCTCAGTCAATATGTATTTATTCGAGAATATTACCAAATTCTCATACTAATATTATTCTTTTATTTAATATAAAGATTTTATGGCATCCTAACACCGTGTAAAAAGGAATTTAAAGTTCTATATTGTTTTCAGAGACACCAATAATAATTATCTACTAACGTAAAAAGAACTTTTTAATTAAAACAATAGTTTCGTCGCAAAAGGACCGAAATAAATTAAGGGTGATCCATCTATAGGTTTTTTCAGTAGGGTAATTTTACCAGATGACGTGCCAGTCTTTTTAAGCTGTTGTTATTTTTTGGCTCAGCATTGATTGACATTTCATCATTGAAATACTTATGCCTAAACAAAGTTGATAAATTGTGCAATTGTACTACGAAAATTCTCGTTGTGAGAAACAATATTCATTATTAGATGATACTCGACTGAGTAGAACACCTCCAACACGTAGTGAAGAAAATGTAGCCGCTGTAGTTGTAAGTCTGCGCGACGACCGCGAACAATCGATTCGGCGCCGTTTCCACACCGAACAAAATATGCGACTCTATTAGTTTAATAATACCTTGAACTAATACGTCTCGCATAAATTAGAACTCTGTAGGTAAAAAAGTGGAACTGGATCTCTTCACTTAACTTATCATTTTATCGGTTTGAGTATAGAGCCGACTCTATAGCAATGCTGAACTACATCGATTGAGTAAGTATTGACACGGAGTAGTTCTTTAAGTAGAAGTAGCAACAATTAAAAGTTGAATATCAGCTGTTCTAAAACATCGAGACATACACTATTCCACTTTTACATCGGATACGTAACGAAATCTGAATCACAACACGTCGGTAAGATAGAACTTTTACGATTCAAAATACTAGACATGCTTCGTTTAAACAACGAGCAGCTGCGGTTCTAAGAATGCGAAAACGGAGCAGCTCCACGTATGAAATACTCACATTGAAGTATCAAACAACGCTAGGTGAAGCAAAGCTAAACCCGACCCGTTCAATGTTTTCATACGCGAACGCTCGGCGTCTAAACAACAGTGCGTTGATATAGATATACTCTCTACGCTTCGCTCCGTTCGACTCTGCTGGTTCATATAACGGAGAATAGCGAGAATCGAATGAATCTGTAACGTAGGAGCTTCGCGTGAGCAGTGCGCTGAGTTGAGGCGCCGGACAATATGCGTTGTGAAACATTAAACACTAATTATTTAAATATCAAATCTCGCGTGCTCTCAACTTTAGACGGTGCACGTCAATAATTAAAATAAGAAACGTCGTTCATACAATAAAGTGCGAGAGTTAAGGATGATGAACGGTCAAAGTTACGATAATGCTGTAATGAGATATTTGCAGAAATAGAACACTATCGGATCAATCAAGGAACGCCAGCTGATCGAATGAAGAAAGATTTAGATTGTTCGCAATGTAAAATGCAAGCCGACTGTTAATCTCACTTCGTATGTCCTGCAACGACGCAACTTATCGCGTACCAGTATCAGTACGTGATCAGTTACAAACATTGATTATAATATTTATATACTTTCAGCATGAACAAAATTAATTGGTCTTAGTTTTGAATTTTTATATTGTTATAAAATTCGTTTTGCGTTAAAATATATAGATACGTGCGTCTACATTTTTGAAAGTAAAATTCATTAATTTTTAAAAATAAAAATTTTGAGCTTGCACATTTGATCCACTGGAATAATTGGTATAGCAAAATGTTACTTCCATGGAAAATCTCCATTTAATTGTATTGATCTATTGTAAAAATGTGTTATAAAAGTGCCTTAAACCAAAATTATTATCAGAAAAAAATTAATGTCATTAATTTGTTCTAAAAGTTTTTTTTTTAAATAATCGACTTTTTGTAAAAATAATTCATTTATAATTTTCAAAATATTTAAGATATGCAAAAGATTTTCGTTTATCAAAGTTTATAAACCCTGGCGGACCGAAGGACGTTAAAATTCCCTATAGAAGGTCACGGAATAATCGCATTAGTTTTTTTTGCAACGGTAAAAAGTTTAAACAAAAATAAAACGTATAACGCTAGGGGCTTTATTCAGTTCCTTCGGTCCGCCAGGGAACAGAAAGAGGATCATTTTCGTATTGTTATGAGGTCTTTACCTTCATTTTATTATTGCTATTCAACTTATAATCTAAAAACGATGTTGATTTATTACTTCCTCATAGAGGAAGCTTTGTGATAATTCATTTTTTGAATTCCAAAGAAACATCATAGAAACATGTTTTGAGGTTGTCGGAGTCAAAATGTAGTATTTTTAAATGTGTGTGTGAGTGTGTGTGTATGTCTCTTTGCAATAAATTTTTAGATTATGTTAAATCTTTTTATTTTTATAACCTAAAACCCAACTTTTTTCAAATCACTATATCTCGACTTGTATTTAACATAAAATCAAAAAGTTTGTAGGAAAAGGTCGGAACTAAAAAGTTGTTTAAGTGACTACATTTTAAGGCGATTTATTTATTCGTTTTTGAGAATTTTTAGGTTATGTGAAAATAATGCGTTTTTATTTTTTCGCGATAACTCGAATAAAAATAAAGATTTTTTATTAAAACTTACAGAAAACATAAATCCTATGATTGAATCAATCGAGTTCAATTTTGCGTCAATTTGAATTAACCGTTTTCTAGTTGTTTGAGGTAATGTGATTTTTTTTTAAATTGCCGTATCTTGGAAAGTTTATAATGAATTTGGACGTTTGACCTATCACTTTTTTAGGCTTTGCTCTAGTTTTATAAGTAGAAAACAGTTTTTTATTTTATTGATTGGTTCATTTTTTGTGGCCAAATAAGACATTTTTTCGGGCTTAGTAACCTACAAACTAATAATCTTTTAAACGCTTGTTTCCTAATTTGTGTATAACATAATTTTAAAGCAAAAAGCTCGTGATAATGAAGAATGTGAAATAATAGAAGAATAAATTTCACTTTAAATTATTTAGACGCACGCATTTGCATATTTTAAAGTTTGTCAACTTTTAACGCAAAACGAATTTTGTAGCAATATTACAATTATAAAGTCAAACTAATCAATTTTGTTTATACTGCAAGTGTATAATTATTATAATCTACGTTTGCAACTGATCACGTACTGATACTGGTATGCGACAAGTTGCGTAGTTGCAGGACATACAAAGTTATATTAACAATCCGCTTACATTTTACATTGCGAACAATCTAAATCTCACTTCATTCGATCAACTGGTGTTCCTTGAATGATCCGATAGTGTTCTATATCTGAAACTATCTTTTTACAGAATTATTGTAACTTCAACCGTTCATCATCCTTAACTCTCGCACTTTCTTGTGTGAACGATGATTGTTACTTTAATTATTGACGTGCGCTGTTTAAATTTGAAAGCACGCGAGATTTGATATTTAAATAATCAGTGTTTAATTTTTCCCAACACGTATTGTCCGGCGCCTCAACTCAGCGCACTACTCACGCGAAGCTCCTACGTTACAGATTCATTCTATTCTCGCTGTTCCTCGTTATTCGAACCAGCAGTGTCGAACGGAGCGAAGCGTAGCGAGTATATCTATATCGACCCACTGTTGTTTAAACGGCGAGATTTCGCGTATGAAAACATTGAACAGCTCGGGTTTCGCTTTGCCCGACCTAGCGCCGTTTTATACTTCAATGTCTAGTTTATTTTATACTTCAATGCGTCTAGTATTTTTAATCGTAAAAGTTCGATCTTACCGACGCGATGTGATTCAGATTTCGTTCCGTACCCAATACAAAAGTGGAACATTTTGTGCTCGATGTTTTATAACAGCTGATATTCGACTTATGAATGTTGCAAGTTCTACATAAAGAACTGATCCATGCCAATACTTACTTAATCGATGTACTTCGATGTACTTCGCGTATTAGTCCAAGGTACTATTGAACTAATATAGTCGCATATTTTTTTCGTTGCAGCAAGTTGGCTTGTCATATGGCATGACAAGATACAGTTCTTCTACGTGGATAAACTAGCTACACTTGAGGCATTAGAAGCCAACGTTAATTCTGTTATTCGCCAGATGCCGGTAGAAATGCTCGGACGAGTTATCGAAAATTGGACTCTCACACGGAAAAAATAAAGTTAAAATTGGTTGCTTTCGTCTGCCAGAGCATCCTTAGCAGCGATGGGAAAAAGACAAAATCTGAGTGAATTCGAGCTATAAATCGGGACACTAGATTTAAAACAATCAAAGAAAAAATTAAAAATTTACTGCAGCTGATACTTACAACGGTTAAAAATTAAACATATTTCGGCGAAGTTTCACCGAGGTTACGAGAATAATTCTGATCTCGTCTATTACGTCACGCTGAAGTGAGGAAATTTCCGTAAAACATGTAGAATCAGCAACATATAACACGATAAAATTTGTTGTTACTTATATATTTCCTCCGAAATAAATGAGACTATTGCAGTGGTAGAGGAATTAAAACTTAATTAATACCATCTAGCAAAATCGAAAAAAGTAACTGGCAGATGGGAATCCCCATTTCTCTCCAATTTCATTAAGTTAAACAACGCTGGATAGCGCTGGCATCGTAATTGTCCGTATACCTCGAATAAAAATGGAGCGATTATAAGGCCAAAGATTATCCAGGAGGGATTGAAAATCGGAAATTATCTTCTATTAATGTAAAGTTTATATGGCAAATTTAATTTTTCTCCGGTGAAGCTTTCACCTGGAATCGATGTAAACCTTATCTTTAATTTTTCCTGTGATCGCTTGTTCACTACTCGAACCCTCGCGAGACGACAAATGAGTAAATACAATGTCACACGATTTTGAGCTATGATAATGCGATAATTACGATATGTAGCGCAGGAATTACGGTATATATTGTAATTCATGCGGTATAGTTTTCGCAGTGCAGGATGGACGAGGTAAGACGTGGTTGCGGCCAGCATTTGAAGACAATAGTTGTTTATTTTTAAAAACGCCTCTAGCTTGATCACCCTTTATTCCCCGTTATCGCATATTAAAGAAAAACATCCAAACTCATAATATCTAGTTCTTAGTATCCATTTTATTCACTCTATCCAGCTAGGACGTCGACCTTGGAATTCATATATCACTCCTATATAACGCGTGTTTTCGAGTGGCATTCGCACCACAACGAACGGGCCAAAAGGAATTCGTCGACGGGGATTATTATCGTATCGCCAAAGAATTGCTGCGAATATATGGTCATCTCCGTATGATATGAAACAGTGGTGTTCTTCATACATTACATCATTCATATTGATACTATGCTCGTGAACTTGGATGTTGGAAATTAAACCATCGCCATTAAGGAGTTGTACATAAACGTTTTCTACAACATCCGTTCCCGCATTTGGATTTGAAACCCAGGGTGGAACTGGATGGCCATGCAAGTAAGTCAGGGGACCAGAATATACTTCCCCATCTGGTTTTTGTATATAAACTTTTGTATTTGCAGGAAAATAAGCAGGTAGGCTTGCTTCGCATGGTGAATTGACGCTCACATCACTGCTTGGTGATGGGAGTGATGGACTTCCAGGTGGACTGTTTGGTGGACTGATTGGCACTAGGCATCGTGGAGTGCTTGGTATACGGGATCGTCCTCGGTTCCATGTTCCTCGTATTCTTTTCATTGCACCTATTTTTTTAAGAAAGAAAGTAAGATTTATTAAGTTTTTTTAACAAATTGTAGAGTTCATTTAGCGTATAATTTGTGAATCTTGCCGCTAGAGATGATTAGCAATTTTTTACGTTTAATTTCAAGCCTGTGATGGTTCATATGTTACTCTAATTTGCATAAAATTTTGTAAAAGATGACACTAGAAGTTATTTGACACTTTCTTTTCAATTTGGGAGATAATTGATAGAACAATTCCCGCAACTCAACAGGGTGAAATAATCATTTTTTAAATCTGTCTTTTGCGTATGTTAAAAACTTGTGGTCTCTATCCAACTCATCTGTATTTTTCATTATATAACTTTTAAATACAACGAGTAGGATATAAACATGTTTTTTACTTGTGAAAATCTTAAAAATGGTGCGTTCGCCTGCAAGATTGATTATAAACGCTCACTTTTTAATAAATAAACTTAACGTAGAATCGCATGTTTCTTCCATTCGAATAAAACTATTTATATGAAATATACTTTTAAAAAATTAAAAATAAATATTCCAGTAACCGAATCCCAGACTGTATACTTACCATGGCCAGATTATAATGTCCGCCACGACGTTTTTGAGCAGATATCTGTACGCTTTTTGCAGAAAAATTCGCATCTGAATGTTTTAAATCGATATATCGAATAGTTTTCAAGATATAGATTTTTAAAACATTTTTCAAATCATAATTTCTTAAACTTTATTCTGAAATGGGAGGTTTTCACTACTAAAACTTTTAAATAGATAACTTATAATAAGCTCTCGAGATATTATTTTATTTATATTGAATGAATAAATTCTTTAAAAATATGATGGGTCGACGGACCACAGTATTTCGACATGCGGATATCTCTGACGACCGTAGGGGTGAAGGGGGGGGGGGCTAAAAATTGTTAACGTTTTGAAAAATTTCCTATTATATTTCATGAGTATAATATAATTCATAATAAACAATACTTATTAAACTCTTTGAAACGATAGTAAAAAGAAAAAATTTTTTAATATTCTTACCTACGCATAGCTAGGAAATATCGTTCTACAGTGCAAGATGATGCCAGTACAGTTAAAAGAGTTTTAATTATCTTAAAGATTAGCATTAGCATCAGCATAACGATTAGCAACGATTATGGGTTAGCCTTAAGATAGTTACATCTGATTTTTTTCCGATTGCAAATGCCTAAAATTTTTCCAATAATATAGACGTTTCGAATTCGAACCGGTCTCGGTTAAAATTCTTTCAAGATACTATTGAGGACTCCAGTAAATATAAGCATTATTTGCATTAGTGTCAAGTCAAATTGATGTCTTTCTTTCACGCGGTGCTTCCAGCTCAAGTAAATCAAGCGCATTTGCGACTTCTACTGCTTTTTTCCACATTTTGTCGAATCCAATCGATCTAGTTTTTGTCGATATTTTTTATTACCATACGTATTTTTTCATGGCATCATAAACTTCCGCATGACGCATGCATATTAAATATTCATTTCTAATAGATCATCTTGTAGAGCAAAACTTGATCAAGCTAGGAGTTTCTTCTGCAATTATTTCTTCAAATTCCGCCAGTCTCTTTTAGACAATCGCGAATAAAATTAATAGCTTCTCGAATTTTGCCAAAAAGTTTTTTACATGTATAACCTTTTCCATTGTATCCTGAACTACTAAGTTCAGTTTATGAGGTCTACAATGGACGTATAGAGCCTTGGGTTCTTCCTTTCAAATCTGCGTTTGAAGACCACTCTTTTCGCCTGATATATTCGTAGCTCCATCGTAACATTGACCTTATAAATCATATATATATCTAATTCGCAACGTGTTAGGACATCTTTAATTATTTTGCAAAGTGTATCCCCTTTAGTATTCGCTGTTTCATAAAAATCTAGAAAGTCTTCTGCAATCGTCAAATTTTCCTGTACTGTTCTCACAGACACTGACATTTGCTCTTTATGGGAATAGTCTGTCGCTTCTCAGCAATAACAGCATTATACTTTTCTCGCTTCAATTTGATAAGTATTTTTTGCAGGACTTCTGGAACATCATCAGCTCGCGTCTTTGGAATCAGCAAAGAAATTGAATCTTCATCCTTTCCATATCCATGAAGGGCGAGACCTCTTTTAGCAAGTAATACATCAATATTGAACATTTTTTCCAGCACTATGCGAGACTTCTGCATGTCTTTTTACTTACTTTCTGACATTTTTTCACAAATTTTAGGCTTTTCATTATTAAGAAGACTTTCAATTGCAGAACAATGAAAGGCAATGCTTTCATGTTTACCGAAGCGCTGAACTCAATTTTTCCAACAGTCATAACCCTTAACGACGAAACCGTTACGTGAATTAGCATCATAAGCTCCCTTAGGCATTGGCAATTTCTTTTCAAATTCTTAACTACATATTGAGCGAAAAATTGTTATTAAAAAAAAAGCTAACAAACATTTTCACTTGAACCTTTTTTTTTTAATTTCTTCATAAGTTATTTTAATAAGCGATGAGGGTTATTTCAATTTATCATTGTTTAGAACAAAATATCATCAAATTAGTCAATTAGCTATATTAAAATTTTTTATTAAGCCCGATCAAGGGATAGGATTTTTGTAACTATCCATCAATAGATAATAATCGTTTCTAGCATTGCTCCTGGGTAGTGCTCCCAACTAACGTATTCCGTTATTTTTCGATATTATCATTTGTAAGTCATTGTAGGAGAAAACAGTAAAAACCAATATTCACACATAACTTCAAAAGTCCTAAAAAAAGCTAAAATGCCATCAAATTACGCTGTGTGAAAATTCACACATGGCGAAATTCGAGGTGCGCATTTCTCCACGCGATCCACACGGTCCGCGGCGGCCCTGAAAATATAAATTCTAAACATTTTTTTTCTGTACTGTTGGTTTTTTCGGATGGACATAACTTCAATTTTCTTATGTATGCTCATTTGGTTATACGAGTAATGTATAAAACTAGTTCAAATCACTATTAATATTTAAGACCAGAAAATACTCGTATAGCAAAAGATTAGGAATAAGATTGAAAAACGGATTCAAAAAATATTCTAACAGCAGGGATTTTTAGTTATACCCATTGAAGGGATATTAATATTTATAATTTATCTACATGATCTATTTCGTCTTTACCAGCAGAACTGATCCCTCTAGTGGTAGTCAACAGAATTATAATATCAATTTTTGAAATTAAATCTATTTATACGAAGTCGAGCACAAGGCAGGCAAATTCTGACAGTAATTTTGTAGTTTATTTCAATTATATTATTATTGTTAATATCATGAGATCCGAAAACCCTTTATTATATCCAGAACTGAAAAAGTTTTCATATTTTTGTGCCTTACATAATCTCATCGGAACCGATAATCGCGGAATTTTTGTTTAATCCCATACAAGTCGTCAACCCCTTCAGCGTGAGGCGATTTAAAAAAATTCAGCTTCGACTAAAAATTCAGCATCGAATGATAAAAAAAGCTGATAACTAGAAATCTTCAAAATTTTGGATATCTACTAATCTCGACCAATAGTACAACAAATATGTAGGCCACTTTTTTGGCTGAGCACTCTTTTATGTGTGGCTGTGTAATATAATTTCCTTTTTTGGAATGTTATTATCAGAAAATTGTAGGGCGTAGTTATTAAAAAAAAACTGATCCACAAAAACCATAAAATTAAAGAGTTTTGGAATTATGTGCAAAAAAATGTATTTTAAAATTAATTTTTTCTCTCAATCTATTAGAGGTAAAAGTGCTAAGATTACTGTTTGAAAAAATGAAAGCATATACAAAATAATATAGGCTTTATTGTTTAATTCTTACAAATCTTTTTGCTAAAGGTAATAAGAAGTAAGCAGTCTGATTAAACCTGTTAATAATGAGCAGAAATCGAACAAATGGAGAGGGTGTTGAGAATTCAATCGGAAAGTGCATTGAGGATAAATTTCGAAATAATTTTTGAAATAAATTAGAAAATAAATTTTTTGAGGCTGAACTTGCCTTCTTTAATATTAGAGCACGAGAAGAATCTGGAAAAGTATTATGGAATATTTCATAGAAATCCGCAGAACTTTAAATTTGTATGTGGAGACAGACTTTAATTGTTGGAAATGGTGGATTCTATTCATTTGAAATCTATAAACTATTGGGGAAACACCACTTAACACGGAAAGAGATAGCTGAGATAAAATTTTAGCACGAAAAATGAGTGAAATCAGTGTGAAAATACCTCTGACATAGGATGTAATGCGGTATCGGAGAATAAAGGATTAAAGCAACTAGTGGACAAATATGTGAAAACGAATAGTGAAAATTTTAATGAGATAGTTCGTCGGTCATTTGAACATGGAATATTGGTGAATGTAATTTCTGAGGATTTTATTGAAAAAGAGAAAGTTTGTCTATCCACAAGGCTAATACCACATGCACTTACTGTTCTGTTGTGATAAGACTTATAAAATGCAGTATATGAGAATCGGAAAAAAGCGCTGGGTGATCTCCAATTTCAAGAGGCATTTTGAAAAACATGCACAGCCAAGTAAAAAAACAAAAGGTATTTCAAAGCCATCGCTGGAGTCTTCAGTCACTGTGCATTTGCAGCCTCTGAACCAAATTAATATCACGTCAATCCTTAGCAGAATGCGAGAAGGCGAGCAGAATATGGTATGGTGTCCAAGACGACTCCCTTCAAAATTTAGACTATTCAGGACTCTTGCAGAACCCAAATCAAAGGAAAATGAATTTTTTGCAGAAAACGCTAAAGACGGACTTTTAGGAAGTTGCAGAACGTTTATATGATGCCAAATAAAATTTATCCGAAGAAAAAATTTATTTGACATATGTGATATGTCACATAGCTGCTTTAGGTTTACTGAAAAAATTTCCTGTATATATTTTAAAATTGTCGCGATATTTATTTTTGAAATTGTCTCACTTTACTTAAATGATTTTAACCAAAAAATCATTCACCGACACTTGAAGAACACACAGGCTGCACTTTGGTTAGTTTACACTTTATAGTGAACACTCAGCCAAGTTTAGTTATTTACTTTTGTTGAACGAACCTTAAGTTTCTATCAACCCTTATGAAGCCTTCTAAAATTGTAAACAAACAATATAAAATATAAACTAACCAAAGTGCAGCCTACGGATTTTGAAGTGTAAGTGAATGATTTTATGGCTAAAATCATTTTAATGAAGTAAGACGATTTAAAAAATGAATACCGCGAGGATTTTCAAATTTATGGAGGAAATTTTTTCCGTGAACCTAGACGCACCCGTTTGACATATCACATATGTCAAATAAATATTTTCGTCAGATAAATTTGATCTTTCGTCAGATAAACGTGTTGCAGCGTTTTTATCGTATTTGAAGATCAAATTTATGTAGATTATCCACTTTAATAACCTACAGGATTTACGAGTAGAGTATGCGGTCCGGAATGGAGAAACTTTCAACTCAGGGAAACTAGAAGCTAAAAATGTTGTTCGTTATTTTCAGAAAGACGGTTAGATGCAATTAACACTCTTAAAGATATTGATTTGTTGTACCAAAGAAAACGCAGAATGTATGAAACGTTGTTTCAGGTATGAAAAGTCTTTATAACTATTTGTAACCTACATTTTTATTGCAAACTTACCGTTTTCAGCACTAGATATAGTAATTCGCACATTGAATACTTACGCATTATCTTTAATTGAAGGCACGTGCCGTACGATAAAATGATAAGAATTTTTCCGAGTGAGACATTTAACTTCTAATGTTTGTCTTAGCGTGGATGCAACATGCATGACTGGCTGAATTTAATACGATTACAACTCAAATCAAATCGTGGGATTTTTTTGCAGTTTAATGAGCAACAAGTGTCTGTTGCATACTCTTTCATGCCTACAAGCCATTCATGATCATTTCTTGAACAATATTATAGCATCGTCTCCTGATGTCGTCATGGCGCAACAATTACAAAGTGATGCACCTTCTTTTTGTCTTTTTATTTTTGGCTCAGACAACAGATTCCGCAATAACCATATCATGCAAAGATGCAAATATATGGTAAATAGACATGAAGAGTGCGCAATGACAGTAGTGGGTATACCTTCTGATGGAGATTCCTGCTTACTGCGAGCTACGCGGATTTAAAGGGGCAATTCATTGAGCAATCCTAACTTTAAGCCGATTATTAATGTCAATATTACAGGGTTTCCTTCAAAATTTCTCCCACTCTGCAATTATACTGGGGATACAGTGCATATTACCATAAAACTTATAAATCAAGGCTGTTAAAACCGTCCATATTGATGCTAAGAGGCAAGTTTACCGTTTCACCCACACATTTAAACATGCTAATAAGTCAAACATCAAAAGTTAGGTATTGCTTATCTCAAAGTAGTTTGTAGTGAGACGATCAAATTAATGTTCAATAAACCTTTAAAATTTGTGATCCGCAAGCCTGCAATTTAATTGAAAAAGATATTCCCGGAAGCGAAGCTTCTCAGATCTATTTAAAAGTCATGTGATACCAGTTAAATTCTTATCATTGAAAGTCATTAACTGTGTTAGGCAGAATTTACTACATGTGGTTTAGTATACTTGTTGAGTATGTGACGATCATGGATCAATGTTAATTTAAGGCAGGGATCAAAACCTTCTAGGCTGGACCCGAGTTTAAAGGGTTCCTGAAGGGTCCGGGCCCAGATTAAAGCCTTTAAAACCTAAGGGTACGAGTCCGTATCCGGATCTTATATTACTTCTATCACTTATATTTGCACAGCAGAGTCCCGTAGAACTTGCGGATGCGCAGTATAGCTACACGTCACTCATGGACACGCAGTAAAGCTAATGGGGACTTATATGTGTGTGGTAGAGTTACATGGCACGTATGGATGCGCAGTAGAGTTCCATGGTACAGGTGGGGGCGCAATTGAGTTACGTGGCATGTATGTATACTTAGTAGAGCTACGTGATAATAACTGCTTCGCAGCAGAGCTTAGCATCACATTTGGCTGCGCAGTAAAGTTACACATATTGCTGCATATTATAGTTACAAGGCACGTATGGATTTTCAGTAGAGTTACGTTAATTTTATAGATACGTGTTTGAGTTACATTTTGGAATTTCTCGATTTTGACCCCAAATTTGTGTTCTATGATTGGAAAAAGCCCCTCGTACTAATAGTCGTAGAAATTTACGAAATTAATACAATTTTTGAATTTATAAATATCAACGCAAATTTGTGTTCTTTCCTCTCTTTGCTCTCATTTGGTCACCAACCAATTTGTAAATTTGACCAACGTAATTCTAGGAACCTTTTAGGCTGGACCCAGGATTAAAAGTTTTCTTAAGGTCCGGGTCCAGCTTAAACCCCTCTAATTTCTTCAGGTCTCGAACCGAACCATTGCTTGACCATTTAGGGTCACTGGAATCTCTAAAAATTAAGGGTTCCGATTCCTGATCCAAGGTCTTCGGTGACAAATAATTGCATTACCTCGAACACCTAATTATGCATCAAAATAAATGCAGACGGCCTACTAAACGCTGTTTTTCGACGCATCGAAAACAATTATCATGCACTGCAGGTAATATCAATTTTCAAGATGAATCACAAAAAAATAGTTATTGATCCAAAGGGGCAGTCCACAGACATAAAAAAAATGCGCATGGAAACAAGATAGTTGTACGAAAGTCATCTATTTGTTGGTTTCTGAACACAAAATCATCAAAATTAAGTAGTGAACGTTTACAAAGGGTTAAAAGTTACGAATACAAAAAGATTGTACGCACCAATTCTGTAAACAATGTAAACTCTAGGGCTTAAGCAGCAGAAATTAATATTGGCGACTGGTTTTGATTTAAAAGTGCAGAAGGTGATAAATGTGTAATAGGTTTCATTATTTCATTTGCCTTTATGAATGGTAATAACAATTAAAATAAGGAATACATATTAATATAAGAATAAGAAATAAAATTTTTACTTTATTCTATAATATAAAAATATGCATTGCACAAATGTCGGAAGTACAAAGGCTAAACGCGAAGCGCGAGATTCGACAGACGCTCACCCTAGGTGCGCTCAAACCGATGAGCAATGTCCGAAACGCACGAAAAGAATGTACCCGCGCGTCGGGGATATTTAGATTAGAATTAGATTGGCAACCCTGGGAAAAACAAAATCATCTGCTATTTGATTGATTCCTCTATTTCGTGCATTTTATAACCAAAAACTGGCCACGTGGACTTATTTCATATTTTATGAAATTATATGACCGACCGCGAAGAAAGGGATCTAATGTGTCAAAGCTGAATTTTACAGGACGGGCGATCGTAGTAGATTACGCAAGCCAGAATTTGAGTAGTCTATCTACGAAAAGTACCATCTAACTTATCTGTACTCAATATTTTAGAATATTAATGTTTATTTTTCAATTGTGAACAAAGTTGCTGTCAAGCTCCGCTGGAATCCGAACCAGTAGACAAAAAACAATTAACATCACATTATGTAATCAATTTTATCTGGTCAAAAGCATAAAATTAAAAAATATAAAACATTCAAATGTTTGAAAAATTAATCTTACAAGTATAAGGAATTACGTCGGAATTCAACTCGTAGGGGTTTTGAGGAAATTAATCTCATTTCATCGTAGCTTAGTAAGCAAGAGTATTAACCGGGCAATCATAAAGACCTGGATTCGGATTCCAACGGAAATTTAAAGCAATTTGTTTCCCATTTAGAAATACAAATAACATTAAATATATTGATTTTAGGCCAGTAGACAATAAACAATTATCAGCATATTGTTTTTTCACGTTTAGTGTATTTCTAAAGAGAAATCCGCATATTCAGGAGAACTCGAGTCCACGTGGACTTTGGCTGTACTCCCCCCAGACCCTCCTCGTGGATAATCGTTGACTTTTGTTAGACATCCCATCATAAAAAGAAAAGAGCTTACGTGATATAGTTGATTGACCCTTAGTAATAAAAATATCACAAAAGTAAACATTTTCATCTTATTTGACTTATTTTATATCTTAATTATTATATACTACTGTATTACTTAATTTAAAAAGTGATTTTTTGTTTACAGTATAATTTATTATGATTATGATAAATGTTTAAAAGCTGTATTAAAGTAGCAAGTTATTGGTATATAATTAAATAAAAAATTATTTGATTCTGCATATATTTATTTACAAATTAAAATTGTGTTAGTCGTACAAAAAGACAACTTCTTTCTTTAAAAAAGTGATTGGTATATATTGGTTAATTATAAAACATTTGTCTGTAAATTACTTTATATTGTTTTTGACTTCGCAATTTTAAATTAAAATTATTAATTTTCAAACATTTAGCAACAGTAAGTATTATTTTATATTACTTATTATTATATTATATTATTTTATATTATATTTTATATTTCTAGAACTACTGAACAGTGTTTCAAAAGGCTTAGAAACACTTTGAAACTCACCCGACCCGCTGAGGGCCAGTCTAAAATGTATAGACTGAACCTTTAGTTACCATTGAAAAGAGATCCGTTAATATAGTTATTGCTTTATATAATATTTAAATTAAAAACTGAGAGACCTATCAAGAATTTAGCAGTTCGATTCAAAAACAACCTACTTAAATTTTCAGGGCTCATTTATTTTTCATAAAGATAAGGAAAACAAAAAATGAAAGATAAGTAAATTTTAAAAATACAAGTAGGCTGTTATTGCACATAACCACTCAATTCAAATTCCTAATTGCGCCAAGTTTTCTTCAAATTCCAAATTTGTGGAAGTACGAACTTTGTCTTTTAATTTTTTTTTCTTGAAATGGTGGGGATAATATATTTTCTGATATTTTGTAATTAACGTGTTAAAATCTATTTAATTATTTTTAAATGGTAAATTTTTATGGTGCCTTACAGAATTTTAATCAGGGGTTAGTGTGATAATCATTTTGTAATTTTTTCCCCGTATGTGTTTATGTGGTTAATTAAAATTGAGATTGAACAAAGGAGTATATCTTTTTCAAGCTGTTAGTAAAAACTAGTAATGATTAATGTCTTCAAAATTTATTTTAAATGTACTTATATAATTCTTATGATTTCAAAGTTTATTTTTAAAAGTCTAATCAGATGTTTCTTTTCTACAGTTATAGGTTAAGGAGAAACACTTATAATCTTCTTGCTTTCCAGAAATGTTTGTTGAAAAAAAAAATCTGAGGAAAATTTCTTAATATTTTGTACTGTATTTAGTACAACAATAAAATAACCAGAACGAGTTATAAAAGGCTTTATCAAAGCAAATAAAAAAATTATCACTAATAATCATTATTGCGACTTAAAACTTACCGGTAATATCAAGAAAAACTATGCAGGTAAACAGTAGAATGAAGATCTTCATCTTTTCTAGATAAACACAAAGATAAAGAACTGAAAATATTGGCTAACTGTTTCAGTTACTAATCAACTGAGGATCTTTACTTGGCTACTTTTTCAATATAAAATGGTGGAAGTAAAGTGAGCGACTGAAAGTAGGTCATGTGTGCTGTTATGTTTGATCTAATTTCGCGGTATTTCAGTGACTTTTGTTTTAAAGCTGAAAGCAATAAATGATTCATATGTCTGAGGATTATGACGTAGCCTATTTACGTACAAGTTTCACAATATATTTAGAGAAGCAGTAAATTATCTTTTTCGTGAGAAGAAAAAGTAGCATAATTAAAACAAACTTATTGAGGCACACATGTTTATACTTATTCCATTTTATCATTCAAAGAGAATAATTTCTATAAAGTTTGATGAATAATTACAATTAGGCCGTTCTCTGTAGGAACAACTTAAACCGACTTAGAATGTTTTTACGGAGAACGGCTTCTCGGATTCTTTTTTCGATTTTTAGTATATTTGTTATGTGTGCTGTCATTTTCAACTAAAATCCTTCTGCTTTATTATTAGGATGGTATTTGGTGTAACAAAATTATCATAAATTAAATGGTTTATAACATTTCTAAAGAATTTTGCAATCTATTGAGGCCCATCAAGGGGGAAATTCGGATATTATTCAAAGTTCACGTCTGGCGCAGTACCGCGCCAGTTGCAATACAGATTAAATATCAGTGCTGGTTGTTAATACTGTGCCAACCATCGGCATAGTACTGGTTTACGACTAGCTCAGTACTGAGTGTCATTACTGGTAGAAGACCGATGCAAGAATTCCTCCAAGGGTTGGCGCCATACGGTTTTACAACTAGCCCATTACTGACTGTCACGACTGGGGAAATATCGGCACAGGAGTTCCGCCAACGGTTGGCGTGCTACTGGTATACTACTGGCGCAGTACTAACACGTATTACTGGTCAAATACCGACACAAAAGTTGAATCAACGGTTGGCATCATACTGCTGTTCTACTGGCTTGGGAGTAATATGCACTAACGGTGAAATGCCGGCATCGGCGTTTCGCCAGCGATTGGCGTACTGCTGGCAACACACTTACTTTAAGTGCTAATCAACAAACGACATAAGAGTTCAGCCAGTCGTTGGCTTCATACTGGGTCTACTACTGGCGCAGTATTAATACATATTACTGGTCGAATACTGACACAAAAGTTCAACCAATGGTTGGAAGCATACTGGTGCACTACTGGCTTAGGAGTAATATGCACTACTAGTAACATGCCGGCATCGGCGTTTCGCCAGCGATTGGCGTACTAGTGGCAACTTACTTCACGATACTGATACTGGTCTTGATACTGAGTCTACTATTGGCGCAGTATTTCGGCACCATACTGCACCAACAAGACGCCTCGCCACGTGGGTTTGCCTATCGTCATCGTTTCCTTTATCGATCGTCGAGAAGGAAGGATGGGAGGAAGCGATAAAAGCACGATCAGAGCTTCCTTCATCGCAGTTTCAACCGGCTTCGAATTTTTCAAATTTTATATGTGTATTCTATGTGTTACCGTGCCTTGTTTGAAAGGGATATTACTGAGAATGGTAAGAAAGCAAACATTTTAGTGTAAAAATAATTGTAAACTTGTATTTTGAGTTAAGAAACGTCAAGGCTGTTAAAACCGTCCATATTGATGCTAAGAGGCAAGTTTTCCGTTTCACCCACACATTTAAACATGCTAATAAGTCAAGCATCAAAAGTTGGGCATTGCTTATCTCAAAGTACTTTGTCGCAAGACGATAAAATTAATGTTCAATAAACCTTTTAAATTTGTGATACGCAAGCCTGTAATTTACTTAAAAAAGATATTCCCGGAAGCGAAGCTTCTCAGATCTATTTAAAAGTCATGTGATACCAGTTAAATTCTTATCATTCAAAGTCATTAACTATGTTAGGCAGAATTTACTACATGTGGTTTAGTATTTTCTTTTTAAGTATGTGACGATCATGGATCAATGTTAATTTAAGGCAGGGATCAAAAGCTTTTATGCTGGACCCGAGTTTAAAGGGTTCCTGAAGGGTCCGGGTCCTGATTGGACACTTTAATAACTTAAGGGTACAAGTCCGTATCCGGATCTTATATTACTTCTATCACTTATATTTTCACAGCAGAGTCCTGTAGAACTTGCGGATGCGCAGTATAGCTACACGCCACTTATGAACACGCAGTAAAGTTAATGGGGATTTATATGTGTGGTAGAGTTACATGGCACGTATGGATGCGCAGTAGAGTTCCATGACACTGGTGGGGGCGCAATTGAGTTACGTGGCATGTATGTATATTTAGTAGAGCGAAGTGTTAATAATTGCTTCGCAGCAGAGCTTAGCATCACATTTGGCTGCGCAGTAAAGTTACACATATTGCTGCATATTATAGTTATAAGGCACGTATGGGTTTTCAGTAGAGTTACGATAATTGTATGGATACGTATTAGAGTTACATTTTGGAATTTCTCAATTTTGACCCTAAATTTGTGTTCTATGAATGAAAAAAGCCCCTCGTACTGACAGTCGTAGAAATCTACCAAATTAATACAATTTTTAAATTTATAAATATCAACGCAAATTTGTGTTCTTTTCTCTCTTTTTTCTTTTCTCTCATTTGGTCACCAACCAATTTGTAAATTTGACAAACGTAATTCTAGGAACCTTTTAGGCTGGACCCAGGATTAAAAGGTTTCTTAAGGGTCCGGGTCCATCTTGGACCCCTATAATTTCTTTCAGTTTGAAAGAGATATTGCTGAGAATGGGAAGAAAGCAAACATTTTAGTGTAAAAATAATGGTAAACTTGTATTTCGAGTTAAGAAACGTCGACAGTCAGTCGCATTACACAAATTGAATGTATTAGGTTATCTTTTTGTACGTTTGAGTTTTCATTGAATTTATTTCTAAAATTAGACATCTAGTGTAGTTAGTAATTATCGATATTCGCTACAAATGATATTAATTTCGGAACATGGTGAACTTATAGCTGTGTTAATTGTTAACTTCATCACACGATGTGCCTCGTGTGCGTTGTCACATACATACACAG
Source organism: Belonocnema kinseyi (assembly GCF_010883055.1). Lineage (NCBI taxonomy): Eukaryota > Metazoa > Arthropoda > Insecta > Hymenoptera > Cynipidae > Belonocnema > Belonocnema kinseyi. Next base: position 169,816,192 of record NC_046657.1, read on the forward strand.
TCATCGACATGTTTGTGTGTTTTGATGAAACAAACAACTATGAGATAAGTAAGTAGTCAAACTATTTAGCGTAAACATTATGGGAAACGTATATATTGAATGAAGAAGCATAGGCAGTCAGACACATTATGCACATTGAATTTAAATTATTTTTTCTATCTTTGATCTTTTATTTTCAAAATTAGACATCTAGTATAGTTTATAGTTATTTATGTATGCTAAAAACAACTTTCTGCTTAATTAAAAAAAATTTAAATACATGCAAATTACTTTTATAAATTAAAATCGTTCAAAATAATATAATTTCAAATTAAAAGCGTTAATAGTTTAAAAATTTGCAGTGCGTTGTTTCGAAGCTCTCAAATGCTTCAAATTTTGGTAAATGGTTATCCTAAAAGTTATAATTTGAAAAAAATTTTGCAGGTCTGTCAATAAATTTTCAACTTAAACGTTTACAATTTGAACAGACTTTAATGCCCATATATAACCCCCTGCTTCTCTAATGCAGGAGATCGAGAAGGCAGTAAGAAGAATCGAAACAGAAATTAATGACGAAAATCCGAACAAACTGTTACTAAGTTAGAACTACGAAGAAAAGTTCCTAACTGTTAAACAAACTGTTTTATAATCTAGCTTAAGTATCGAATAATATATGCATTTTTAGATTTTAAAAGTTCTTTTGTCCTTTAGCAGTAACTTAGCTCGTACTGATTCTTTCCTCCCTGATATATTTCAATATTAGGTGTTTGACTAGTACCACGCCAGTAGAAACGGTATGCAGTGGCCCAGTATTGCAGACCAGTACAGAACTTGATTATCATTAAGGCTTTTACCAGTAGCGCGCCAGTACCATCAGTATGTACTGACTTAGTACTGCAGATCAGTACAGAACTTAAGAATTATTAGAGCATTAACCCTTACCGCGCCAGTAACAATAGTATGTAATGGCCCAGTATTGTGAGGCAGTACAGACCTTAGTTATCATTAGGGGAATTTCACCAATACCAGGCCAGTACCAACGCTATTCACTGGCCCAGTACTGAAAGTGAGTACATACCTTCGTTATCATGTGTTACCTGACCAGTACCTGCCCAGCACTAATCTGCAGTAGTGACCCAGTAATAAACTTGAGTGCTGGCCCCATACTAAAGATCAGTACCTAGCCGGGTTTTCAGTATTGGTTCAGCCAGTACTGGGCCAGTACTAACAAAGGGTGCCACACCATAACCAACTGTAAGTACTAGCCCAGTACTGGTTAAATACTGGATGTCAGTACAGAACACTGTTATCATTATGGGTTTTACCAGTACAAAACCAGTCGTCCTGCAAGTATTGTAACACTATCGCGCCAGTACTAACTCCGCCCGGCGATACTGGTACGGTACTGCGCCGGTGGTAAATTTTCCCCTGGGCAAAGGCATTCGGTGATGAAGAGGTTCTAAGGAGGCGAGGAGCGGAGCTGCGCAGTTTATCCGAAAAAGGAGAAGAAGAATGGTTCGGAGAACCTCGATTTACCGTGAAGGTAATTGAGGCTAATCATCTAAAATCACCTAAGCGTAATAAATTCAATTTTTGTAGAAAAACCTGGAATAATTAAACTTTTAATTGGTTGCCTTATTTTATTGAAAGGTGATATTATTTCATAAAAAAAACATTGGAAATCCTGTCGAATTTCATAATAACAGCTCAAAGTATTAAAAATATTCATTTGACGCTTTTTCCATTTTAACTGTTACCAACTAAAGTTGTTCTTACAGAGAATGGCTCAAAATGAGGAAAATTCATTACCCCAAAAACCCAGTCTTGCTTTTTAATGGTACAGAAATATGTATAAATGCTTGAATTTCTGCTAGATTTTTTACCCATACAGCACAAAGAACTGTTTCTATTTGAACCTATGGGGATAAAAAGAGAATGCGCGTGGATTCAGTCTGAGAAGCATTGTTCTGAAAGTCAATTTATTAAATCGTTCGAATTTTCGAAAACAAAAAATTTCAATCTTTTTTCAATTAATCTCATTTTAACTTAGTCACTTTTCAGAATTTATCAATTTCATTAATACTAAATTACATATTTAAGTCTTAAAACTTATGATGGAAGAAAAACGAAAATATTTTAATAAAAAAAGTTGTTAATTTTGCTGACACTTTGCAAAACTCATTAATTTCAACCGCCAAGCGCTTCGTTTATCGAGCGAATTTTAAGCGACGAAAAACTCCCATTGTGAAAGTTTTTGATTAAGATATTAGGAAGTTTTTTGGAACGTTTTACCTCAATTTGGTTCATTGTTACAAATTATGTGACGTATGTGACCTATGTGCTTTATGTGACTTGAACTTCATGTCGTCCGCTGCAACACGTTCTTAACCGAGGAGGTACGCGCACAGGGTGGAGTCAAAATTACAGCTTGCAATTTAAAACATTCTTAATTTTTTAAAGATTATTCCGATTAAAGGTTCACATTCATAATTTTTGCAAAATCTCAAAAAATTTAAATAATACATACTCAAATACTGAAAAACCTACAAATATTTGCTAAAGAAAAAAATGTGTCTTGAAATTCTTCACATCGACGTCTCCATTCAATACATTTCTACCTGTCGACAGCGCCGTGTATGAGACTATGTCCTATCTATAAGCATAGGAATAGTCTCATACATGGCGCTGCTAGCGCATAAACTTATATTTTATGGAGGCGTCGGCATGTATTAGTACTTAAAATAAAAATTCGAACGGTTTTAAAGGTTGACCTCCAGGACAATACTTCTCATGCTTTGTCCATGCGCATCCTTTTTGATCCGGGGAGTTTTATTATTAATTTTTTTATCAGTGGTCGAAAACACCCAAAAAGTTGGCCAAAATTCGAAAATTAAGCAAACTTTCTTGAAACTAAATACCCTTAGGTTTTCAGGGTTAAGGAATTCGAATTTGAGTTCAGAATGGCCAAATACAAAATAGTCGGCACAAATTGGCGGATTGCCTTTCAAAAAACTGACGTTACGTTCGCCAAAAGTAGTCGTAAAGACTTTTTGAAATCAAAATTAGGCCCAAAATGTAGCAAAGAGGTCAGTATAAAATAGTAATAACAAATTTGAATTAAAAAGTTTATGTTCTATTAAGGTCATAATTTTTTTGGAAATTAGTAAAAAAATGAATCTGAAGATACAGTTAAGTTTTATTTAAATTCAAATAAACTTAAAAAACTGTCTGGTTGAATCAACCTGAATTGTTCTTGAATATGTCTTTACTATTTTTTTATGGTTAAAGAAATGAAAGTTCTAAAAAGCAATTTCCTTATATAAACTTATAAAATTTTTTTTCCTAAATTTCCTTATAGACCTAGACAAATGTCTTCTGAAATGTTGCATTTTTTTTAATATTTGTGAATTTAGTGGTATATGAGTTTTTTAACAGCTGTAAAGTGTAAGAAGCATTTTCGAAAGTCAAAGGAAATTACGGCTTGCTTCTACAGTTTAGCTAAGACCATGTTATAAATATGAACCATTTTTTCAAATTGAAATAAGAAGTAATTCAATCTTACAAAATATCATTTTCCCTGCTCCAAAAATCTAACTTTAAGAAAAAATGTAAGCTTGCTTGATTTTTTTTATTAGCATTTGATACTAGAATTTTCACAACTTTCTTCTAACTGCAATTCATAACATAGTAGACAATTAGACATAATGTAAGAATTACAATTGAATATGACAAGTCAAAACTGTCATCTGGGTACTTGAAGTTAAAGTAAATATTTATTTCTGATAATATTAAAACTTCCATTTTAATATTGAGTCTATTAAATTAAAAATAAAGAAATTTCAAAATTAGTTACGCCTAGCGTTATAATGCTTAAAGCTTATTGTTCTTTAAAAATCAATATATTCCAATCAAGATTTTTTTCTTACTGCAATCTTGTAAACAAGAACAAATGTTTTCATGTAATAAATAAGTGACGAAATTTTGTTATCAAATAATTTTTTTTATGTGATAAGCCGTGATTATTTCTGCCGTCTTGGAGACAAAAGTTACTTTCTAAAGTTTGACGTAAGGGTCATTTTCGAGTTGCAGCGGAGACGTAAAGAAGACTTACGTCAAAGCGAAGATAGGGAGTTTATTCACATAAACCGCAGATTTGGCTTAACCAATTTTTCCCTCTCGACGGGTTGTTTACCTTGGCTCACGGGGTATTTCCTAAATTAATTTTTGTATGTAAAAAAAGTCGTGTCTTCTAAAATGTAATATTGTTTTCTCGATGATTCAAATTTAAAAAACGGTGTGAAAGTATAAAATTAATTAATTAAATTTTTAATTTATCAACTCTGAAAAATTTTCAAATAATACAATTCTTGAAATTTCTGTTTATAAAATTACTCAATTTGAATGTTTTAAATTGAAAATATATTAAAACCTTTTAATTCAAAATTACTTTCATTATAAAAAGTTTTCGATTTCGAAGGCTTTACATTTATTACAATTTTTTACGAGGTTTGACACCGAATAATCTGCTTATTGCAGCGTTAAATTATTTATATCTTAAAACTGCAAAAAACGTATTGCTGAATAATAAGTGATTTCATTTAAAACGTTTAAAATTAAATAATTTGAATTGACAGGCTAGACTCTAAGAATATTCTGAATTTTATAAATATTGAGATTTTGAATTTCAAATTTATAAACTATTTTTTTTAATAATTATTATTTTATTTTTACTCTTCTAAAAGAAAATAATTACACTGTAATTTTAATTCCTTTCATTTCAAATTTCTCTCATGTGAAACCTTTTAATTTCAAAGGATTTGAAGTTATAATCCAATTTTTGAAACTGAATAATTTTGAACGGAATAATTATTTAAATGCTCACATATTTCTAATTTGAAATAAAAATGTAGAATAATAAAGTATTTTAATGCCAAATAGTTATGCTGGAGTTTAAAGGCTTTCTTTTATATTTTGACATTGTCAACTTCTAAAAGGTTTCAAACCAAAAACTTTAGAACTATAAGTCCTAATTACTTTCCTGAGTTTTTTGGTTGAATTTCACTAATTATTATAAACATTATGGATTTTTTTTTTAATTTCTTCAGCTTATTTGAATGATCTCCATTGTTGGAGCCAAGAAACAACCCACATATATCTATATTCAATTGAATCAAATTTAAAATTTAACGATAGTTTTATTTTTATTTAACTAGATTGTACTTAAATTTAACACCATTTAACAGCATTCAACATCTAAATTTTTAACATGTTTAACCGGGCTCTCCGGCTGGAGAGCCCGGCTTTAAGTCGGGAGCTGGCCGGGGTTTCTGGTCGGAATCCGACCAGCATCGTCACGCTGCGCTGGCCGGGGATTTCGACCGCGATCCGGACAAGATTAATTGCTGCTTTACTAGATTTAAATCATTCGTGTTTCAATTGTATGAAGAGCATCTGTCACTTAGTTATGGAATCAATTTGATTCTTTTTTACTTTAGAATTAGAGCATATTAATATATAAAATGCCACCACCCAGCACACAAGCAACATTAACTATTTTCACGTAGTCTTCGAGAGACAAACAATATTTCAAAAATAAATATTAAATGATTGCGAGTTTATTGACTTTAAATATTAATAGTCCTGTTTAGAGTAAATACATATATTACATTTTTAAACATTATATTACAAATTAAATTTCTAACGCTACGAGGTATCGAACCTACATATATCTATACCTCAATCTAACACCTAGCAGTTAAAGTACCAACTTTTAAGTACTCTTTTTCTAGTTATTTATTATTATGCGGCGTTATCTAAATATAAAATACACGAACTCTTAACAGGAATATCAGTAAAATACTTTTTAAATTAATAATTTAAATCAATTACAATTTTTCTTCGCGTTATATTTTGTTTTTTCCCGTTTTAGACTATTTTACAACTTTTTACATTGACAGGAAATGTAATTTTTTATGAACATTTCAAATTTTCAACGACGGGACTCAGAAATTTAATCGTGAATGTTGAAAACATCTTAATAATAAAAAATTTTTAACTTTTGTGTGAGGTTTGGTTTTTAGGTATTTTATATTATTTTACAACGCTTAAGATTGATATAAAATGTACATATTTTCTGAAAATTTGCAATTTTTCATAAAGATGGAACTTCGAGTTTTTCTCTTAAAAAAAAATAGTTCAAATTTCAAAATAGTGTCATTGAAATTTTGTCACAAAATACATTGCTTGTAAGTCTGAACTCATGAAACCTTACAATTTGTGGTGTCAAAAATATATTCACCCAACATATTTTCACGCGTGGAACATCCATGCGGGTAAGGTAAACCGGGGGAAGATGCCAGCGTGGGTAAGACGCCACAAAGCCATATCTTGTTTGTTTGTAAATAGATGGCTTGTATAAGTATAGTAGGAATGTT
>NC_046657.1:169822704-169828848 GCF_010883055.1 Belonocnema kinseyi
ATTATTAAAAATGTTGTTATATATTTTGTAGCTATTCATATAATGTTTACATTTAATTAATAAGATTAATGTTTTCCGCATTTGTGTTTTTTTTATTTTAATCTTTTCCTTAGGTGTGGCATCTTCCCCCGGTTTACCTTATACTCATCCATTTTTTAATGAAATCAAAGAAAGTAATTAAGTTATAAACAAAGTTCAAAAATCAACCCACGTAGATACTACTTTGTCAACAAATAAATTTTTCTAGATTTTTTCAATGGAAATAGAGTCTCTAATTTTTGGGTTCCTCGAAAATACCCGATACGATTTTTGGGCTTCAGCCCTTAACGTCAAAAATCAATCCCTCTCTACCACGTAAATACAACTTTGTCTGCAAATAAATTTTTGTACAATTTTTCAATGGAAATAGAGTCTCTGATTTTTGGGCTCCTCGAAAATACACGCTACGATTTTTGGGCTTCAACCCTTAACGTCAAAAATCAACCCACGTAGATACAACTTTGTCAACAAACAATTTTTCTAGATTTTTTCAATGGAAATAAACTCTCTGATTTTTGGGATCCTCAAAAATAACCGTTACGATTTTTGGGCTTCCACCCTTAACGTCAAAAATCAACCCCTTTCTACCACGTAAATACAACTTTGTCTGCAAATAAAGGACTCCGCACTAAATGTATGGGAAAATGGCTTTCGGTGGATTTGGCTGAAACTTTGTAATTTTTAATGTTGTAAGTGCCGGATGAAATATGCGTAAAAAAATCCAAAAAAATAGACAGTTTTAGCGTTATGCGTCGCTAAGCGTTCAAGATCAGTGAATAAAGCGAATTACAACAGATTTTGTTACAAAAGCGATGTCAACATAGAAATCACGGTTCAGATCGTGGTCCGTCATATTTTCGCCTACACCGTTGACCGTTCGGAGAAGCGCGCTATATGAGTCAACGGTGTTGACTCATATTGTCATGGGTTTGGCTAAACATGTTACTGACCACTTCTTGATGCGCGTTTCATATACAGACATCGCTTGTGTCACTAAAGCTACTAGGATTGGTTCTATTCGCTGATCATGGGCGCTTAGCATTCGACCCTCCGGCGAAGAGTACACTGTTATTATCGATGTGCGCACTAGTTACTAATGTTACATATTACTGACTACTTTCTGATGCGTGATTCTGATAGTGACATCGCTTTTGTCGCTAAAGTTAATAGGATTGGTTTTATTCGCTGATCTTGAGCGCTTAGCGTTTACCCCTCTTGCGAAGGGTAGAGTGTTATTATCGGTATGTGCGCACTAGTTACTTATGTTACTTCAGGTACCATTTCTGCCTTTATGGAAGTGTTGAATTAGTCAAGTTAAAATCTTGGGCACTTAGCGTTTGATCGTTTTGAGAAGCGCGCTATATGAGTCAACGGTGTAGGCGAAAATATAACAGACCACGATCTGAACCGGGATTTCTATGTTGACATCGCTTTTGTAACAAAATCTGTTGTAATTCGTTTTATTCACTGATCTTGAGCGCTTAGCGACGCATAGCGCTAAAACTGTCCATTTTTTTGGATTTTTTTACGGATATTTCATCCGGCACTTATAACCTTAAAAATTACAAAGTTTCAGCTAAATCCACCGAAAACCATTTTCCCATACATTCAGTGCGGGGTCCTCTATTTGCAGACAAAGTTGTATTTACGTGGTAGAGAGGGATTGATTTTTGACGTTAAGGGTTGAAGCCCAAAAATCGTATCGGGTATTTTCGAGGAGCCCAAAAATTAGAGACTGTATTTCCATTGAAAAATACTAGAAAAATTTATTTGCAAACAAAATTGTATTTACGTGGAAGAGAGGGGTTGATTTTTGACGTTTTGGGTGAAAGCTAAAAATCGTATCGGGTATTTTTGAGGAGCCCAAAAATCAGAGACTCTATTTCCATTAAAAAATTCTAGAAAAATTGATTTCTGGACAAAGATCCGTCCATATATTACGTAAGACGTTTTTCTGTTGCTTGAATAAAGACGAAAATAATATTTTTATCAAGTTGAAAAGGACACAGCGATATAAACAAAAGAAAAAATTCTTACGTAATATATGGACGATCCCAAAGTAGTATCAACGTGGGTTGATTTTTGACTTAAGGGTTGAAGCCCAAAAATCGTAGCGTGTATTTTCGAGCAGCCCAAAAATTAGAGACTGTATTTCCATTGAAAAATTCTAGAAAAATTTATTTTCAGATAAAGTTGTATTTACGTAGTTGAGAGGGTTTGATTTTTTACGTTAAAGGTTGAAGCCCAAAAATCGTAGCGTGTATTTTCGAGGAGCCCAAAATTCAGAGACTTTATTCAAGCTCTAAAATTTAATAAAAGTTATTTTTTGACAATTTCATATCTGCGTGTTACAATGGGGGTAATTTTTTACTGTAAGGGTTGCAGCCCAAAAATTGAAGTGTGTATTTTCTGGGAGCCCAAAAAAAGCCCAAAAATATCCCGTTAATAAATAACTTAAAAATTTCAATTTTTTGAAGGGGGTTGATTTTGGAAGTTAAGGGTTGGTTTGGGGAACATTTTTTTTCGGATTTTAAGAGCCGAAAAAAAGCCTAAAATTCTGGTGTAATTTAATTTTTATTATTTAGTGATTTAAAGAAGTGGATGTGCTGGGTTAATGTAAGCTGGCACCTCCACAAGAAAATCGATTTTTTGAAAAATGTAAAGGAGCCCAAAAATTTTTATTGCAGCCCAAAAAATGCCCAAAAATAGCCCAAAATTCTAAGCTATGACAAATTCAAAAATTTTCCAGGAGCCCAAAAATCAGAGACTCTATTACCATTCAAAAATTCTAGAAAAATTGATTTTTTGAAAAAGTAGTATCTACGTGGGTTGATTTTTGACGTTAAAGGTTGAAGCCCAAAAATCGTAGCGGGTATTTTCGAGGAGCCCAAAAATCAGAGACTCTATTTCCATTAAAAAATTCTAGAAAAATTGATTTCTGGACAAAGTAGTATCAACGTGGGTTGATTTTTGACTTAAGGGTTGAAGCCCAAAAATCGTAGCGTGTATTTTCGAGCAGCCCAAAAATTAGAGAATGTATTTCCATTGAAAAATTCTAGAAAAATTTATTTGCAGATAAAGTTGTATTTATGTAGTAGAGAGGGGTTGATTTTTGACGTTAAAGGTTGAAGCCCAAAAATCGTAGCGTGTATTTTCGAGGAGCCCAAAAATCAGAGACTTTATTCAAGCTCTAAAATTTAATAAAAGTTATTTTTTGACAATTTCATATCTGCGTGTTACAATGGGGGTAATTTTTTACTGTAAGGGTTGCAGCCCAAAAATTGAAGTGCGTATTTTCTGGGAGCCCAAAAAAGCTCAAAAATATCCCGTTAATAAATAACTTAAAAATTTCAATTTTTTGAAGGGGGTTGATTTTGGAAGTTAAGGGTTGGTTTGGGGAACATTTTTTTCGGATTTTAAGAGCCCAAAAAAAGCCCAAAATTCTGGTGTAATTGAATTTTTATTATTTAGTGATTTAAAGAAGTGTATGTGCTGGGTTAATGTAAGCTGGCACCTCCACAAGAAAATTGATTTTTTGAAAAATGTAAAGGAGCCCAAAAATTTTTATTGCAGCCCAAAAAACGCCCAAAAATAGCCCAAAATTCTGAGCAATGAAAAATTCAAAAATTCGATTGTGGAGGTGCTAGCTTAATGTACCTCCAATCAGTCCCCGACCAGAAACCTTGTTGTACCAGGGCTAACTCGGGCTATTTCCACACAGGTTAAATTTAGTTTTACAAAATAGTTTTTAAAATTGCACTGCATTATTTAATTCTCAAATTTGCCTAAATTTCATTTAAATGTTGAATTTGGCTAAATTTTATTTAAATTTAAAATTCAACTAAATTTAATTTAATTTGGAATTTAATTTTTTAAGTTATTGTAATTTTATTAAAATTTTAAGTTTAATTTTTTTAAATAATTTTATAAGTTTCACTAAAATTCTAAAGTACAAAAATAATCTTTTTAAATTTATTTATTGTCTCGAAATTAAAAAAAAATAATAAATAGAATATTTTTAGGCTCTCTTTCATTTGAATATAATTAGGTAATTTAGTGTTCATAACAACACCCGCCCGCTAACGTGCTAGGAGGACGCGGTTGCCATTGAAACGGTGAAAAGTTGAAAAGGGCAGCACCTCGATATAGTCGAAAATGTAATTAGATATATATACAGAGTGGACACGCTGGGGCTTATATACGTGACGAATAGAATGCTACCCGAATTGCACAATAGCAGGGGAGAAGCCATTATACAGGGGTATTTTCATATTTCGTGCCTTTTAAGTTGCATTCGGATCGGCCATTTGGTCAATTCCGTGCATCTTCGGATCAACTTTATCATAGTTTCCATGGTTGCGTTCGAAACTTCAAATGGACACAAGTGTCAAAACAATATAGGTTGTGTTACATAGTAATTGCAAATAATAAAAGTGTTTGATTAATAATGAAATGAGACATGTGAACTGAGAAGTAAACATCAATTTTTTTCTGTGCCAATAACATTATGGAATGTCTGCTGAGTGACAAATACTATAAAATAGTAATAATATTCTGCGTTTCCATTGGGCGAAGAGTAAATTGTGTTTACCGCTTATTTACCGCATAAAAACAGGTATGTTATGAATAGACATGATATTTTTTAAATAAAGTGAATGAAATATTACATGCGTAAACTTTAAATTGACATTGCCTACATTTACTTACAGCGATTAGGGCAAATAGGTGAATTTGAACATAACCTTGAAATAATGACAGATCGGCCCGGCATGTTTATTATACTTTCAATTGATTATTCTTTACCAAAGAAATGTTTTGTCGTTTTGTATGTTCATCACTGACAGTGTCGGCAGCGATAATCTAAATAATAATGACTTATTATCAATTGAATAATCATTACTTATTAGTCATTTTAAAAAGTTAAACATTATTTCTGAATTTAAAATTTGATTATCATTGTTTTTTACACAGATCGATCCTAAAAGAATTACACATCAGGAAATGCAGATAGAATTGGTCATTTGAATAGTACAGGCGTATCAAAAAGATATCTCGAAGCAATTTAACTGGCCAATAAAATAAATTAAACACTTGTTGGTGATAGGATTGTTCCAGCAATAAATCTAGAAGAGAAATTTTTGGCCGATATGAACACTCCAATTTTTTTTAATTATTCTATTTTCGAACTTGCTATATCTGGATCTGATTTCCAAATGGAGATTTTATCAGCACCTAAAATAAATTTTAAGTAATTTTGATGGTATCGGTGTATCAAAAAGAATCTCAAACCAATTTAACAAGCCAAAATTTTAATTAATAAACTTTTTATTTATTATTTTTATTTTAGAAAATATTTTCTCTGAACCAACTTTTTCTTTGAATTATTGTATTTTCGACATTGCTTTTTTGGATATGGTTTGCAAACTGGCATTTGATCAGCCCCTAAAATTACTATCCTGAGCGATTTTTTAAATTTATTTCAGTATTTGATCAAATGAAATTTTGGGATGAGGCCCAGACACAACTGTCAATTTCGAGGTTATGTTCAAATTCTCGTGTTTACCCTAATCGCTGTAAGTAAATGTAGGCAATGTCAATTTAAAGTTTACGCATGTAATATTTCATTCACTTTATTTAAAACATGTCCTGTCTATTCATAGCATACCTGTTTTTATGCCGTAAATAAGCGGTAAACACAATTCACTCTTCACCTACTGGAAGCGCAGAATATTATTACTATTTTATAGTATTTGTCACTCAGCAGACATTCCATAATGTTATTGGCACAAAAAAATTGATGTTTACTTCTCAGTTCACATGTCTCTTTTCATTATTAATCAAACACTTTTATTATTTGCAATTACTATGTAACCCAAACTATATTGTTTTGACACTTGTCTCCATGTGAAGTTTCGAACGCAACCATGGAAACTATGATAAATTTGATCGGTAGATGCACGGACTTGACCGAATGGCCGATCCGAATGCAACTTTAAAGGCGCGAAATATGAAAATACCTCTGTATAATGGCTTCTCCCCTACTACTGTGCAATTCGGGTAGCATTCGATTCGCCATGTATGTAAGCCGCAGCGTGTCCACCCTGT
>NC_046657.1:169828948-169846575 GCF_010883055.1 Belonocnema kinseyi
TCCCCACCACTGATCCATGCCGTATCTAGGACCTAATATCTTTGGTTCCATATAAAATAGGAATCCTGAAATCCAAGTTGGCCAAACCAATATGGCGGACATTTATAAAATTAGCAAGGTTAGAAATATTTGAAAATTTTCTAGCATGGGCAACAGTTTTGCTCAGTACGCTCATTGGGAATCTGCTATTAACAATTGGAACTTGAAGATCGGCTACCCATTATAGTAATTACAGATTATGTTTCTTTTGACTGCACCCTATCGAAAGAAATCTCTAAGTTTTCTTTAGCGAAATAGCCTTGTCCATTTGAGTCTATAAAAAAGTCGATTTGAAACAAAATAGTGTCGGAGATAGTTTGAGAGATTTGGGTCCTTTTCAAGATGCATTTAGTGGTTCTTTTAAGAGTGGTGCGACGGTAATATAATATTCCTTTTGTATTCGTCACGTACCGGGCGGGCAGAGTTATTTGCAGTAGTTGGTCGTGACTAATCCTACTCCCTTTTTTAAATTTCTCTTCAAATTATGAACACTTTTTTTAATTGATGAATTTTCTCATTATACTTATTTATAATTAACATTTATATACTGATATACCATTTTCTAGTTTAATTCAAAAATGTTGTCTTTTTTGGCATATCTCATTCCATTTACGAGAAATGTTCTATTAATTTCAATTTTAAGCATTAAAAAAAAGTTAGATCTCTGAAGTCATCGAAACCCGTAGGTTCCGAATTAGTATGTTTTAGGCTGTTAACTATGAAATTTAAAAAAATCTACTTCTAAATTTTGATCCGAAAGCTTAACAAAGGACCCTTGAGTGTCGGCTACTCTACTGAGATCGCCTCTCTGCTTGTTATTTATGATCGTATTCTTATTTCAATTTCGGAAAGGATATTTTAAAGCCTTCAGATCATTTAAGCGAGCTTCCTTGACCTTTGAAAATATCTAACTGAGTGCCTGCGGAGAATTTCTCTGAGCTTCGTTGACCTAAAGAATTTTTAGTATATTCTTAAAAATTCTTTTCGGTAGGGTACTCATAACATTGGGAATTCGATATATCGACTGGAGGATATTTACTTACCTAGATTCAAAATGGTTTGCAAGGAGATTTTATGTATTGCAATAGCTTTCAAAGCTTGCGCTGCATTATTTCTATCATTTTTTAAATATTTTATCCATGAAAGATCTTAAAAGAGATGTGATTATTAAAGAATTGCCATTCAGAATAGCTTACCCGGGGACTGCACTTGAAATACAAAAACTGGATTTATAACTGCAAGTAATTAAACCTAAATGACGGTTAGATTAGTGGGAACGTTGATTAGATTATGAAAGAAAAACAAAGCTACATTTAATGAATCATACGTAATTTATTACTGTGTAAGTTACGTGAAAACCATCACACGTATTTGAATATCTTTTTTACGAGCAACTTTTTTGGTGAAGATAGTGAAAAAGAATGACTTTTCTTAATTTCAGGTACTGCAGGAGCATGATAAAATCGGTTGTTCAGTTTTCCTGATCCACATTGCTTCCCGCCTCCCTCTTGATTGTTTCCCTCAGGCCGTCATTCGCACTTTTTCCCAACGCTGAAGCATGGAAATGCCATTCGGCTTTAACGCCAACATCTTCCTTATGGTGAGCAAGGTTTACCATTTGGTACCGTTTCTTAAAGTACTGTTTTACACCATCAGTCAAATCAATTATTTTCTTTGCGGAAACTTGTTTTTTGGTTTCCTTAAACTATTTGTTCAGAGCCTATACTGCAATATTCTGATTTTACAAAACCTTTCCTTATAACGACTGATGCATCAAATTATGCTTAAGGAGCAGTTTTGATTTAGGAGGCCATTAGACAAGATTTTCCAATATCTTTCGCATTACTGGTCTTATAGCGAGTAAAATTAGATTATTCAACAGTTGAAAAAAAAAATTATTGGGGATAGTTTTTGGCATTAAACACTTATAACCTTATATTTATGAACGTAAGTTTACCTTGTCCACTGATCATCGACCGGTGGTATAACTCCATAAATTAAACGATGCAAGTTCAAGACTTGCGAGATGGCGATTCGAGATTTTCGAGTATTAGTACGACTTCGTTTATAAACCAGGAAAGATAAATTTAAATGCAGGCGGGTCAAGGTGTGCTCCTGAGTATAAGGAAGAAGCTCCCCTCCCTGTAAAGTGGGTGGATAGTCGTATTCTGATGTTCGCGTACGCTGACTATACCCGTCTGTCATCTGAGCAAGAACAAGGTGATGCTATTGTTAATAAGAATGATCAAGCGATTAAAGGATTGCTTGGTCGAGTATCTCTGAATGGAGTAAATTCCGAAATTAGTGTCCAGGAGAAGTGTGATGCCCGGAACCGTTGAATCGGCCATAGATATAACTGTCAAAAGTACGCTCCATGGCCATTTTATTCAATGTTACCCGCTACACAATTCGATCCTTTTTTATTGTGTGGATCTGTGTTGAAAATCAAAGCAGCCGGTCTCATTTACACCTAAGGAAGCCGATCCGAACTTATTATGAATAAGCTTTAATCAATCTTTCCGCTACGGATAAGAATTAGGCTAACTTGAATTTGTAGAAAATTTAGAAAACACGTAGAAGTGTTAAAAGAAATAAAAATTTATAAAAAATTTTTGTTTTGAAAGTTATAGGTGACTAAATTACATTACAAACTTTAATACAAAATACTGGAGTTATGGATTCGTAGGATTCCTCCTGAAAATTTCGTTAAATGAAGTTAGCCTGAATTTTATCCGTAGCGGAAAGATAGACTAAAGCTTATTTATAATAAGATTATAGACGCTTTCGTAACGGTATTGGAACAATATCCTAATATTCGTAGAACCCATCGATATGTCCAGGTATTACAAAGTGATTGAAGTATCCGAACACTGTCCATCTATGTTTCCAGGATTTCCGAGATGAGGCAGTTCTGGTACAGGATTAGAAACCTCAATCTTGATCTGATTAATTTCTTTTCAAGAAATCTGTATGTTGTCAGCTACCGTCCTCATTATCACGACCATCCCTAGAGCGTCGATTTTAAAGCAGTCATTTGTTTTCAGTGTACTCTGGCTGCAATGAATGATATCATTAAGCGATATTTCTTCTCGCCTTTGACTTTGAAGACAGATTTTCAGCTTAGTTGCGTTATTGATAACACAAGTCAAAAATGTGTCTTTTTTAATGCCGTGATGTAAACAGGAATGATTATTGTATTCCACTTTTTTAAATACAGAAGAGTCAATTTGTTCTAGATTGATAATCTGTCTACTGGCGATATCTTCTAAAAGTGCTGTTTTCCCCGACCTCTGGTATATGTCTGACCAGCTGATTTTGCGACATCACGCAGATTTCAATGTAAATACTCGGTTGGCCATTTAAAGTGGAAGTATTTGTTTCTGAAAAAAATCATTACAAAGAAAATAGGTTTTACAAAAATTACAAAAACGAAACCAGCCCGTAAGGTCTTTTTTATTTTTTAGTTGCTAAGATTATTATACAATTATAACTTTTTTATATGTTAAATATTTACTATTCTAGACAACATCTATTTTATTGGTTCTCCTCTGATAATTGAAATGGTGAATTTCCGAAACGTTCGGATGTTCTCTTTTACTTTTTTAAACTAAAATAAAAACTTCTCCGATAACGTTGTTGACAACTAAGTTGTTTTGTTTCATCTTCCCACATTGGTTTCTCGGACGTTAAAGGTTCTCTTACATTATTTGCACATCAAATATAATTGTGCCCAAACATGCCTTTTTTAACCAAATGAGACATAAATATAATTTCGAAATCTTCTACTACATCTAGAACTGGATCAACAATAGTTTTGTTGTTTATTTAGATAATCACTTATTTTAGTTCAGGGAGATTTGTTCCAACTACTTTTTGAAAATTATATCGCGCAAATGGGCACCTTTGACTATGACGCCCGTATGTGCTCTTTTTCGGCGTTCCCATCATATGACATCATATTGAAAAATTGCGATTTTGACTGGCCACCCAGATCACCCAATTTAACTTCCCCAGACTTATTTGTGGGATTATTTAAACTCCAAGATATACTCCAACACTCGAAAGATTCTAGCTCAATTAAATCTCAATTGATCTGAAAAATAAATGCTTCCACTTTAAATGGCCAACCCTGTACTTCGTAGGAGTGTCTCCTTCAAATCATTCAATGTCGTAAGAATAAAAGGCGATCCAGTTATTTTGTTCTTTCCCAACACTACAGAGATCCGAAAAGGCATGAGGTGGTGCAGCTATTCAGTGTCAAATAAAGTTATGATGTACTGCAATGACGACCATTTCTTTCGCAATAAAGTTATTTTCAAGATCACGAAATCCCAGAATATCAATTACGAAGTAAATAATATTTTTCACATAAAAAGAAAGTGATCTGACGATGATTTTGAAGAAGAAGACAGCAACGACAAAGAGTAGCAGAGGCCTTTTAAAATTAAAGGTCAACACATCGATAACTGTAATTTTGGTGGTTACTAATTCCCTTCTGTTAAAGCTCCTTCAGCTTTAATGATCACATTCATCACTTATCTCCTTCTTCGCACTCGATTCTGTCCAAAGTATGAACTGGTCTACATTATGTTCAGCACTATTATATTAAATGTATCATTTATTGCTGCACCTCGGGTTGATACAGCGTATTCAAATATTGCAAAATAATGTACAAATTTTGTTTTTTATTATTTCTTTAATGTTTGCTCCTGCTTTTGCACTCATTTTTATTGTCAGCCATCATGAAAAATCTAAGATTTTAATAAATTAATATTATATCATTCGTGATATTTATTGGCATTGAAACAAAAGTATTTTCTTTTTTTACAACAAAGTTATTTTCAAGGTCACGAAAACTTTGAACTTCAATCACGAAGTCTATAATATTTTTCACATAAAAATGAAGTGTTGCTGATAATAAGCTTCAAGAAAAGGGCGGCGATAGCTTTGGACTAAGGCGAATACCTATTTCTCAAACAGATTATATCTTCTCTTCAGTTTTCTGTATTTTGGACAGTATTTCTAAACATGCCGATTTCACGAAGGATCACGACAAACTGGCCTCATCCCGTCAATTTCAAAATATTTCTCAACCTCAATGCATTTTTTATTCAATCACTAATATTTGCATTTTTAAAGTTTTACCAAGTATAAACAATGAACCATGTTAATCCTATTTTACACTTTTTACACATTTGGTTAAAATAGTCGTTAGACTAGAACAATTGCTTTATTTTTTACAGTGTTTGGAATAGTTCCAATAATATTGCCAGTATTATTTAAATATATTCTTGTCCTTATTATCATCATTATAATTGATATTTGGTTGATTCATACATATTTTATCTCTGTGATTATCCTGTCCTGTATTCAGTTTTTTATTGTTCCATGTTTTCTGGGTGAAAAATAAAAATTTTTATGAAACCTGTGGTACATTTTCCATTTATCGAGCTCATTTTTCAAGAATGGAGAATGTAACATTCGACTCATTTCAGAATCGAGCGTGACGATAAGCGTTTGCTCTCGTATTTAGAGTATTACTCTCAAATCCGAAACCTTATTGTAGAAATCTTTCTACCTGCTCGCTTAAAACTAAAATCATCTTTCTTAAATGTTCTATAATTTCTAAATGGAAAAAGGAATATTTACTCTTGTGAATTAACTGATGTGAACATATTTGAGAGAAGAATACCGATAATCGGTATAAGTACTAACGGTCAAAGTCTACCCTTTTGAATGATACATGATTTTTCATTGTTTCATGTAGTCTTCGATGTTGCTAATATTCTCAAAGTTTGTTTATAATTTTTAACTTGTATTTTTATGTGTTTTTAAAGATATATTCCCTGCCAAAATCTTTAGAGCGCATTCCCTTATTAGCTGAAGTTTGGTGGGACGGACGTTATAACTAGACTCTCCACCAAATGAGAAATCAGTACTTAACTTGGACATGAATTTGATTTGCAAAATAAAATTATATTATAAAGATGGTAGCTGTGCGTACAATTTAACCCTTATGTGCACAACCAACTTTACGCACACTAATATGCAACCAGGTACCCGGGTACCCACCTATAGTTTTAACTATATTTTAAGTACAAATATGCGTGAAATCATCTGCAATCGATTTATTTCAATGAATAAACATTAATAGAAAGTATTTTAACTATTTCCAAGTGACATAGTCAGTTTAGTCGATTTGAAAATAAATCGGAGCAGAGGTTTCGGATGCACCGCGGGGTGGCATGCGGTCAGTTTTCGCATTCAGCGGTCGACAGACGTTCGCAATGTTTTTATGAAGGATAGTAAAGTGGTGTACCTTCATCACTATAGCACCGGAGATCTTTAGCGCTACTGCGTCTCATTCAGACGTGTCTAGTAGAAGGGAACGGACGTGTATCTCAAGGATAGTCGACAGTGCCGTTGAGCGCCAAGCCTCTCACAATCGTCAAAGAAGCGGACCGTGCAGATCTACAGATACATTGTCGGTAGGAGACACATTCAAAAAAATTATTACTGTTGAAATGGTCGATCTTATTGTTCGCTGCACAAATTAAAAAGCAAAGACAATATACAATATTTATAATTCTAATCATCCGGATTCTAGTAGATCGTGGAGTGCCGTAACTACGCAAGAGATGTATGCGTTTATTGGAATTTTGATATGTTCAGGAGCAAATAATTCGAATACTGATCGCACAAGTGAAATGTGGAAAAGCACTTCTTATCCGCAGAACATTCCTTCAAAGCCGGCAAAATACGGTATCAAAACTTGGTGGATTTGCGATGCTGAAAACGCTTACCCTTTGAAAGGAATTATTTATACAGGTAAAGTTGGCAATGTTCGGGAAAAAAATCAAGGAGAGAGAGTTGTGAAAGAGCTTGCAGCTCCATTCAAAACTAGTGGAAGGAATATTACAATGGATAATTATTTTACTACTCTGCCAGTTGCTAAGCACTTACTATCATGGAAATTGACTATAACAGGTACACTGAGGAAAAATATCCCTTATATTCCTAAACAAATGGCTTCTAATACATTAAGACCTGAATGCTCTTCTCTCTTTGGTTTTCACGAACGCAATGTTACACTTTGCTCGTATGTACCAAAAAAAAAAACAAAGCTGTAATTTTACTGTCCACTATGCATTCCGATACTGCTGTAAACGACGATGAGCAAAAGAAACCTCATATGATTATGTACTACAATAAATATAAAACTGGAGTTGATACAATGGATCAAATGGTAAGCCGATATACCTGTCACAGACGAACGCAGAGATGGCCACTTGCAATATTTTTCAATATATTGGACGTTGGAGCACTTGCAGCATATCTAATTTATTCTAAAAATAATAATATGCTCAAGAAAAAGACAAATCAGCGACGTATTTTCTTGCGTTAATTGAGTGAAGAATTAGCGAAACCATTTATTGAGTATCGTTCTTCAAACAAGCAAATTATGCGTCATCATTCGACAAAGAACGCGATCGAGGACGTGCTCGGAGTTGAATTTGGTCCTGCCCCGGTTGTTGAGAAAGGAACTGTGGCTAGAAATAGTTCTGGTAGAATAAAAGTAACAGGTTCTTGTCATTTGTGCTATCGAGAAACAATCAAGAGGCGTAGAAAAACCCGTAAAAGTTGCGCTGAATGTGAAAAACATGTGTGCGATGAACATTCATCAGCGAAAATATTGTGTTTTGATTGCTTAGAATAAAAAAATCTATTTTTCAACTTTTAAACAATTATAATTATTTATTTATTAACCTATGTTATCTCCTTAATATATTAATCAATGTCAAAACTTATTTAAAAGTCATTAAATAAATGTTTGTGTAGTGGGTACCCGGGTACCCCGGTTGTGCCCTGGGACTACTTTTTTTCAACAGATAAATTTACATGCAAAAAAATTTTTTTGTGCATATGTAACCATTGAAATAGCTTCTAAAAAAGTCAAAACGCGAGGAACCGGGAGCTTAGATCGAAAAAAAATTTTGGCGAAAAATAGTCGATAAAAGTGTAAGGTGGTGGGCACCCGGGTACCCGGTTGTGCACATAAGGGTTAAACAATGAATAATACAAACAGTAAACTAGCCTCGGAAAGGACTGGAACTTTAATTGACAAAAGACATGCACGCGGTAAATGTAAAGGTCAACTTTCAGACGATGAAGGGAGACAGGGTCTTTGGAATGCTAAAGGGTTGAATGATCGCAAGGTAAAAGAATTACAAGAAACTATGCACGTAAGGAAAGTAGATATTACCTGTGTACCTGAAACAAAGAAATAGGGATGCGAAAGTAGAGACATTGAAAATGGGGTGTTGAAAGGCGGATTTGAAATATGGTTAGGAGCAGATAGCGAATTACATGTTAGGCAAGCAGTAGTTCTGATTATAAATGAAAGAGAAAAGCAGCATCTTGGAGATCAAGATTTCGTATCTCCCAGACTGCTATGGGTTAGAATAAAAGTGAGAATATGAAAATTATTTATCATAGTTTGCTACGTCCCATTTGATAGTGATCCGAGAACAGTAATAGACGCTTTCTGGGATACTTTAAATGACACAATAAGTATTTGCGATCATGGTGAAAGAATAATTCTGCTAGGAGATATGAATGGATGGGTGGGCATCCAGAATCAGGATACAGAAAGAGTACTAGGTAATTTTGGGCATCCAAGAACAAACTATCACATAGACAGATGAGGGATGGGGAAAAATAGAACCAAGAAAACTTAGAGATGAAGAGAGAAATAGTCAAAAAAATTATTACAGACACAAAAAGACGCTTTAAGATACTATTTTATGGTACTTTTTGGAGATAAAGCTGTAAGACACCACAACTGCGATATAGAACACGAAACGCTAGAAAACTCAATTGAAAAAATGTTTGTCACTGAGGTTAGGAACATAATTAAGATCTTGGAGAATGATCAGGCTGCCGGTGTAGACATTCTTAACGCTGAAATACTTAAATGCGGTGGCGAGTACATACCACATAGACTGTGCGCATTAATAAATATATGTATATAGATGGGAGAAGTCCCAGACGATTGGAAAAAAGTAAACAATATATACTCAAAAATACTTATTCGTAGGGTAATCAAAATAACAGAAGAAAAGATTTGGAAAGTCCAAACCAGATTTATGCAAGAAGATTATGTACGGATCAAATATTTAGCCTAAGGCAGATCGAAGAAAAAAAGTTTTAGAGTAGGAAAAAAAGTTTTCTGTGCATCTGTTGAATTAGAAAAAGCGTTTGACAAGGTAGATAGAAGTAATCATTAGGGAGACCTGAAAGAGTGCGGGGTCAATGGATGGCTCCTACAAGCAATAAGAACAATATATATGAGTAGCAAAGCGAGTATAAGGGTACATGGAAAAATGAGTGACTCTTTCCATATTATGGAAGATATTAGACAAGGATACTTAATGTCCTCATGGCTATTCATTTATTATAAATCGAAGACTTACGAAGAATGTTTAACTGAATATAAGCATAAAAAGTACGAGTCTCAACAATAAGGATAGAGTATGAAAACACTATGTAACATTATCTTAAATGATGAGAGAATAGAAAAACTTTATTAGTACGTATATCTTGGTGGCCTTTTCACTAGTGACGGAAAGATAAATGAGGAGTTAGATAGGCGCATAAACCAGGGTAAAAAGTTTATCGATATAGCAGGGTCCATTATCAGAAATAACAATATTTCAAATAAATCTAAAATGGTAATAGATAATTCTATATTTGTACCAAATGTGCGATAACGTAGTGAGACACGGAACAAAGAAGTTGGTGAAGGAAGTCGGACATGTTGAGAGAATGAAAAATAAACGACTAACGAAACAAGTGTATCAAGATAAAGTAAATGGCAGTGTACCCTGAGGAAGACCGCGGAAAGAATATTTATAAAGTGTGAATAAATCCCTTATTAGAAGAGGCATAATAGGCCACAGAAACACGAGAGCTTCGTTGAAAAAATGCAAGGAAGTTAAAGAAACTAGAGAAGTATGCCACGGCAGGCAAGAGTGGCGAGAAATAGGTAATAAAAAGATTGTCAGCAGATTGCATGACAGTGTTGATGAATCAACGTGTTACTTACATCAATAACACGAGAATTCTAGATCAATCTAAAAATGCTATACCTCCTTCCTCACATAACTCCCTTACCACCGAGTGAGTCACGTCTAGCCCGAAAAGGAAATAGCTTAATATTGTAATAATAATAATAATAATAATAAGAAGAAGAAGAATAATAATAATAATAATAGAGCCTCGGTGGCTCAGTTGGTTAGACACTCGGACTTCACTTCAGAGGTCCGGGGTTCCATCCCTGAGCCGGTACCACTAGAAATTTTTCAATGTACTTTTACCGAGGTTCTGGTGGTTCGGAACCCACCTTAAGCTGTAGGTCCCCCCATCGTGCACTTGACTACAACCCAGTCCGTCAATGATGGGGTAAAAACCAGACTTTGTCCAATATGTATGGGCAGCCTGCTCTCATCAGATCACTTGATTGCATTATAAAAATGCGTCCGTGACTGATGATATATACCGGAAAAGCACCGTGCAAAATGATCAACTAAAAATCCAACTCTAACCAAAAATGCCTTCGAGATGTTGGGCAGTATAAGCCTGTGACAACGTTTCAACACAGAAATGTTTTTCCCTACCGAAAGCGTTCTCCCTACCGAAGGTGTTCCATGTTGATGTCGCGGTAGGGCTTGAGCTCTCCTTTCATGACTTTGACAGCAATGTTGGAGGTAGCATTGCAACGGACAGGGTTTCCCATGCCAAATAGGCTGATAACGAAGAGGAGAGGGACTAAGTAGAACACCAAAACCCATCAATGAAAAATGGAGAATATATCAAAGATTTTGAAACATTTGTCGCTTCCCGAGGTTCGTCGGGGCGCCCCTGGAGTCACCGCTGCAGGCCACAGCATGCGGGACGGTGGCAATGGTGAGCTGCGAGATGGTCAGGCAGTTCTCACTAATCAAACAGCTGGCCAGCAAGAACATCTGCGACAAACGGTAAGTAGTGGAACATCAACTGTGCCTGCTGAGGATGCTTTGGCTACCACTAGCTATTTGCAGTCAACCACCTCGCCAGAAATACCGTAGGAGAGCATCAATTGGGATACCACAATGAAAGAGGAATTGGTGCGTTTCTATTATAAAAGTACGAAGTTTGAAACAAGCAAGGAAAAAGGATACAATTTAAGAACAAAATTAACTGCAAAGTATCCAAATATATAAAAGGTCGTACTAAGAGATCTTATCGCTAAGGTGAAAGACATCAGGACTAATCTACATGTTACAGAAGACCGAGCAATGGAGATTAAACAACAAGTTGATTTTGGCGTGGAAAAATGACGGCAATGAACATCAGTTAGAGAAAGCCGCGACAAACGGTCAAGCAGGAGCAATTGATGTTCCTCCTCAACCTATTGATGATTCAACACCACCACATCCTCCAGAGGTGGATGACCTTATACAACCAGAGGCAGAAGCAGAGGTTCAGCAACCAAAAAAGCGACGAAAATGGACATACCATATGAACAGAGATGTTATGCGCCTTTATTCTTTGGCAGAGAAATGTGGGCAAAGTCTCAGGAGAGAACATTATAGACTCTTCTTACTTAAATACCTAGAGCTAGCCACAAAAATAAATGAGCAGAATCTGGCAGATCAAAAACGCTCAATATATGTAAACAGACTGCTTTCGGCTATTGAAATAGCTGCTATCAAAATGGAAGTGGAAAGGCAGCTTCCTATTGATGAGCTCGCCTTGGAAGATGTGGATAACGAAGACTTGATTAATACTGAAGGCATAGGTGCTAAGGATAATGAACATCATGCACCGGATCCATTAGAGCCACATCCAGTTATTACTAACGATGATGTGGATAGGGAAATCTGAGAAGAACAGCAGCACCTGGAAAGGAATTTTGGCCATGCTTTACTAGAGTTCAGATATGTAGAACCAACAATGAGGCATTCTCTGCCCAAAATGAACATCACAAATCATCTGCGTGCACTAATAGCACATCTCGACAGTAAGGTTTTACCTACGTATTTGAACGTAGCACAAAATGCGTTAGAGGTGCAAACTGTCATATACTCTGCAGCTGTGGCAACCGTTAGAACGTTGGGCCGGAAAACTAGGCCTGCAAATGCAGTTTTCGTCGCAGAAAGGGATCGAGATCCACCATGGAAGATCAGGTTGGATATGGATGTCAGCAAAGTAAGGTGCAAATTGGGTCGATTAACTCAATATAAGAAGGGAAATAGAACCAGAAAGCCGATGAACTATTTTACTAAAATCATCCACCCTCGGCATATCAAGACAGTAACACCAGCAATATTGCATGAAATTTCAGACTCTCAACGACATACACTTGATGTTCTTACTGTCATACTGCGTCAGTACAAGAAAAGTAATGCACGAAGGCAACGAAACCAAAACTTTCAGACAGATGAAAGAAGGTTCTACCGTGAACTGAGATTAAAGCCAAATAACCACTAAGGCACCGAAGTCCCTCAATTGAAAGATATGACTAACTACTGGTCGGGTGTTTGGGGAAAAATAAACAGATGCAATTTGAACACTGCGTGGTTCAAACTGGAGGAAGCAAAGGCAATCAATAGCCCAGAAATGCATCTGACAAACATCACAGCGCTTGATGTTTCAGTTGTCTTGATGCCAGGTTTTATGCTCCAAGGTACTACGTATATGATACCAAAAAAAGCCAAAATCCATCTGACTTTCGACCGATAACCTGTTTTCCAACAATTTATAAATGTCTTACAGCTATCATTGCAGATAAGGTATATTCTCATTGCGACGAGAATGACATTCTTACAGAAGAACAAAAAGAATGTAGTAAAAACTCACGAGGGTGTAAAGATCTAATCACTATAGACGCTGTTGCCAGGACTCAAGT
This sequence comes from Belonocnema kinseyi, assembly GCF_010883055.1. Taxonomy (NCBI): domain Eukaryota; kingdom Metazoa; phylum Arthropoda; class Insecta; order Hymenoptera; family Cynipidae; genus Belonocnema; species Belonocnema kinseyi. The sequence continues at coordinate 169,841,937 of NC_046657.1, forward strand.
TCGTAAGCATCAAAGCAACTTACACATGGCATACATTGACTACAAGCAAGCGTTTCCTTCCGTTCCGCATGACTATTTGCTTGAAGTCTTAAAACTTTACTAAACCTGTCCACGCATTATTGACTTTCTAATCTACGCGATGAGGCGCTGGGGTACAAGAATCAAGTATTTTGATCATGGACAACCAAGGATAACTAGAACAATACGCTTTACGACGGGTATATTTTAAGGAGACTCCTTCAGCGCACTATGTTTCTGTTTAGCATTGAATCCATTGAGCAAAACACTAAACAGCGTGTCTTATGGGTTCAGAATTCATGATAATGAGGATGGTCATCAAGTGACCCATCTTCTTTACATGGTTGACCTGAAGCTGTACGCTAGTTCAGGCCAGAAACTGCAGCAAGTGATCGATGTCACAAAGCAGTTTTCCAATGATATCCACATAGAGTTCGGACTAGATAAATGCAAAATAGTGCATTTAATCAGAGGAGAATTAGGAACCGCAGAGTTAGAGAACGAGTTCGAAAATGACATCGAGGCAATGGCTGCAGGCGAATCATATAAATATATGGGTATTCTTGAATCTTAGGGTATTCAACATACGATAGTTAAACAAGCCTAATGACTGCCTTTACTACGAGACTCAGATTAATTATGAAGAGTTTTCTCAACTCGGCAAACAAAATAAGGGCGATCAACACATATGCCATCCCTGTGTGTTAAACAGAATTGTTCGCGTAGAAATGATGAAGCACCGCATGCACCACAGAAATTCAGCGGTTGAAAGGGTAGTTCTACCAAGACATTTAGGGGGTAGGGGCGTTGTAGATGTCAAAAAACTGTGTGAGTCACAAGTTATACAGTTACGAGACTATTTTAACGGCAAACGAAATGCTGCGCTTTACTGAACCATCTGTCAAGCGGATCTTGAATGTATGCCCGTAAATTTGTCCTCAGATGGGGCCTTGAATATCAGGGCAGAAACCATAGAGGAATTAGAAATACAATGGAGGCAGAAAGCCATCCATGGCGAGCACCCCAACACGTTAGATCAAAGTGAAGTAGATAGTGCCGATTATGTAAAGATACCAACGAATCCATCGAGCACATTATTGATGGCTGTCGCATAATGACTCAGAGAGAATATACGCACAGACATAATGATGTAGCGAGCATTATACATCAACAACTTGCCCTAAACCTAGGACACTTGAAATAATGGGTGCCCTTCTATGGATACATTCCAATGCCCGTTTTAGAAAGCGAAGATTACATCTTATATTGGGATGTTACTATCCAAACGGATCATTACATCTGGGCCAATCGACCTGACATCGTGATGCGAGAAAAAAAAGGTGGAAGAGTCTACATCATTAACATTGTTTGTCCGCTTAACCGAAATTTGCATTCAACCTATACAACCAAGATCCACAAGTATAGCGAGTTAAGGCATGAAGCAATGTGCACGCAAGATGCACTGAACACCTTGAACATTCAGGAGTCAGTAGGGTATTGGCAGCAGCTCAGAAGGCGATTTTATTAAACACCTCTCGCATTGTAAGAAACTTTCTTGATCATCAGGAAGCGAGCGACTAAAAACCCGTAGAGTGGCAGATAGTAGCTCTAAGAAAGCATCCAGAGGTGACTGTTGTCACCTCCAACGCTCGTGGCCGCTCGTAATTGTATACCTACAACATCTTCGCAGGAGGTTTCATCCATCGTATTAAATTATTTGAATTAAGTTATAACATTCTAATCTCATCAGTCACTTAACTTAGTCCGTGGCTACGATGTATCACCGGGTTTATCCGAGTAAAAGTTTAATAAAAATACATAATAATAATAATAAATAATTCCAGTTTGCACGGTACGCGCCCTCTGCCATTTTTCCTGCTTTCCTCCTGCTGGCTGCTGCGTCCTGCGGCTCATTTTTCTGCATTCGCAATTTTTCGCGATTTATTAATTGCAGGACTGCATACTGCTTTCATTATGTTTGCTTCTGTGTATCTTTTGAAACGCACCTTAAGAACATAGTTCCAGTGACGTGTTGAATTAAGTTTTTTTGAAGCAATCATGTGCCTAACCAAAAATATAGGCTTCGGGGGGAAAATCGGTAGAAGAGTGCATCGTTTTCTTCCTTGCAGCTCAGTATGCAAGTTCAACTCTGTTGGGATTATGGTATAAACAAGAATATGATTTATTTAAACATTATATATTGTCAAATGAAATATGTACAAGTGAATACTGCAGAGACACGGTCTGCCTCGTGCAGCCGCTCTTACGGAACTAAAAAAACCATTTCATCTCACAACTATTCACACACACACACTATATCGGCGCTGCGTGCGCATACTTTTCTGTACATGCGCATTAATCAACATACCTTGGCGGGAAATATGAATTCATATATTTCAACAAACTCAAAAGCTACAAACTACGAGAAATGAAGAAATAGTCCCGGGATATTTTCCCAGTAGCAAATATGTGCTACATCGAATGGGTCAACTCGAGCCTAACCTAGAAATTAATCTAACCTAGCCTAACCTACGAGAGTGAATAAAGGGGAGGGCGATGTGTGTAAATGTGTGTGTAGGGGGGGGGGGGGGGGGGGGGGTGTTAAGAGTTTGCTATGTGTGTTTGAGTGCAAGTGTTTGTATGAAGAAAGGAAGTTGGTGTAAATGATTGACTATGTTGGAAGAGACTGTTATGTGGAATGGTCAGGGGGTTAGTACATGTTGTGCTCGATCATGAGTTTCAAGAGGAAGACTACGGCGACAAAGAGTTAGCGTGACGAACACAAATGATAACCCACATTAGGATACAACCGACTTGGTAAACGACTTTCGAAGAAATTAAAAATGGCTTATGGGCTTCAAATAAGACGCATATATATCGCCGGTGCTCAGGAGAACACATTTTAAGTGGTAAAATGCATTTAACTTTCCAAAATAAATCTGAACTGTCACTGCTCCCGATTAGGCCGTCACCATTTTATTTCGCTGCACCCATAATGCACCGGCGCTCTTCTGTTAATTCTTTCAGACACCTATTCTTAATATCCTTAGTATAGTATACTGAAATCATTGCACACTACACTTCACGAGAAACCACCCTGAAGGCGATCCGGAAATCTGGCTCGTCTGCCAGACTTAGTTCTGGTTCTACAGTTTTGTCCGAAGCTGGAATCTCTCGTGCAGTATGTGGTTGTTCCTCCGAGTCAGCTATAATGTAAGCTGGCTTAAGGCGGTCCACACTAACTGTGATATTTATTCCATCGACTGTGATGAAAAATGTTTTGTCCGTTCGGCTAACGACAGGATAGGGACCTTCGTAAGGATCTTCAAGAGACTTGTTGAATGTCGTTTCGACGCGCCGTAAGACGTGAGTACACGTAGCCAGGTCCTTGTAAAGGAAAACCGCTTTCTGTCCATGACGTGTTCCGCTAACAGGTCTTAGTTGTTGAAAATAACTTTGGAGTTCTTTAGCGTAACCTGATGGCGTGGGTCCTGAGTTGCTTGATGAACGTGGAACCAGAAATTCACTAGGTAGGCGCAGTGGTTCCCCATACAGTAGTTCGGTAGTTGTGGCTTTCAAATCTTCTCGCCAGGCTGCTCGGAAACCTAACAGTACTACTAGTAGCGTGTCAACCCAGTCTGCAGTCTGGTGACAGCGGATTGCCGCTTTTAAAGGTCGATGTATACGCTCGACCAATCCATTGGAAGCTGGATGATAAGTAGTTGTGCGAAGATTTCGAGTCCCAAGCAAGTGATTGAGTTCACTGAATAGTTGAGATTCGAACTGCTTACCTTGATCTGTCGTAATTCGGAGGGGGGTACCAAACCTTGCGATCCAACCAGCAATAAAAGTTCGTGCGATGGTGGGTGCTTGGATGTCATCAACTGGAAATGCTTCGGGCCACCGTGAGAAACGATCGATGCAGGTGAGGCACTACTTATATCCTCTTGAAGAAGGTACAGGCCCCACGAGGTCGATGTGTACATGTTCGAACCTTTTGGAAGGAGAGGTAAACAAAACCACAGGTGATGAGACATGTCGAGAAACTTTGGCTTTTTGACATTGGATGCACGCGCGAGCCCATTGCCGGCAGTCGACTTTGATTGACGGCCACACATAGCGATCTGTAATCAGCCTTACCGTGGCCTTGATTCCAGGGTGCGATAATTGATGCAACGAATTAAACGCTACCCGCCGAAAAGATTTTGTGAGAAAAGGTCTAGCCGTGCGGGTTGAAATATCACAGTAGACGGCTACTTCGGTACCTGGTAGTTGGATTTTTTCTAGGTATATTGGCCGATGAAATCCAGGTATCGGAACTGTCTTGGAGAACACTTGTCACTTTTTGCTGAAATACAAATGTAATAGGTTTGTGATCCGTATACACAGTAAAGATCCTACCTTCTACCATGTATCTAAAGTATCTAATGGATTTATATACGGCTAGTAATTCTCGGTCGTTGGCACCGTACTTGCGTTCCGCGGTACTCAACTTCTTCGAAAAGAAACCCAGAGGTTTCCATGCGTTGTTTACTCGTTGCTGCAGTGCTGCTCCAACAGCGAAATCAGAAGCGTCTGAAAAAATGGCAAGAGGAGCTCCTGGTGCTGGAAAAGCTAGTTG
>NC_046657.1:169846675-169855034 GCF_010883055.1 Belonocnema kinseyi
AAGGGGTCTAACACCTTTCTTAGAAACTTCGTATCCAAGAAACTTAACGGCGCATTCTCCCCAGATACATTTTGATGGATTGATAAGAACTCCGTAGGTCTTGAACCGATCAAACACTTGACGTAGGTGGAGCTCGTGTTCTTCTTCTGTTTTCGACGCCACGAGAACATCATCGATATAGCAGTAAACGAAATCGAGATCTCGAAGTACTTCATTCATGAAACGCTGGCAGGTTTGCGCTGCGTTTCGAAGGCCAAACGACATGTACGGGAATTCAAATAATCCGAACGGTGTGGTGATGGCTGTTTTATGTATGTCCTCATCAGCAACTGGGATTTGGTTGTAGGCTCTCACAAGGTCAATTGTTGTGAAGATCTTCTTTCCGTGTAGATATTGGGCGAAATCTCCGATGTGGGGTACTGGGTACCTGTCCAGGAGGGTCCGTGCATTGAGTCTCCGATAATCTCCACAAGGTCGCCATTCACCTCCCTTTTTTGGTACCATATGCAAGGGTGGAGACCAGTTGCTATTCGAAGTACGAGCAATTTTCATCTCTTGCATGGTTTGAAATTCTTGTTTGGCCAGCTTTAATTTATCTGGAGCCAATCTTCGAGGTCCCTCAGGTACGGGTGGTCCAGGTGTCGTGTTGATGTAATGTTTCGTCGAGTGCTTAGGTTCGACGATAAAGCCATTTGGTCGGGTGATTTCTGGATACTCTTGCAAAATTTTATGACAGGGAGAAGATCGATTATCGGTTTTGTGACATCAGCGATCACGAAACGCCACGAGTAAGCGCGGCAAAGTCCGAGGTTGAGCGTGAGTGTTTCGAAACCGTACGTCGCGATGGTTGAATCTTTGGCCGCGTAAAGTTCGTACGATGTTTTGGGACGTCTTCCGCGTGTTAGTGCACGTGGAAAAACGCATAGGTCTGCTCCCGTGTCGACCAAATATTGCGTTTTCGTATCCCGGTCCGTAACGAAGAGGCGGCGAGACGATGGGCAAGGGTCGCTGGCCTCCATCAGCGCCGGCCCGGTTCGTTTCCCGATTTAAATGCACACGGTAGATTGTACTTCTTAGCGTCACTTCCGAAAGTTTCGTGATACCAAGAAACACCGTCTTCATTATTTCGACGAGATCGACTTCTGCTGCGATCGCGGAAACGGCCGCGAGACGGAGACCGGCCACGATCTCTTGAGCCCGATGCTACTTCTGACAACGTCACTGACACTTCGGCAATTCTGGTTGTTACAAGGGCGAGTTGCTGAAGCATGGCTTCTAAAGGTGCTAAATTTACAGATACCTCGGAAACACGGGTCTTTGGCGTTGCTTCTGCGATGGCATCGGCGAGCTGTGCCAACTTATCAACCTGGGCTTGGTCCTGGGTTGCCAGGATAGCCTGCATCGACGCAGGTAGCCGACCGAGCCAGAGTGGACGCAGGACAGCGTCTGGAAAAACGTTACCTGCAAGGCCGCGAAGGTGTCAGAGGAACTGGGATGGCGTACGATCGCCTATTTCCTCATGCTCGAGCAAACGGCGTGTCTTTTGATCCTGCGAGGCACTTAGTGGATAAATGAGTTCCGTTTTTAGTCTCTGATATGTTCGTTCAGGTCCAGGTTCAGAGGTTAAAATGTCGCGCACTTCAGCTGCAAATTTTGCATCTAGATTCCCGGCAACGTAATTGAACTTTGTTTCGTCTAACAGTACTCCCGCGACCGCGAATTGTGTTTCCACCTGAGCAAACCACATCTCCGGATCTGCCGGCCAAAAGGGGGGGATTTTCACTCCAACGCGGTTAATCGTGGCATAATTCGGAAGCATGAGGCCTGCGAGAGAAGAGTTAGGTGTTGTATTTTCTGTACAATGTAACGGCGAGGCCATCGTAGCCGTCGTCGCAACGGGCCTCATCATCGTCGTGCTGGCTGTGGTTGTAGACATTTTTTAAAAGTATAAACTCTACAGATGATAATCCTAAAACGAAATTTGCACTTCACTAGCCTGTATAAGGGCGAAACTGACTGTCACTGTATCAAAAGATATATACTTTTCACGGGGTCACCACTTTGTGGGGGGATAAGGCGCATAAATAATTAAACTCTGAAGCTTAAATAACTAAAAAAAAACACTTTTAATCAAGAATAATGGGAGCGAGGTTCACATAGTTTGAGAGACGGAAACGAACTGAGGTTTCGATGACGAATTCCTCGCCGCCCTGGGCCTGGCATGGCAACAGAGCATGTACCCGTACCGATTCGCATATCTCAAAGCCTTTGAAAACTCTCCGGCGATATCATTTGCTTACACTATTGAAGAAAAAGATGAAATGAAATACGTGACACAGAGAGACCGGCAGAAAGTATAAGAAATTAAATGAGTGCCGGCTGGAAATATTCAATACTTTTCTCTAGGACTATAACCAGAAATATCTGGAAATAATTATTAAAAATAGCTAGGAAGGTGGTCGCCACATATAGCTATAATTAATTAGAGGTTTGGCTGTACGATATTCCCGATATATGGAAAATGGTCAAGGATATTCATTTTCGCTGATCCAGGGATCTTTTTAAATTCCATCGTTCATTTTCAGCTAAATGTTTAGCTATAATAAGGAATAGTATCCCCGACAAAGCTCAATTTTGTGATTTGGAACTATCTTTTGTTAAAGCTCTTTCGGCTTTAACGAACACATTCTCATCACGTATCTCGTGCTTCGCACTCGATTTTTTCAACATGCCAACTTTTCTACATTATACACAACACTTTTATACCAAATATAATACGTTTTTTATGTAACTGTGCCTGGGATTGCTTATTCAAAAATTGAAAAATAAGGAGCAAATCATATTTATCATGATTATTTTTATATTTGTTTCTTATGTTGCTTTAAATTCGATTCTATGCTGCACTGTAAAATATATCATTTCAATAAATGTATATCATTACAATTCATAATATGCATACAAATTGAATCATACTAATTCTTATTTCCTTGTTTTTATAATTTTTTTATTTTTGATCCTGTTTTTTAAGATTAAATAAAAGCTACTGCGCATATGCATAGTCTCTTCTGTCCTTTTTCCAAAAATTTAATTTTTTTATTTTTAATCTAATTTTTTACGATTACAAGAAAGTCCACTTGTCCTATCGAAAAATGATTAATAATAAATTTATAGATCTTTTTAGGCGAACAAATTTTGTCTGTTAATCTTAGTTCATACCTTGTATCGTTTTTTTTTAATCAACATTTTTACTTTGAATGTAATTTTTCACGACTAAAGCAAAAACTACGTATTCTATCAAAAAGTATAGTTCTTTTTTGGATGAACAAGTTTTATCTCATTTTTTTCGTAGCTTGTGTCGTTAGTCCAAAATTTTTTTATTTTTTTATTTTTAATGTTGTTTTTTACGATGAAAACCAAAAATTGCGCGTCCTATCGAAAAGTGATTCATCATGAATTTGCAGTTCTTTCCAGGGCGTTCAATTTCTTCTTTTTCATTTTTTTTGTATCTTGCATAGTTTGACCAAAAAATGTAATTTTTGGATTTTTCATTATTTTTGGTACGATCAAATTTGTAATGTTCAACTTTTCGACCAAATTGAAAAAGTTGTCATCCTAATCTTGTAGGGCTTTCAAAAAGAAACGTTTTTCTTTCCTTGATTTCTTTCACATCATGCGTTGAACAACGGCTTAAAATGTTCATTTTAGTTTTTTTTTGAGTTTGAAAATGCTATAACTCTGATCATTTTCTTTTTTTATAAAAAAGTCATAGGGAAAAATTGTTTGAGTTTCCGAATACTATGAACAACTATAAATAGAATTTTTAAATTTTGAAAAAATGTGGTTTCAAAAATTTTTGGTACGCTCAAATTTTGAATTTTCAAATTTTCGTTCAAATTAAAAGAGTTTTTCTGATCAGCTTGTAGGGCTTTCGAACATTTTCCAATGTTTACACAGCTGATTTTTCATGATCCTACTTAAACACATGTGTACATTAGGATATCATATGCGTGAAATTTCAAGAATTGTAGACGGCCCACAGTGGTCGGAAAATGCAAAAAGCTAGCTAAAATATGAAGGTTTTATCGAAATTCTATAATTTCCGTAGACTTACGTTTTCGAGAGATCTGATTACGATACTATATTCATATTTTAGAAATTCAAAGTCGCGGAATCAATATGGTGGACAAATTTTGGAAAAAGTAATTCAATATTTTCAAAACTCGGTAGGGTAAGGGGGCAGCGCCAACCAGTTAACAGTCAATGATTTTTTTAAAGTTAATAAGATGTTGAATTAATCCAGTTTTTTCTCATTTCGAGTTCTACATTATTTTATATCATATTTCTATAAGTATTAATCACATCAAAGAAATAATGATTTGGTAATTTAATTATTTCTAACAAGCTGTATTACGTCAGCTTTGCCCCTCACCTGAGGGCAAAGCCGTCTGCAGCTTTTTATGAAAATCAAAACATTTAAAGATAAGAAAATATGATGGTTTGCTTCTGCGCTATTTTATATACTGGAAAAATTACCTTTAAAGATATCCAACAAGAAGAATAAGTTATTTAGAATAAAAATAGAGATAGCTCTAATATAACCTCTTATTCGTTGATGTTCTAATAGAAACGGAGTTTACGCAATATCTCTTCTGCACCAATACAAGAAAACTGCATACCGACCGGATTGATAATAATAATATTTAATAGTTTCTTCCATGTAGCCAACAAAATAAGTTGCTGTTCTACATTGCCGAACATTTATCGACGAAACTTGTGACACCTGTTTCACTTAAGCACTTGTCAATATTATTTTCGTCGTGCCTAGCCCCCTGGACAAGCTTCACTTATTTATGAGATTTATTATATTTTAGACTTGAATTACGTCTAATTAATATAATTAGATTGTTTGATATTGTTCTTCTGTCAAAATATCAAAATTTTATACTGTGAGTATTGTCAATAAAGTTGAAAACTTTATATTTCTGTCAGCGAAACTTCCATTCTTTCGTGGTAAAAACTGTTTTCTGTATAATGTTTCTTTTGCAACGTCAATTTTCAAGATTTTAGTAAGTAACACTATCTCTCTGATAAAATAAATTTATTTGATGCAAAGTAGAACTAAAATTGTTAAATAATAGCCATACTATAAGGAAAATCACCTTTGCCCACTGGTTGGCGCTACCCCCTCTAACCCTATGCTTACGTTTTTGAGAGCACTGATTGCGATTCTCAATTCAGATTTTCGAAATTCAAAATGGTGGATCCAAGATGGCGAAAAACGTTGGGAAAATCATTGAATCTTTTTGAAACTCGGTATACTTAAGTTTTCAAGGTCGCTGATTACGACAATTAATTAAGATTTTCGAAATTCAAAATATCGGATCCAATATAGCGGATAAAATTTAATATACTTGTGTTTTTGAGGTCGCTAAGCACGAAGTTTAGTTATACCATTTATTAATAAAAATGACTGACAGAATACACAATATACTAGATGTACATTACAATATAATTTATAGTCTCTGTTCGAAAAATCCGAGTCAACACTGTTAAGGTCACTTTCATCAGAGTCAATAATCTCACGATTCAAGTCACAAATTGGAGCTTCGATTTCACCAAGAAATTCTAATGCTCCTTAAGGAGAGGTTCTTCAAAAGAATAGATTTTTCTTGTTCGATTAAATGAAAGGTATGAATGCCTAGAATATGTGTGAAAAAGGATTTCTTGATCCGAAGCATATTTTTCGGATTAAAGCCTCTCGAAGGCACCTAACTCGCGTGCGCGGAGGGACGCTCAGGTACTTTCCTACCGCGTTGTATTATTTACGTTACATAACGCACTGTAGATGGCAGCACATGCAGAATCAATCGATAATATGTCAAAAATTCATAACCCTATAGAAGTATTTACGCTGGATCCGCCCGCGATTTTTTCTTCTGTTTAAACTTTTTTACCGGTTTAAAAATGCCGAAAACTCGTATTCGACCTTCCACGACTCTAGCAGCCGAAAAAAATAATGCCCACTGTTCGAAACGCCCGACTTTCTCAACTTCTGCAGGAGCACGCAAACCAGGAGCAATTCGAAATTGAGAAGGGACTCCTTTACGGCCCAGGAATAGTCGACTAAGATCCTGATGTAAGTAAATTTTTTACTAATTTTGCACTGATTTATTTATACCTTGTTTAAATAAACGAATTATGTAAAAATAATGTTATTTTATTATTCAGAGACTGAAAATACTATGAAAATGATATAGAACTCCTAGAAACATGAAACTTCCTACTTATTTGTTAAGATAAATTGTTTAAACCAAATTAATTTTGCAAAAACAATCTCGGAGTCTCGTTTACGGCACAGAAAACCGTAAATATTATATGCACCTTACAAAAATATACACTTTTGTTCTAATTTTGCACTTATTTGTTAATCAATCGTGTAAACAAATGAAATATGCAAAAATAATATCAGATTCTTATTCAGAGACCGAAAACACTATGAAAAGCATATGAATCTTGTTATAATATCAAATGTAGTAAAAATTTGTTTAAACAAATTGTTAAATTGTTAAATTTGTTCAAAAAATCACATCACTAATCTACAAATTATGAATTTCTCTAAAATTATCATTAAGTGAAAATTTAAAAAATTGTCATCGAAACAAATGATTTTTTTGTCGAAAACTGCCTAAATAATGCATTTGTTTATCATGTTAACGATAATAATCTTAATACGAAATTTATTCATCATCATATTGTTTGTATCTAAATTTCTCAAAGAAAAAACGAAAGATAAAGTTTACATAGATTTCAGGAGAGAGATTCACTGCAACAAAAATTAACCTTGCTAGATAAACTTTACCTGAATCGAAGATAATTTGTAATTTTTAACCTTGCCTGGATACTCTTTCGCCTTATAATCGCTCCATTTTTATTCGATGTGTAGCGAGTATTACGACGCCAGCGCTATCTATCGTCGTTTAGCTTCATTAAATCAGAAAGAAATGGGGATTCCCCTCTGTCACTCGCTTCTTGTGCTTTTTGCTAAATGGTATTAAATAAGTTCTAATTCGTCTAGAATATTATAATTTATTTCGGAGAAGACATACCAGTTAGAACACATTTTTTTTCGTGTTTTCTGTTACTGATTCTACATGTTTTACCGAAAGTTGCTCACTTCAGAGTGACGCAGTAGACGATATGAGAATTATTCTCATAACCTTGGTGAAACTTTCGCCGAAATATGTTTAGTTTTTAACCATTCCAAGTCGTACCTGCAACAAATTTTAACTCTTGATAAACGACAGAGAAACTTTTGCCAAATAGCATGTAATGTTCAACAGGGAGACATTTTACGTGCAACAAAATTTAACTTTAGTTTTTTCTGTGCTTGCAATATAACTTAAAAATTGTAAAAGTATGTTAAATTGTAGAAAAATTCTTTCAGCAAATAATTTGTTTAGAAAAATTTTCTTTAATTATTTTTATAATACTGAAACATCTTTAACTAATGTTACTCTATGAAGCTTGGGCGATTTCAATCATTCTCCTGTTATTGACGAACAGTGGGAACGTTAAGCAGAAAAAAATTGACATTTTTTCCATCATATTTGTTTACTCATGAAAAAATAAAAGCCTAATATGAAAATCTAGCTCAAAAAATCTCTTAGAAATCTTATCAGCACTTTTTTCGTAATTCAAATTGATCAAAATTTGTCGGCTGTACGTTATTTTGAACCAACCAAAAAAGTATTGTTTTCTGCTGTGCGACCAGCAGCTGCATAGCATAGTCTACAACACTGACGCGACGTCCCATACAATGACGTCTAATACTTATTCATCGGCAGACAATTTTTTCACGAATTTTCAGATAGACGTATTACGAAAATACGTAAAGTTGGCACTGGAACGTGACGTGGGTATAAGGCAATGAGCCCCCTCTGCGATCTGAAAGAAACGTAGAAGATCCTACTGTACCGACTACGACAATTCAAATTTTAATAATAAATTTTTTTTCGAATTTCGGCCATTGAAATGAAATCAACTTAAAGGTACGAAACCCATGAATTCTCCTCTTAATTTTGTATCTGGGAAGTCTTACAGTATTTTGTTTTTTTATAAAATACAAAACTTTATGAAGGAATTCTATTTTTAATTTATAAAAATCTAAATACCCAGTTTTTCTCGTAAACGAAGCAAGATATGAAAAAAGTTATAAGAAAAAAATTGTTCGTTGCGAAAATTTCTGCAAAAAGTTATCCATAATACCAGGTGTATACATATGAAACCGGTATTTTTTCAAGAAAAAAACACATTTATTTCAAGAGAATGATAACAAATATTTTATTCAAAGTATGCGCCC
>NC_046657.1:169855134-169879683 GCF_010883055.1 Belonocnema kinseyi
CGTATTTCGACATTTTCAAGAGCGAAAAAAATCACGATGTCATATGAAACTTGAAATTTTTGGTATTGGATATTGTTGACAGATGACAATACGCCAATTAGCCAAATGGTAAGTTCCGACAGTGCCTACAAGTGTGCCTACTGGCCGCTAAATGGCAATACCGGTTTCATATGTATACACCTGGTAATGTTTCTTCACACTTCGTTTTATTGAAAATCTTGATTCTTTTACCTTAAGAGGTGAAAATTCGTTTTTATTCTTTTATACTATTGACAAAATCAGAACAGACAAAATGTTAGCTTTTCGATCTATCTGAAGATATTTTTTTATTCTAAAAATGTCATCGGCTAACGACAAAGACTTTTAAGTGGTAAAAAACATTTGAGGATGAATATATTTCTAGCTATTCCACTGAAAATAATTATATCGAGAACAAGAAACAAGAAAAAAGGAATTTTAATTGAAGTAGAGAAATCAAGTTTTTATACAAATTGAAGTAATATTGAAAATTGTGAAGGAGATTTTTTTGTAACAATTTTTCCAAAGAACAATTTAGCTTTCGTTTCTTGTTTATATCTTACTTCGTTTTCAGAAACATTGAATATTTCAACTTTTTGTGATGGATTATATTTAAAAAAATGGCTCGAGCAAAGAATTCATTTATCTATTGAAAAATACTTGTAAAACATCCCAAATGCAAAATTAAGAGAAAAATTCTTGTTGGTGTATTGACAACGGCGCCGTCATTTAACGTTCGTCAGGTTTGATTTTAAATGTTAATTGTTAAATTGCTGTTTAATGTTAATTGTTAATAAATGTAATTCTTTAATCGTATAGAGATTAAGAAATTCAAATTGTGAATAATCAAAAATTTGAAAATATTCACGTTCTAAGTTTGACAATTAATTCAATATCTTAGTATTTACTATCTTAATTTTGAAGTCTTCATACACCATTAAATAATTTTAATTTATAAATCGAATCTTTAGACAGTAAAAAGTGTTGTAAATTTTATTCACTTTTTCGTTTATTTTGTCTTCCTATCCGCTTCCTTTTTACATTAGCTTAAGTTTTAAAAATCCAAAAGAATTAATGCAAGTATCGAAAGCATTTTTGATAAAAATTAAAACTTGATATAGTATAATTAAAAATTCAACATTTTGGCTTCGAATCGGCTTCCATCATTCGTTACATTAATTTAATAAAATGAATAATTAACAATAAAAAAGCTCAGTCAGCAGCCTATAGCTATGCAAATGCTCGTGCAAATGCGATCTCAACTGGCAAAAGTCTCTTGCGCACGTCTCGGTGCGCATATCCAAACCTAACTAGACTGCTGGGACGGCTGGGACCACCAGCTCGGTTTCCCAAATACTCCTAATACTACTACTCGACTACTAGCGACTACTCAAAGAATGCTCAGAGATCGCTAGAGACTACTACTGAATCCCAGAAGGATTCCCATTCTCGATTCGAGGTAGTAGTCAGGAGAATTACTCAGTGAACAGCCCTTCAGTTAAGGGTTCTTCTAAACGCAACTATGTTCGTAGACTTCCATGCTTTACGAGCTTTCAGTAAGAATGATAATTTCCAGAAAGATCAGTGGTAAGATTAAAAGAAAAAAGACAGAATTCTTTCTAGTAATCACGTTTATCGATACCATTACCCTCATTAAGGAAGTGAGTACCAGTGCCACAGAAAAGAGTGTGAGAAGCATCAGCGTAAAGATTTTTTTGTTGAATAATCTAGTTGCAGAGGTTTCGAAGGTATTTATGTACAATCTACGTAAGGAGATAATAAAGTAATCTTGTAAATTTGAAAGTTAAATGTATTAAGTGCTCTATTTCCATTGAAACCTATGTTCTCTACGAAAGTGATAATAATTCTTTTAGGCAACTATTCGAGAATAACATTATCAAGAGTTTCACCATGAATACCGCATGGTAAAGTAAGCACTTTGACATACACTCTTGTTTTCTTGTATTTTGCTATTCCTTGTGTTAGATCTTTTGCGTGTGCTGATGACCGATTAGATCTATTGTTTTTTTTTTGCTGCATGAAAATAATCTCGACGAATATCAATGTCTGTATCTTTGGGCCTAATCTTCCATTTTTCCTGCTGCATTTGCAGGCCAGAGAGCAGAAGCCAGATGGCTCTTTTTTGCAGCTAGAATATAATTGAGCAATTTTTCCAGGTACGCTCTTTACGCGTATGCGTTGTTTGGAGGAGAAACGAGTTTGGATTAAAATATACGTTTCGGCCGGTCCTTCCAATCGGACGTGTACACTAAGCATTGTATGAGCGAGCCATGAGAAAAGTGGATCATGTGCGGTTAATTTTTATTTGGCACTTACCTTCCTCGAGGAACATGTATTTTTTACACCTGGTGCACTTCAAATTTGTTAAATAATGGCGGGCCATAAAAAAATGGGTTATGTGAGGTTAATCTTGATTTAGAACTTAACTTTCTCAAAAACGATGTATTTCTTACACCTAGTGCACTTGGAAATTGTTGTAAAGGGGCGGGCAATGAGAAAAGTGGGTTATGTGAGGATAATCTTCATTTAGAACTCAACTTCCTCGAAGACGATGTATTGTTTGCACTTGATGCAAACGGATTATGTTAGGACGTTAGTCGAGAATTATGGAATCGATCAGGGGGAGAGGTGCTGATAGTAAAGTGTTTGCTAGGAACTTTCTGAGTCCATTGCAGGCTGCAATTTGCAGACGGAAAGTTAGTAGAGTTTCCACGGCAACTTAATGGTATTTCCAAGTGGTATTTCCGTTGAATTTTCGTTCATTATAATATTGTTTCTAATCAAATTCCGTGCAAAGATAAAGCATCACGGGTTTTAAAGATTCATTTAGATTTTTCATCCTAATTATGTTTTAATTCACCATTTGTAATTTAAGATAAAAGTTTCCATAAATAATTAACTTCTTCGTTATAATTGTCGTTCGAATGAAAATGTTATTGTTGACTGAACTGAGATTGTAGTAATATTGTATGAAAATGATATAATTTCAGTACAAATGAAAATATTAATGGTGACTTATCTCAAATTTTAAGTATAATAATTATTTATAAAACTTATAATCTGAGTTTACCATAAAATATTATTGTTGGCTGAATAAAAATATAAACTGTTGTAATTGTCAGCGTATACATATTATTGTTTGTGGTAACCGTGCAAAACGAGCGTATTCTGCTGCTTGCCGATTGAACCTGAACCCTATTTTCAAGCGGCGTGTGTGGACCTGCATGTATATTGTTGGATCTCGTAGTAGAACAGTGGTACTAGGGTATTAGATTCAACATTATATACTAGAAACAAAATGAAGGCGCATGCGCGGTCGCACAGCGAGGAATACAAAATGGTGAAAGATGGCGATATGTGAACTTACAGCTCCGACAGCTCTGTCTTTCTCGTTTGATTGAGGTTGCTTTCGCGAACCAAAAATATATATACACCATGAAGCTATTTCCCTTTCGGAGTAGTTGTGACTCACTCGGTGGGGAGATGTTATTTATGTAAATAACACGTTCGTTCCGCAACACTGCTCCGACCCAGGTTGCTGATCAATCTCTCTAGCAATCACCTCAAGTGAAGATCCTCACAAAGTCGTTATGTCCTGGCATACTTCTCTAGCTTCTTTTATAGCTATGCATTTTTTCATGCAGGCTCTCGTGTTTCTGTAACCTCTTATGTCTCTTGTAAGTAGGGTCTCATTCACACATTTTAACCATATTCTTTTAGAATTTTCTCGTTACTTACTTTGTCCGTCAGAGTTTTTTCGCATATTATGCGCATGAATCTCATGTCAATTGCGTTAATTTTACTATTATCTTTTTCTTTATAAGTCCATGTCTCGCTACCGTATATTACATTCGGTACAAATATAGAATTATGTATTGCCATTTAAGCTTTATTTGATATACTTTTACTTCTGATGAGGGGACATGCTCTACCAATACCTTCTTACCTTCGTTTATGCGTCTATCTAATTCGAGTTTGTTTTGTTTTCTTGGTTCTCTTTTTTCTCCATCCCCGACCTAAGTTAATTTTTGAGATCAGAAGGTAATGATCAGTATTGTATTCAGGGCCCCTCATGACCCTTGTATCTTTGACTAACTCTCTTAGTGTTTCATCCGCAACAACAAAGTCAATTATACTGAGGCTATTTCCTTCAGACCAGGTGTACATGTGGATTATTTTATGCCTAAACCCAGTATTTGTAATGAAGAGGTCCCTTTCTAAGCATAGACCAACTAATTTATCTCTGTTATAGTTTGTTCTTGGATCCCATTTTGGATGCCCACCCATCCTTTCATGTCTCCCAGTAGAATTATTCTTACCCTATGTTCGCAAATATTTATTGTGTCATTTAAAGTGTCCCAGAAGGCGTCTTTTACTTCTCTGGGATCACTATCAACTGGAATGTAGCATGCTATGATAATTATCCTTCTGATTCCTACTTTCATTCTAGCACCCAACAGTCTGTTAGATACGAAATCATGGTCTCCGAGATGCTGCTTTGCTCTTTCATTCAAAATCAGACCTACTCCTTGTTTACCATGTGATTCACTGTTTCCAGATTTCCTAGTAACTGCATAACGAAACAGAATTTTAAGAAAGTGCATATATTCGAAATTTAAAATGTTCTATTGGGCTTTTTCCCCAAACCCGAGATACTTGACCGGCTTCTTTTAGAGTTATTACGAAACTGCTACAAAAACACGAAAACGTGAGAGTCGGTTTACAACTACGTCACATCCCACAGCCGTATTATAACTACGAAGGAGAATTTAAGAAAATCATTTACTTTAAAGTCCTTTCAAAACTATTGGAAGTTTGTATATACACTGTCTAAGGAGTTTAATTTGATAAAATTTTCCATATTTTTCAGTACACAGCCAAACTTTTCCGCAATATAACCATTCAATTTTTGAGTTTAAGGAAGTGCATATATTCGAAATTTTTAATTTTCTATTCGGCTTTTTCCCCAAACCCGAGATACATGACCGACCTCTTTTAGAATGATTTCAAATATTCTCTATACTTTATGGAACGGGCAATATCTTCGGATTTCGTGATAGTTTCGGGCCTTCGGTCCACGCCTACCAACACAGAAAAAACTGAAGTTAAATTTTGTTGCATGTAAAATTTCCTGCTGTTAGTTTACATGCTATTTGACGAAAGTTTATCCTACTAGGCAGTCTGATAAGTCCCTGAAAAATGAAACACGGAGATATTTTTTTGGCCAAAGTCGGTTTTATTTTTCAACATACTCTCCTTTTAGGTCGATTCAGCGATTCCAACGATTTTCTAACTTTTTGATACCGTCCGAAAAGTACTCGATCGGAAGATCTCCAAAATACACCTCAGTTTCAGCGCATTGTCGTGATGATAAAGCGGTTTTTCTTCTTCAAATGTGGTCGTTTTTCGGCGATTTTGATTTTCAATCGGTCCAATAATGATGAATAGTATGCTCCGGTTATGGTTTTACCTTTTTCAAGATAGTCCACGAATATTATGCCATGTGCATCCCAAAATACGGAGGCCATAACCTTTCCGACCCATTGTTGCGTTTTTGGACGCTTCGGAGCACTGTGGCCTGGTGGAACCCACTGTTTTGCCTGTTGCGTTGACTCAAGAGTGTAGTAGTGGATCCAGGTTTCATCCATGGTTATGAATTGGCGCAAAAACTCGGTCGGATTACGCGAAAATAATGCCAAATTCTGATGGGAAGTTGTCACACGAATTCGTTTTTGGTCCACTGTGAGCAAAAGCGGCACCCATCGCGCGCAGAGCTTCTTCATGCCCAAAACTGAATGCACGATATTGCCCACACGTTCCAATGATATGCCTACAGCATTAGCTACCTCTCTTAATTTCACTTTGGGATCATTCAACATCATATCATGGATTTTTTCGACATTTTCTGGTGTAGTGACCTCTTTTGTGGGCCCAGATCGTTCAGCATCAACTGTGCTCGTACGGCCATAACGAAACTCGGTAAACCACTTATGAATCGTTCCAATCGACGGTGCAAAGTCCGGGTAATACTTATCCAGCTTGGCCTTGGTCTCGGATATCGTTTTCTTGCGAAGATAGTAGTGTTTGATCAAAACTCGAAACTCAGATTTTTCCATATTAAAAAAAAACTCGGAGGCTAGTCGCTTCTGAGTGTTGTAACTTGCAAATTCGTAAACATAAATGGCTGAAGTTTTGACAGGCATCATTTGAAGGATCAAGCTCGACGAAAATGGTTCACATTAGTGAATACTAATCCCATCTCTTAGAATTTTCAGGTACTTATCAGACTGCTACGATGGAATAAAAGCTGTCGTCTGCTACGGCATCCTTAACAGCAATGGGAAAACGGCAAAGTATGAGTGAATTCGAGTTCTAAATCAGGACACCAGATTTAGAAGAACACAGAAAAACAAAAGCTAAAATTTGTTGCAGTTAAGACTTGCAACAGTTAAAAATTAAATATATGTCGGCGAAAGTTTCACCCACGTCAGGAGAATAATTTTGATCTCGTCTACTACGTCACGCTGGAGTGAGCAAATTTCGGTAAAACATGTAGAATAAGCAACAGAAAAAAGAAAAAGAATTGTTCTTACTTATATAGTATCTACTGCGAAACAAATTAAACTATTGTAGACGAATTAGAACGTCTTTAATACAATTTTGCAAAAGGCTAAACTTTATCTTTCGTTTTTTCTGTGACTCGTTGCGAAAAATTTACCCGCAACATGAAAAGACGGCGCTCTCCTCCTTGAAATTTAATATACTATAAAAATGATTTTTCCATTTGTAATTAATTTCCTTAAATATTATTGCTAGGATACATTTTTGAAATGAAGATTCTTTTGGGATGGGAGCACACTGTTAAAAATTCCTTTATTAAGTTTAATACACATGTATTAGAAGTTTTTTTCCAGATGCTTATATTAAATTTAAGATACAACCAAATTTGAAAGTTCAAACACATATCTGAAATTCGATATACATTTGTATTACATTTAATACACATGTGTATTAAATGTAATACATACTTGTATTAAATTTAATACACGTATGTATTAAATTTCAGATGTGTATTTGAACTTTCAAATTTGGTGGTGCCTAAATTTAATATGCGTATCTGAAAAAAACTTCCAATACATGTGTATTAAATAAAATACAGGAATTTCTAACAGTGCACTTCTGTATAGAATACAACAGAATATAGATAAGTAAAAAATATGCATTAGTTATCTAATTTGAATATATATTTCTGAGGTTATCTATATATGACGTAGAATGAAGGAACCAGCCTTAAGACCAAAAGTGAGTTTAAGAGAAAAAGCGGATCAAAATAAACGCAAGACAAACAAGTACACTCTCGGAGATTTCCTCTTCACGATAAAGGAATACTTTTAAAGTTAAAGCGCCGTCGTTTGAGAATTAAGCCTTAAAAACAGATCCTTTAACAGTTAAAGTGCGAGTTGTTTAACCAGGAATCGTTTTAACGATAAGCGATTCTACTTTAACGCGTAGAAGGTGCACTTTTATGGTTAAAATAGGATGTACTCTTCCCGAAAATGAATTTACGCGCATGCGCAGAATCGCATCACTGCCCTTTAAAAAGGCAATCTTTTAACCAGTAAAGTGCATACTTTTAGCGATAAACTAGATCGTTTAGATTTAAACGAATCTGCTTTTAAAATATTGTCCTTTAACGATTAAAGGACCAACTTTGTCCTTTAGAGGGAATATCTGAGAGTGTAGCAAAAGGGCGCTCGTACTAGCAAGTACGTGACACAATGGGCATTTTTTGATTCGATAAGTGGAAGAACTAAATTAATTAGTTTAATCAAATTAACTTACCTTTTCACTCAGACGGGCGACTGATAACTCACTGTAAGCACTCATCAGCTGACATGTCAGGACCGGCAGAGTTGCGCGACGCATGCGCTATGGCAGAGTTTTAATGCACATGGGTATTATTTCAATTTTCATATACAAATATATTAATTTTGGTATACATAGTAAATAAGTTTAATATAAATGTGTCTTAAGTTCATTTTAATTTATAAATGTATTAAATTTCAAATACACCTTATGTATTAACGTGTATTAAAATTCATTACATTTTTAACAATGTAGATATCCCCAACACGACCACGCTAACCAAAGCATGTATATGCGCGCTCTGTCTGTCTCTCTCTCTCTCTCTCTCTCTCTTGCAACCGTTTTTTTTCATCTTAAAGCGTTCGTCTTGAGCTTAAAATACCAGGATTTCATCCGTCAATATTCCCTATGTGTAACTCTATACCAGACATATGGGCCCTTTTTATGCGTACACCCAAATTTGCTCTAATTGGATTATTATTATTACTTGCTTCATTTAGTATTCAGGGTTTTGTTACCCCGTATGGAAAACCTTATAGTTTCTATCGCGTTTTCGTCCGTCGGCCAAAAAACTTTTTTTTCTAGGTCGATAACCCTAGCGTTGATTAATTTTTTTTGTTTATAAATTTGAATTACATTCTCACATTAGTTATCATACATTTTTCATGTATCAATACCAATACAAAAACGCATTGGCAGTTTTTCAATTGAAGAACGTAGAACCAAAATTTTTTTTTAATTAATTAAATTTCTATTGTAAAATATATATTAAAGAATATTTTTTGAAATAAGGTTTTGTTAAATTAGTTCAATTTTCCACAAGAGAGCTGAATCTTTAACTCATACAACACATTTTTAAAAGAACAGTTTAACTGTCAACCAATTCGTTGAATTTTGAATCAAGCGAATCAATTTTATACCAAAAAATATGAATTCAAAAGGAAAATACGTATTTTTAATCGAATTATTCAATTGCCCAAGCGGGAAAATTATGTACGAGGTGTGTTCAAAAAGTAAGGTGACTTTTCAATTTTCGCGGGCTACGTACATTCAAGTTTTAAATTTTTTGTTTTGTTGTGTTGGTACACTCGTCACGATCATATTTTCACAGTTTTTACTATAAAGCTCGTGTTGTTTTTCTGGCAGAGGCGTAAAAGGTTAGAAGGATTTGGTGTTCTCAGCGATTTTCTTCTTTCGAAAAAATGGAGCAAAGAGTTTGCATTAAATTTGGTGTCAAAAATGGAATCCAGTACTATAAAACTCTTGAAATGTTGACAGTTGCATACGGTGAGTCTACTCTGAGTAAGAAAAATGTGTATAAGTGGTACAAGCCGAAAAAAGCACGTCAAATTCGATCAAATGTGAAGGTTTTGCTCACTGTCTTCTTTGATTACCGTGGCGTAGTGCATCAGGAATTCTTACCACAAGCTCGTACGGTCAATAAGGAGTATTACCTTCAAGTTATGCGCCGTTTGCGAGAGGCGATACGCAAAAAACGTCCAGAACTTTGGAAACACAATTCGTGGCTTTTGCATCACGATAATGCACCTGCTCAATCACCGTTGCTTGTGAAAGATGTTCTGACCAAAAACAGCACCACAGTCATGTCTCAGCCTCCATATTCACCGGATTTGGCCCCCAGTGACTTTTTTCTTTTCCCAAAACTGAAGATTCCCATAAAAGGACATCGATTTTCAACGATTGAGGAGATAAAAACTGCATCGATTTTGAATCTAGCGAATCAATGTATATAATGTATATAAACTATATATAATTTTACCGCATGTGCAATTAAATAATTTGATTAAGGCCATGTAACGAGAAGGTCACGTCAGTAGAGCTTGTCCTCAATTTTTCTTTCCCAAATTACGTTTAAACGAAATGAGATATCGCTCTGAACGTTTAGAAAATGTTAAATCAGTTATGCTAACGGACCGAGAATGTTTTAACTGCGCATGTCCCGAAAAGCATTATTAATGATCACTGTATAAAATAAGTTTTTAAATTGCACTTCAAAGTTTAAATTTACACATATAAAATGGCACTTTAGATGCATTAAAAATAAAGGTTCGAAAGCAAATTTACACATGTTGTGTAGAATGACGTCTCTTACAGGTTTAATTCTATGAGTTTGCAAACTTTATAGCTCACTTTCGGCGAAAGCATAATTGCGAGTGACTGATTTTAAATTATAAATTTTACTCCATATAAGCTTGGGTAATTATAAATATATTCTTAATATGATCTTAATGATTTAAGTATTTGAGGTTAGGTTGATATTTTGGAGAAATTTTCCACTTTCCGTTGTTTTATTTAACGTCACGTATTAAATTTCGTTTCAGTTTCATTTTTTACAGTGATAGTATATCTTTATTAATTTAAAATAGACCCGCGTTTTTTGGCACATACGCAGTTGGAAAATGTGCTTGCAGTGGGCGTATCTATACAAGGCCGAGGCAGCTAATGAAAGCTGCTGGACACCAATGTTCTGACGATTCGCGGTAGAGGTGGGGTCCCCTTCAGAGGGGAACATTCGTAAGCGTATATTTTTTACAGCAGGCGACACAGATAGAAGTTTCCTGTATTTCTAATTTTATAATTATGTCATTTTCGAACATACTCGTAATTTGATAAAATCCATACAACAAATAAACTCGTTTTTTAATTAAATTTAGAGTTTTAGCAAACCCCATGAAGCTTGGCACGTAGTTCATATCTCCTTATGGGCCAATTAGAAAGTTGGAAAGAAGCCTCGACAATGATAATGCAATTATTTTTAGTGTAATTATCAGTTATGTACATTTTGATCCGAAATCAGATTACAAACAATATAATATATTATTTCACATTTCTTTTGAGTTAATTAATGATACACTGTTTGTAGTGAATCTTGATTTGCAACAACTTCAATAAAGCGATTTGGGAATATTGGGCTTTTATAACCTACTGGACATTCCCTCTTTTCATCTGTAGTCATATTATGAACTGCACCGCTTATCATGTTTAGTTTAACTCTAGTATACCTTGAATCCGTCCTATATATTCCTCGAAGAAGCCCATTGTACTCTAATATTGCAAAAACATCACCATTGAATGTTGATAATACAATGTATTCTCGAGTTGGCGCTAGA
Organism: Belonocnema kinseyi; assembly: GCF_010883055.1. NCBI lineage: Eukaryota > Metazoa > Arthropoda > Insecta > Hymenoptera > Cynipidae > Belonocnema > Belonocnema kinseyi. The sequence continues at coordinate 169,866,171 of NC_046657.1, forward strand.
ACATGGGGCTTACCGTCTATCCGCATTCTAATTGGTTTCTCGGCAGGAAGAACGTATCTACGAAATTCGAATCTGCGGTTCGGATTTGTCCGGGGAATAAGCCGAATATACCCAAGTTGTGACAGTGCATATCCAAGTACTCTATCAGAAGGAGCCCTTCCAGGCGAAGACCTGGACCTTGCACGAAAAGGCGGCTCCTCAGGAATAGAAGACTGTTCAGGAGAATGTTGTCTGCTAGACGAAGATGAACAAGGAATACGTTCGCTATTAGGATTTCCGTCCGACTGTGAACTTAATTCTGCAAGAAGGAATAGAGAATTATTATTATTTTTTTTCAACGTATACCGCGGTGAACTTGGACCATTTTCAACACAGTAATGGAATAATCTAAATTTTAGTAAAAACGGAAGTTGAATTTCAGATAAAACCAAAAGGACCATTCGGATTCTAAAAGTAAACTGATGATTACAAAATGACTTTAAGTAACGCGCTTGGTTAAAAGTCAACCGCTTTATGCACGTAAAATGTAATTTATAGGTTACTTTAGGACATGAAATTTATTGACTTCCCTTTAAAGCATGCATCGCTACTTCGCGCACGCCTTTCTGCTAGCACAAATTAAATTTCAGAGCCTATGAATGGAAATCATCCTAAACTCAAAATACCTGTCAGTTAATCATTATATTACTTATATGTCAGATAGAAGACACTGCACTCAAGCTTCATTTCTAGTTAAAATTAAGTGACATACTTAATTTAATGCAATATAATGCCTGCTTTGAGGGCACATTCTCATCCCGAGCAGCTCGCTTCGCTCAGAAGTTTGAGCGCGCCTATGGCGTACGTCTTTTCGGTCTCGCGCTTCGCATTCGGATATTTATTCTTTGCATTTGCAATGACTGAAACAAAAATTTGTCAAAAAGATCTCTTTTATATCAAAGTATTTATAGGCGTCCTCATAGTTGAATTATTCGAGTTATTGATATTAAAGTACTGAAGTTTGACATTTCCATAATAGTCTTTAATAAGCTTCAGTAGAGAAATTAGCATTTTGAATACGAAATGTTATGAATCTGTCTCTGAAAGATTAATCGTACTAAAAAGTGATATGGTGCTTACTAGTTTGTCTGAAAATAGTTTCAATAAGAAAGAAAGTGAATATTATAATCTGTAAAACTTATTTGATAAATTGACATCAAAAATATGCATATGGTTGAAACCTACGACCTGTTACAGTAATTGAAACTCAAGTCTCGATTTTTCGTATAGTGCTATTTCATTATGTTCATGAGTATGTCCGAGCAATCTCAAATTTTACCGAACGCATTCGTGTCACTTTACGAGTGCATATGTACCAGCGAACGCCGCACTATAGGTAAAATTGCATCTTTCTGGTTTAAAGTCTGATATAAAAAGAAAGAATAGAGATAACTTAACCAATTTAAAAAAATCTCATGTTACGTCGATTAAAGGAAAATATGTAAGGATGCCTACATTGCTTATTATAGTGGTTGCAGTAAGGGGTGAAGTTGAGCATGTTTAAAAAATAGATGACCTTTTGCTTTCTTTTTGTTAAATCTCAAAGGGAAATCATGATATCGATACATTTTTTTTAATTGTATAAAATGTAATGCAGATTAAGGAAAAAATTATTAGGACACCATCAACCTCTAAATTAGAGGTTGAAATAAAGGGTAAGTTGCTTAAAATCAGAAAATTCGCTGAAGAACATTCTAAAGAGTTTTTGTGGGTTATAAAAACGATTCTTATAACCATTTCTTCAAAATTCTCATCTGGATGGATGGTTTCTCGCTATCACTCGCCTTTCTTGGGGTGGAAATGGACGGCGAGAATTGGAAAACGCGAACTATCGCAGAATAGAATTGTAAATGGTCTTCGTCGTGTTTCAATATCATTTCGACAACCATTTCTGCATTATTATCTACTGTGTGGATGGTTCCTCGTTCTGCCAGCTTCAGGGAACATTCGAAGAAGGCATTCTGGAGAATATATTTTTTCGTAACTTGACCTTAGCAGTTAAATATATGTTTAGTAATTTAATTTACAAACTCGACGATATTGTGCGGCAATTTTCCATGCGGAAACATTCCAGAAGAAGCATTAGAGAAAACGCTATCCTGGACACATTCAACAGGACAGTATACTTGAATGACCCGATCATATCAATGGTTTTTTTATAGAAGGCTAGAAATGCATAAGAAAACATGAATTCCAAAGGAGATTAAATGCTTCTTGGTGCCAGGGTAGAATAAAACCACTTTATAATAATTGTCATAATAAATAAAATTATTTAACCAAAAAAATTGCATTTTCTGACAGAGGCCTGAAGCTGAAGATAGCAGTAATGAAGATTGATGGAAAAATCATTGTTAAAATAAGAAAGAGTGTTGTGTCCAAAACAAAGTTATCATTATAGAAGTTTAATAAACATGACTTGATTAGTACCAGAAAATGAAAAGTTATAAAAAATTATTTTTGCTCAATAACATTTTCATAATAATAAGGTCTTCAAAACGCCTTTTTCATATATACCCTAGAGCGGGGGAACCAGGGACCACGCACACAGTACACCGTAAGAAATAAGTGACTATATTCGTTCAATAATACCTTGAACTAATACGCTTCGCATAAATTATAAATCAGTAAGTAAAAAAGTCGAACTGGATCTCTTCATTTAATTTGTAATTTTATCGGTTTGAGTTTGGAACTGACGCTATAGCAATACCGAATTACATCGATTAAGTAAGTATTGAAATGGAGCATTTCTTCATGTAAAACTCGCATCATTCATAAGTTGAATATCATTTCTTCTAAAGAATCGAAACAGATACTGTTCCACTTTTGTATCGGATACGTAACAAACTTTGAATGACAGTGCGTCGATATAGATATACTCGCTATGCTTCGCTCCGTTCAACTCTGCTGGTTCGAATGACGACGATAAGCGAGGATCCAACGAATCTGTATCGTTTAAATTTGAGAGCACGCGAGATTTTATATTTAAATAATTATTCTTTAATTTTTCCCAACACATATTGTCCGGCGTTGGATCCTCGCTGTTCATCGTCATTCGAACCAACAGAGTTCGACTTTTTTACCTACTGATTTCTAATTTATGCGAAGCGTGTTAGTTCAAGGTATTATTGAACTAATAGAGTAACATATTTTTTTCGGTGTAGAGAATAATGCAGAAATGGTTGCCGAACTGATATTAAACCCCTCGAAAACCATTTTCAATTCTATTCGGCGATATTTCGCGTTTCCAGATTCGCGCTGTCCATTTCCACACTAGAAAGGAGAATGATAGCGAGAAACCATTCATACACTTGAGGATTTTGAAGAAATGGTTACTATAATCCCCTTGACCACCCACAAAAACACTTTACAATGTTTTTCAGCGAATTTTCTTATTTTTAACCTCTTACCCTATATATCCACCCCTAATTTAGAAATTGATGGTATCTAATTAATTTTTTCCTTGGTGTGCATTCCATTTACTACACTTAAAAAAAATTGTATCGATTTCATGATTTCCCTTTGAGATTGAGCAAAAAGAAAAGCAAAAGGGCTTCGATTTTTTATGCATGCTCAACTTCACCCCTTACTAAAACCTCTCCAATAAGCAATGTAAGCATCCTTACATATTTTCATTTAATCCACGTAATATGAACTTTATTTTTAACAAAATTTGTTGAGTTATCTTTATTCTTTCTCGTTATATTAGATTTAGAACCAGAAAAATGCAATTTGAATGCAAATGAATGCTGCCGGCAGTAGATTTGTTATATATTTTTGCAGTGATTTTGTTCGCCTGTTAAATGTGAAATTGAATTGTAAATTCAAAAGTACACAATTGAAACATAATCTTTTAGTATATACGTAGCTTCAAATCGATAACTGTTCGGTTTTTTTCTTTTTTTTTAATATTTCAGGTATACTTTTTTCAATGATTCAAATTTTTCGTACATTTTTTTTAAAACTTAAGAAATTACAAAAATTTCCTCAAAATAAAAAGAGCTTCTTAATTTTCCTAGGAATCGTTAAAACTTCTTGTTATTCTTATACAAAAAACCTTTTACAATTTTTGTCAGGATTCTCAATTTCTCGTTCCAAACCTGAAAAATGTAGATTTTTTCTAAATAATTAAAAATCATTTCAAGATTTACATCATTTTGAATCTTTTCAAAACTTCTATTAAGGAAAAGAACATCTCTTGAAATTATTCGAATTTTTTTGGTAAAATGGGTACTAAGTGTTAAATAGCAATTTAATTAAAATTTAACTATTTCACATGAAAATTAAAGATTTTCAAAGTAAAAACAAAAAAATGTTAACGTTTAACGTTTGAAGATTTTACCTCTTTGGAATTTTAAAGATTCCAAGCTTTCGATTTAAAAATGTCTAGTTCTCAACATTTGATTTATAATTGCTCGCTTTATATGCACATCCAAATATTGCAACTATTTAAATTTTTTTTTTATCATGAATGAATTTTTTATTTCTATGGGTTAAAAATGAATATTTGAGACAGTTAACATATCACATTAGTAAAGAATGTATATTATATTATTAATAGATTTCGTATAAAATTCGGCTGACTGTCTACTATGTTAACTTTACTGCATGTACGTTTTTATAAAGAAAAAGATACTTGGTCAATGCCCGGTCAAAGATATTTGCTGGTCTTTCGCAAAATAGTTTATAGTAAACAAAAGTTAATACAGTGTCTTTTGTCATTCATTTCTAATCAGGCAGATTCTACACTTCAAATCGCAGTATTTTCCGAAGAAGAAATATGTTGTTTTTAGTCAAAATTAGACAAAAATCATTTTTCCCATTTATGAGAAAATAATTTATATTCGAGATATTTGCATCATTTAAATGTTGACATTTATGACAAACTAGTCCAAATCTTCTTCGAGCATTGGTACTTTCTAAATTAAATTAAATCATTAATGTTTAATTAATAATTTCATTAATTTGAATTAAATAATTATTGTTCATTTTATAATGCTTAATGTATAGTTCAATTAAAAAATATTATTTTATAATCACTGTTGATCAACTAAAAACGCTTTTACCCCAAATTTTTGATTCCAAATGGTATTAATTTTTAATTGTTGAAGTAGTGAGAACTGCATTTCAAAATTCTTTAATTTAAATATTTCTAATAGAAGATTTTAGAACTAGGCATTTTAAGCTACGTATATCATAATTTAAGAAGTTGACAATTGAACTTAAATTTCAAAACAAGCTTAATTGTAACTTATTTTCAATTTGTAAATAATTGTTCAGAAAATAAAAAAGATAGGAAGATTATTTTAAAGTAGAATATGTCGTCACGTGATACACAATTTGTGATATTTCAACTGATTGGATAAAATTGTCTCCTAATTTTTTTATTGTCTTTCATATATACAACCTTTCAAATTGAACTAAATCGCTTGTATATTAATATACCATCTGGTATTCTTCTTGTAAAAAATCACAAATTTTAACTTTTAATTCAAAATTTTCGTTTGAAGTTGCTGGGCCCGTTAATTCATATTTTTTCAATAGGAGTCGCATGGGCAAATTCAGGGGCAAAATCATTCGCCGGCAAAAAATCAACTGATGATTGCTTTATGACTACCAGTTACTCGCTTCCTTAAAAGTACTTTTGGAGCTTACCACAATCCTATTTATAAAATACCATAAAACTGAGAAAAATAAGGTAGAGGAATATATTTTCCACGTGCATGCGATTATCGTTCGGTTGAAGGGTTATGTTTGAAAGTGAATAATTAAACTGTAGTAAATAATTGAAAACTAAATATAAACATTAAGAAACATTTTATTTGTTTCATCGCTTTAAAAATATTTCACTGTACTACACTAAATCAGTTAAAATTGAAATTACATGTCATCCACATGTGCTCCTTTCTTAACATCAAAACTTATGACCACCGCAAATATGTCCAAAAAGATCACTCTACATAAAAAGAACAATATTTCTAAAAAGTATGTTGTGTATTTTACGAATAAACTTGTTTTTTTCAATTCATGAGGACAATAATAGGTATAAACAATAATTTTTCACTTATTAGCCCTTTCCAAAACTACTAGAAATTAAAATCAATCACTATTCACAAAAAATGCTTCTTCTCTATTTTTTTAACCAAGTACTGCTAACATTTAGTTTGACGAGGCTAAAATCATTAGCAAGCGTAAAACATCAATCAATTTTTTTAATAGTTTTCCTAACCCTCATACATTTTAGAAAAATAGTTTTCTCACCAAACTAAATGTTAATACTTTTTAATAAATGAAAAAAATGTTGCGGCATACAGTGGTGGCCCCCTGCAGTGGATTTGTATATTCAGTAGTTTTCGAAAGAAAAATATATTCAAAATTACATAAAATCTAACGTATTTAACAATTTGTTCTCAAAGAGAACTATTTGGAATATCAAAAAATATATATTATCATTTATATATATTATTATATATGTATATATCCAACCGTCCCGGGACTTTTCAGACACCCTGTATATCCCGGAGGACCAAAAAAGAGTGATATTTAACGCCAAAACAGTCAAACTACCGTGAAACTTTTCGGTATTGGTAATATACAGTTCTTCACTAGAGATCACTTGCAGGCATGCATACGACAACAGTTTCTCTCGCTGACAGTTAAGCATACAAAAATTTAGACTTATAAACAAACATTCTATATATTAGACCCAGATAACAACAGATGCGGGCGTATATTAAACGCACGCAATGTGCGTACCAAACGTGGGTGTGATCCATTCATCATGATCTTTACGGAATGCGTTTCATTTGGTGAGAGCACTGTGCTTTAATAAGCGTGGGCGTATATCAGCCGCTCATAATGTGCTCACCAGATTCGGATACGATGCGTGCAGCATGATCTTTACGGAATGCGCTTCATTTGGTGAAAGCACTGTGATTTGACAGTACCTGCACTTTCATTTTGTGCTTTAATTAACTCTATTCTTAAATTATCTATAAGAAGAATGAAAACTTTTAATAATCATACATTATTATTAAATGTTTTCATTCTTCTTATAGATAATTTAAGAATAGAGTTAATTGAAGTATAAAATGGAAGTACGGGTATTGTCAAATCACAGTGCTTTCATCAAATGAAGCGCATTGCTTCAAGATCATGGTGCACGCATCGTACCCGCATTTGGTGAGCACATTATGAGCGACTGATTTACGCCCACGCCTATTAAAGCACAGTGCTTTCACCAAATGAAACGCATTCCGTAAAGATCATGATGCATGCATCATATCCACGTTTGGTACGCACATTGTATGCTTTTAATATACGCCCGCATCTGTTGTTATGTGGGTCTAATATATAGAATGTTTATTTATAGGTCTAAATTTTTGTATGGTTAACTGTCAGCGAGAGGAACTGTTGTCGTCTGCAAGTCTGCAAGTAAGCTCTAGTGAAGATCTGTATATTACAATACCGAAAAGTTTTACGGTTGTTTGACTGTTTTGGCCTTAAATATTACTCTTTTTTGGTCCTCTGGGATATACAGGGTGTCTAAAAAGTCCCGGGACGGTTGGATATTTCCTCAGGTAAAATATTTTTCAAAAAAGTGAAGGTCATTTCTGAAGTAGATTTCAACGAGGAATTCAATGGTGACCTTCATTTTGACCTTGAAGTTGACCTTCATGGCTTTTTGAAGGTCAACTTTGTTTTTTTTTATGGAAACCCCCTTTTTTACATCTGCAATCGATAGGGCGGAAAATTCTACGTTCAGGTACGTACCCCAGTCATAAGACAATTCTAAAGTTCAAGGTCAGTTAGAGGTTATTTGAAATTAACAAAGTTTTCCAAGAGGTCAGTGTAATTCCTGAAGTAAATTTCAACGAGAAATTCATTAGTGAGCTCTCTATTAATCTTGGTTACAGCGTTTTGAATATTGTAAAATCATAAGGAAACTTTTCATTAAAAGTTCCAGGTGTTTTGGTGAGAGTTCTGTTCCTCCCCGAAGAGTTATACAATCCTATACCGTTTTTGATACCTAAGTCAATGCCTAAGGCGATACCATAAGTCCTATACCGTTTTTCCATACGAATATTACGAATCGAAACTACATTTAAGTATTACGAGTACATACTTACTGTCTTTCGCTAAAATATTATTATGGCGCAAGCTAAACTTTCGGAACGAGAGACGGTATCTGTATTAATGATACGTGGTTAGGGAGATCGAGTTTGATCTTATGATCAAGTTCGTTTGCTTTTTAATCGCACTTTTCGTAATGGAGAGGGTTTAAATCCGGCCAAAATCTGCAAGATCTGAGGAGATGCAGATGGAGATAGCCCAAACATTTGTTAAAAACCCACACCTTAGTTTGCATCGAGCTAGTGACGAGCGTGACGTTGCTCCTGAGACAGTGCGAAATATTTTAAAAAACATTAGTTTCCATCCTTACAAAGTTCATCTGGTACAAGAGCTCAATGAAGACGATCCTGATCGTCAGGTTGAATTTTGTGAGATTATAATTGACAGAATTGATAGAGATCCTCTTTTCTTGTACAATACAGTATTTTCAGATGAATCTTCTTTCCCTTTAAAAGGTAAAGTTAACAGGCAAAATTGTAGATATTGGTCCGACACAAATCCTGATTGGATGTTGGAGAGTCACACACAATATCCACAAAAGATTCATATTTGGGTCGGTATCTTGAATTATACATTGATAGGCTCTTTCTTAATCGATGGTAATCTCAATGCCCGTGCATATGAAGAGCTTCTCAGAAACCCAATTGTACCAAGAATAAGGGAGATTACAGGCGATAATTTTCCAAATATTTGGTTCCAGCAGGACGGAGTAGCGGCTCATTACGGTAGGGAGGTTTGAACATATTTGGATACTTAGTTCCCAAAAAGATGGATTAGAAGAAGGGGTGAAATCGAGTGGCCTGCTAGATCTCCTAATCTGACGCCGCTCGACTATTTTCTTTGGGGTAATTTAAAGAGCAAAGTATACTCAACGCGACCGCAAAGCTTAGAAGAAATGCAGAATCAGATCCTGCAACAGGCTACTTTGATTGATAGGGAAATGATTCGTAATGCTGTAACTTATTTTTACAATCGCATAGCTTTTTGTCAAGAAGCTCAAGGTTTTCAGTTCGAACATCTTCACTGAAGCGTGAGAGGCAAGGGGACTCAGGCTAATCAAGCACCCCAAAGGGAAAAGAATTTACTACGTCCACGTCGTTGTTCCTGGGTAATGCTAAACATAAACGTAAACTGCTTGGAAAAAACCTTGAAAAAACCTTGAAGCTCATCACCAAGATCAATAAAGAGCTCACCAATGAATTTCTCGTTGAAATTTACTTCAGGAATTGCAGTGACCTCTTGGAAAACTTTGTTAATTTCAAATAACGTCTAACTAACCTTGAAATTTACAATTGACCTATCACTTGGGTACATGCCTGAACGTCGAATTTTCCGTTCTGTCGATTGCAGATGTAAAAAAGGGTGTTTCCAATTAAAAATCAAGTTGCACTTCAAAAAGCCATGAAGGTCAACTTCAAGGTCAAGATGAAGGTCACCATTGAATTCCTCGTTGGAATTTACTTCAGGAATGACCTTCACTCCTTTGAAAAATATTTTACCTGAGGAAATATCCAACCGTCCCGGGACTTTTTAGACACTCTGTATATATATATATATATATAATTAAAAATTTGTCATAAGGACAACCGCAGGATTTCGCCGGGAGCGGGTGCTAATCTGAAAAATTGCACCCGCTTCCAGCGAATTCACGGTAAAATTTCAGGCACAACCACGTCTCCCAACTGTGAGATAGGTGGTTACAGTCTGTAAAGGAATCAATACGACGATCCAGCAAAGCCTCGTGCACCCTAAGAACACGGAGCGACCCAAGGACAACCGCCTTTTGCATTTTTCCCGCAAGTGTTCTAGCATATTATTGACACGCAGGGATGCTTTTTAGGCCATTAGCAAGTGAAATCTTGGCACCTCCAAGAGCGCCGATGATAAGGACGATCAGTTCAACAGAAAATTCCGGGTACAAATGTTGCAACTCCCTTACAGGGTCTCGATACCTCTCTTTCTTTTCATTCTCCTTGGCTATGATGTTTTTGTCAGCTGGTGGCGAAAATTCGATAACGAACATCGTTAGCTTCAAGAAGTCAAGAAGAACCATATCAGGCCTCGAGTGAGCAACAGAAACAATTGTCGAGAATAGAGTAGTACCGGGACGGCAAGCATGTTCGTTGCAGATACTTTGTTCCTCGCCGACAGTTCGGAAGACCAAATCTGTCGGATGAAACGTTTGTATCTACTTCGGAGAGTATCCTTCATAGATGTCACATCCTGAATGCTGCTCTGTGGCACGCCCAGGTATGTATAAGTCTCTCCAGCGCGAAGGTGTCGTATGGCGCTTCTATCAACGAGCTCAGGATCTTCAGGGATGCCATTAAGTTTTCCTCGCTTCAAATAAACCTTGGCGCATTTGTCTAACCCAAATTCCATTCCAATTTCCTTAGTATATCTTTCGACAATCCCCAGAGCTAGATGCAGTTGCTCTCTGTTTTTAGCATAGATCTTAAGATCGTCCATGTAAAATACACGAGTGACCTTGTACTTTCGATCAATTTCCTTAGTATATCGTTCGACAATTCGAACTTTCGAACCTTGGCGGTAAAATTCATGCAAGATGTGATGTAGTCAAACACAAATTGAATGCGGGACGCTTACTGTCTTGCCCAGCCTATCTTTATGGCAAGTTGACGCATTCGTCTTTTGGTCTTATGATCAGCCGTTGGTTTTGTTTTACGGTTCGCATCGGCCAAAGCTCTCGCTGCATTATACACACAATAATTGATAGCCCAGAGGTCGGATTCACCGGAAAAATGTCCACGAAGCTCGTCATCTATTTCAGCCAGATCTTTAGGCTGGGGAGAAACCTTGGTATTGATGTTTCTCCGGGTCGTAAAGCATCGCTCTTCATCTATTGGATGCCTGCCCGCGGTTGGTCTTAGTGTCGCCTCACTTTCTTTGCTGCCAGCTTGTTCTAGCTGTGGTAGAGTAGGCGTTCCGCTTACATAGCCCCTTTTACGGAGTAGTTCAGCATGGTTTCGCAGACATTGCTGCGAAAAGTGCGATAGCTCCGGGTGTTTCTCGCACCACAGAGCATGCAGCCGTGCCATGTAACCCCGTTCACGGGCCAAACTCGCATCGTAGCACTCTGGCAAGTCGTAATTTAGTTGCTCCGTCCACCCAAAGGTCGCGAGATCCCGCCGATCCATCGCATTGAATCCATTTTCATTGGCTCCCCCAGCTTTAGATTGGTGGGCATTGTTGGCCGACCCATTGCCGAGAGCCCTGCGCGTTCTGTTGTTTTGAACCGCACTTACTACAACTATGTTTGTTGTTGGCATTGCTGTTCCCACGAGAAGCTAGGGAAAGGGGTTCGTCCATCCTTGTGAGCCCCGCATGCAAGGATAAGGCTGCTTACTCTGAGAGGTCGCCCGGTATCCCAGAGTCACTGTTCTAGACACCTCACCCAGGTGCCATTCAGCTTTCGGCACGGTTGTCACACCTTCGCTTGGGGGTTAATTCCTTCGGGACCACCCCTGGACAATTGTCCGCGACTGCCTATTTATTTTTGTAACCATATTCAGCAGAAACCCTTGGTACAGGGACCCTCTATCCGCAACCCGAGGACGCGTTCGGTGGCTCTGTCATAGGCCCTTATATATTTAAAAGAATTAGAGCAGAGTCCCTTATCAGAAGTAAAAATATATCAAATAAATCTAAAATGGCAAAATATATGTAATTCTATACTGCCGTACAAATTACAAAGATACGCGTAGAAAAATGGATATTTAAATGTAGATGTTCGAAGGGTAAGATGGTAGGACCTAAAATGGCGATATTCATGCCAAACATTTACTACCTTTTTAACATGTTAAACGTAAAAAAAATTTTATGTTATACTGAAACACATTCAGATGTTAAAACCGTCCGAGCGCATGCGCATTGCGCAATGGAAATTCAGGACTATACTTAACCACTATATATTTTTGATATTGCAATTATGGAATATCACATTTTTGAAACCTTTCAAAAGAATCAAAATTAACTATCCTTGTATAAAATTGGATAACGATTTTTTTCTGTCCAAAGTAGGGAACAATGATCTTAAGTTGCAGGTTTATTGACTTTAGACATTTGACAAAATGTTTGTAAATTTAAAATAAAATTTGAATTTAAGTAACTTAAAATAGATAGAATTTTAAATTCAGGTTATAGATCATTCGTTCTTTGATTACTTATCCCGTTTTTATTTTTAATTAAAAATATTTAACATAACCTCAAATTGACTGAATGTATCATCTGATCGACATTTCATACCCTTTATCTGTTTTTCCTTCGTGTAAGAACATTAAAGTTTAATTTCAAATTCACAAATAAGTTAGCAATTAATACCTTAAATGACCATAAATAAGTAAGTTCCTCAAATATTTACAGGCGTTATTTGACATAACCATACATGTAATATCTCGGGTATTTCAGCTGAACATTTTGAATGCTAGAGAGTAACATCTGATCTTTTAAGATCTACAGATGCAAACTTTGAACATCTAGATTGTTGCCGTATAGTTAAACATAAATTACACATACAAGCCAAAAAGAACACAAAGTCACTTGCGGACGACGCCTTTGTCGAAGAGATCGAGCACAGTCTCAAAATATAACATCAATACCTATGTATGGGACACTGTGTATTTAGTGGCTGTTCCGAACTTACCCGAACGATCGCAGCTAGTGTATAGCCGAATTTAGCCGGGACTTATTTCCCGCAGATTTCCGATCAGAGTCCGAACTAATTTACCAGGCTAAAAGATACGTAAGAGCAAGCGATTCTTTTCGTTTGTCAATTCGCGTCGCACTCGGTCACTTTTACAACGCAAAAAAGACACAAAGTTCTATAGGTTCTTTTTCATGTGTATGCTGATGATGTATTGCCTTCCTTGTACAACTTTTAGGACACGCAAAGTGCTTTTAGTATCTTTTTCTGTTATATTTTGTAACTTTTTCGACTTTTCTCATCTATAAACTATCGTTTTTTTGCAATAAATATTAATAAATAGGAGATTTTATTAACACAGTTAGATGCAATTTTTTCTTATGAATCCAACGATACTAAAAACTCATTTTTCATAAATATGTCGTTTATGTATCTTTTTAGTTTGGACGGCAGTATGTTTGTACCGACTGTACTCTACGATAACGAAACATGGACCTATCAAAAAAAATATAAGAGTAAAATTAACGTAATTGACATGAGATTCTTGCGCAAAATATGCGGGAAAACTCTGATGGTCAAAGTGAGTAACGAGATAATTCTCAAATAATGTGGTGCAGAAGAGACGCTAATAGATACATGCAGTGGCGGATCGAGGGGTGGTATTTAAGTGGTTAAACCCCC
>NC_046657.1:169879783-169881890 GCF_010883055.1 Belonocnema kinseyi
TGTAAAGTAAATTGTGTAACCTTTGAATAAAATAAGTCGAGTACCATTCGGTGACTCGACCACTTTTTTAAAAATTCAAACGTGTATAATTCGGCACAACACTAATTTCAACAAAAAAATAAGTCTTCAGAAAATTTTAACAAATGAATTGTTATTAGAAAATTGAGCAAACTATAAAAATGAGTATAAAAGTGAGCGTGCGCGTGCGCGCGCACATAATAGTCTAGTAACGAATATAGTGTATCACGCTGTCTCATAAAGGGACCCTTTGCGTGTACAAACGAGTCGACATGACGTCACGCGGCACAACAGTTGATCGACTGCAGAGTATTTTAAATATTTTCAAGGGGAAAAGCGCGTCAATGAAAAAGCTGTGTGTTAACTGTATGAATTTGTATCTTGTGCTATTTTGAAACAGTCAGAGAGTAATTAGTTAATTATAATCAATTTCGTAAATAATCAATAATCAATTATTGATGAAATGAATAATCAATTATTGATGAATAAAAATAAAATGACAGGGTGTCTACTGTGCAGAAATTTAAGGAAACCTGGGAATCGCCTGGTAACTTGAAAAAATCCGGGAAAATCTAGGAATTGTCCTGAGTTTTATTTTTGGTGCGGAAAGTGTATTTCATTTCCTCATAATGTATAGTTTTTTTTATTGCCTTTTACCTACTTGCGATACTTTTTTCTTACTTAAAATTCAAATTAAAAAAAAAACTTTTTGAAGTAAATTTTCACATTGAAATCGAGTAAATTACGTATTAGTTTTGTTGAACACTGTTTCACCTGAAAATTTAATTATCAAATTTCTTGCTGAAAATTTATCTTTTTAAATGCAAAGTCACCTTTTTTGGTAAAAATTAATCTTCCCAGTTGAAAATTTATTTTCTGGGCGAAATTATCATTATTATACTTACAAATTCATCATTTTATTTATAACTCTAAACATGTGACTGCTTTTTTAATGTTGGTTTTCTTTATAATGAACATTTTTCTTTCACTGAAAATTTAAATACTTCAATTGAACAATTGATTTATTGGCAATTAATTCATTTGCTATTTTATATAGCGTACAAAAAAATCTAAAAGAAGATCAAAATTCTGAGATATGAAGAATTTCGAAATTCGGTTCTGGAGGTGCTAGATTAATGGAACGTCGAAAATATTGATTTGAAATTATAATTATTTCATTGATCTGGAAGTCAGAATTATTCGCCCTTGTTTAGAAAAACAAATTCCATATATTTACAAGTTTGTTTACAGATACTCAAATAATTTCTCAAAAATATGAAATGATGAATATAAGGACTCGTATGAGGACGAGAATGGAGTCACTGCGCACGGTTGCTGCGGTTAGTGTAAATAGCGCTCATAAGGAGTGTCCGCTAGAAGTCAGATCGCTGCATAGTGCTATCACTGTATTCACACTATGAGTTTACGCGATTTGTAGTATGACGGTTTCAGTTAAAGCGAATAAGGCGCGTACGTTCTTTTGAACGTCAATAACGTCAGTAAGGTGGACGTTAAATTTTGACGTTTACACTGATTTGAGACTGATTAGCCCCTCGGTAGGCGTGACTCACTCGGTGGGGAAGGGAGTAATGTGAGGAAGGGATATAAAATGTTTGGATTGATCCAGAATTCTCGTGATATTTATTTAAATAACACGTTCGTTCTGCAACACTACTCCGACATAGGTTGCTGATCAATCTCTCTAGCAACCACCCTAAAAGAAGATTCACACAAAGTTGTCATGTGAGGTTCTCCATTTGGGTCCATCAGTATCCAAGCTCTTTTGTTTCAGGCGTCATTCACTCTACTAACACTCTTTTTATTACTATTTGTTGCCATATTTTTCTGTACTGGCATACTTCTCTAGCTTCGTTTACGTCCATTCATTTTTTCATGCAGGTTCTCGTGTTTATGTGGCTTCTTATGTCTCTTCTAACTAGGGTCTTATTTACACATTCTAACCATTCTTTCCGTGGACTGCCCCTGACACGCTACCATTTACTTTACCTGCATTCACTTGTTTCGTTAGTCATTGATTTGGCATTCTCTTAACATGCCCGAAGCATCTTAACTGATTTCTTTCCCATGT
>NC_046657.1:169881990-169884699 GCF_010883055.1 Belonocnema kinseyi
ATGCGAGATTAGAAAGAACTGATCTTGCGCTGGGCCAACGCGCTACATTTATAGCCCGGATTTGTAAGTGGGAGAAGTCCAAAAGGGTCAACCATTACATTAGATTCTGCAAGAATGAATTCAGTATATCAATGCATCTTAAAATGTACGAGTACTATTATTAGGGAGCGTTCATATATTCCGCAACGTTATTTTAAACACTTTTACCTTCCCACACCCTAACGGCAGTTACACAATATTTTTTTTGTGTTATTTTGAAAAACTTAACAGGCGTTTTGTAAATAAAAATAGATTTTTAGGATGAAGTGCGGTATAGAAATAAATTAAACAATATTTTGACGTAACACAACAATGCTTTTTTGAAATTTGTTTAGTTACACACATCTTAAATTTATTTATTTATCATTTTCATGAGACAATTAGGAAAGATTTTTAAATATTCAATATGTGTCAAGAAAACAATGCAGAAGATTGAAAAAATATATGATTTATTTTTCAGCATTTTACAAATTATTAGAAAAATTTCAGCCTTTTCAAAAGATGATTAGGTCTTTTATAATTTCAGAAGAAATAATAATATCTATTTCGGTGTTGTGAAAAAATCAGTCATCTGACAATTCATTGATTTTTGGATAAATGATAACTTAAAAAGCATTAAACAATCATTTTCATTCAAATATAGGAAAAATTTTTACTCTAAATTTTTTTTTAATATCACATTAATTTTTGAAAATTTGCTTTATTGGTAACTTTTGATACTAATTTTAGGAAGAAATCAAACGTATTTTCATATGATTTCAAAAATCGAATGCAAACACATATTTCAGTACATCAGAATCATTTGAAAAATTATCTAATTGAAATAATAAAATTGCAAATTTAAATTAACTTTTAATATTCAAATTATATTCAATATTCCATTATATAACCTTTAAGTCAATAATTAAATTATGTTACTTAAATTTCGGGAACTAAGTTTTAATCTTTATTTACTTTAATTATCAGAGAACGTTAATTACCTAACAATCGACAATCTTACAAAAGAAAAACCATTAAAATATAATTCTGTTATAAAACATTTCAAAAACTGTAACTTTATATGTTTTTTCTTATTTGACACTTTATTTTTAAAAATTTTATTTAATCTTAAGCTTTTAAACAGATTCCAGAAAATGTAACTTTTAGTAGAATCAGTTGTTAATAAATTAATCAGTTCACAAAATAAAATATATGATACAATTATATTTATCGTAACATTCAAATAATGTTAAAATTATGTGTATATTCTCCTTTAAATTTTGATACAGCATTTCCATACGTCTAATTTATTAGTAACCTTTGTCACTAATTTAAATCAACAGGAAGAAACTGTGAAGAAAATTATCAACTAATAATTAATTAAATGGTTCACAACATAAAAAGCATAAAATAATTTTACTGAAATAATAAATTTATTTCTACTCTACTTTATATTTTACTTTTTTAAATGTTTTCTATACGTCTAATTTATTAGTAACCTTTGTCACTAATTCAAACCGAGATGAAGAAAGTGTGAAGAAAATTATCAGCTAATAATGAATTAAATGGTTGACAACATGAAAAGCCTCAAATAAATTGTTTCATTAAAATAATAAATTTACTCTTACTTTATATATATTTTAAACTTCCTTCCTGAAAATCTTAGTTATTAATAACCTTCAATCCTTGTTTTTGTAAGAAACAAAAAACTTGAACATATGATTTTGACAATTTAATTCATATAATCATTTCAAAACATCATCAACATTTCGAAAAACTATATAACTCTAATAGAAATAGGTAAAATATAAATATGTTTCTATTAAAAAGTTCATATCTTATATAAATGAATGCAATATTCAAATAATCAAATATCGTAAAAAATTAATTAGCTAATATTAAGTAATTATTCTGTTCATAAAATACAAGGCGTTAAAGAATTATTTTTATAATGAATTATTCAAATAATTTTTACTTGGTATTTTTCTAAAAATTTGTGTTATTGATAAAATGTTTAATTATTCCCGAAAAAAGTAAAATATATACATGGATCATTCAGAAATCATAATTCCGATAGTTATTTCACAACAAAATAAAAATTTGAATTAATAATCAAATTAAAAATTTTATATTTCAAATATTAATAAAATGTTATTATATCCATTATAGCCGGTATTTAATAATATAATATTCACTTAAATCATCAATTTGTTAACTCAAATTTAAATTTTAAAATTTAATCTTTATGTAATTCAACATTGTGAAAAGTATTAATGAACTAATAATTAATTAATCTGTTTATAACATAAAAAGAATTAAACTATCATTTTCATTTAAAAATTGAAATAATTTCCTCTCTCCCTTTTTTTAATTTTCACTTTAATTTTTGAAAATTTTATCGCTTGACAACTTCTGATACTTATCCGAGAACAAAATGAAAACACGTTTATAAAAATTAAATGCAGATACTCATTTCACAACATCAGAATCATTTGAAAAATGATTTAATTAAAACTGTGGTATTTGAAGTATTAATTCACTTTTATCATGCACATTATATTCAATATTCAATTATATAATCTTAAGTAAATTTTATATATAATTAAAAATTTGTCATAAGGACAACCGCAGGATTTCGCCGGGAGCGGGTGCTAATCTGAAAAATTGCACCCGCTTCCAGCGAAATCGCGG
>NC_046657.1:169884799-169894378 GCF_010883055.1 Belonocnema kinseyi
TTTGTCCATCTCTCTTCTCCTTGTTTAACCAATAGCTCTAACTCTATGTCCTGCCACTCCATAACCCCTTCTCGAATATTACGCACCCTTCTCATTTTTCTCTTTTCTACCTCCCATTTTGAATTTCCCACATTACCTCTCGCTTCATTGTTCCGGATTTCACCGAAACATGCTTGTGCAATTTTACTTCTTTCTCCCCTTTTTAGCTTCTCTTCAAACCTCCATGCTCTCTTAATTTGTCTAGTAACCATATTTTCTCTTCCTGACTCTTCTTTTAACATATATCCTGGGCAACTCCAGCTAACCCCCATTACCCACCTCAGGAATCGCTCATGCATACTCTCACCTGCAGCTCGTTTCCTCCTTCTGCCTCAAACCAAAAACCTAGATAACAGAACTCCTCCGCAATTTCCACTTTTTGTCCGTTCATCCTCCAAACGTAATTTATTTTGCTCTTTCTATTTCTGAAACACATCACCTTTGTCTTATCTACGTTCATCGTCAGCTCTTTTGTTCCCACATACTCTTCGAAAATTCTCATCATTAGGTTCATCCCCTTCCCATCATCTGCTAATAGAACTACATTGTCCGCGTATGCTAGAGAGTTTAGTTTGCTATTACCCAAAACTGTTCCTCCTTTCCCTTTCTCCTTTAGCTTCTCCTCTAAGTCTGTCAATAGGATACTAAATAGTAACGGACTAAAAGGGCACCCTTGCCTTAGACCTCGGCTTGTCCAGAAAACCTGCCCTTTTTTCTTTCCTATTTTCACCCTAATCCTGGTTTCAGTAAAAATTTCCTTTATCCTCTCCACTAACTTTTCCTCTACACCCCTCTCTGCCATAGTACTTTTCTATTCACTGAGTCAAACGCTGCTTTGAAATCTACGAACAAAGCGACTAGTCTCCCTTTCTTTCTCCCCAAATTTCTGTTAACTAAATAGTTAAGTACGTAGATGTTGTCTATAGTTCCCATTCCTTTTCTAAATCCCGTCTGATTATGTGGGGTACTTTCTTTTTATTCTACCTGAGCCTCCAACCTATTTCTTAAGATTTCTGCATATATTTTATAGTCGACTGATATGAGAGTGATCCCTCTGTATTCCTCTACCTTCTTTCCTGTCCCTTTCTTGACAAGCGGTACCACCAGTCCCGTCGTCCACTCTTCCAGCCAACCTTCCCCTTTCCATACCTTGTTGCAGATCTTCCACATCCCATCCCTAATCCCTTCTCCTCCAAACTTCATCGCTTCGTTCTCCATCCCATCTTCTCCCGTCGCCTTGTTTCTTTTTAACCTATTTATTACTTCATCCACTTCTTTTCTTGTTATCTCGTTCCCTTCCTCCATTTCTCCTTGGCCTATCCTACACTTTTCCCCTTTGATCTTATTTTTCTCTCCCCCTAATAGACCCTTAAAATAATCCGTCCATTCCTCCATTTCTATTTCTTTTTTAACGCCCTTCCTTTCCCCTCTATCCCTATTTATCACACCCACACCCTACCTTCTTTGATCGCTTTTTCTACCTCTGCTTTATATTCTTCCTTTCCCCTCTGTCTTTTTATTTCCAGCATCTTCTCATGTTCTTTTTTCCTCCTGTTATACTCCTCCTTCTCCATTTTCCCTCTTCTCCATTTGCTCAGACACTCTTTTATTCTCTCTTTACTCTCCCAGCATTCCTCGTCCCACCAGCCTCTCTTTCCCCCTACTATTTCTTGATTAGTACCCAGCTCATCCTTTACCTTTTCAATGGACCCCTTCAACCTTTCAACTAACGAGTCTATTCCCTCCTCTTTTTCATAACTAACATTCTCCTTTTCCATCTTTTGTTTAAACCCTATCTCATTCCCTACCTTCATACTCCCTATCATATGCCGCATTCTTTCTTCAGCCAATATGTAGTCTATTACTGTTGCTCCCTTTCATATGAACGTGATCTCCCCTTCCTCATCTCCTTTCATATTGCCATTACATATAAACCATCCTGTTTCTCCTATCATGTCTAGTAACTTCCTCCACTCCCTATCCGTCTCTCTATGTTTGGAGTTCCTTATAAATTCCTCCTTTTCTTCATCCCATAACCCTCCCCCTTGTTCGCCAGTCCATGCATTTAAGTCCCCCCCTATTAAAATCAATTCTTCCTTCTTTTCCTCCATCCACCTCCTTATTACTCTCCAGCCTTCCTTATCCCCTCTTCTTCTGTATACACACACCACTGCTATTTCTACTTTCCCAATTATAATTTTTCTTATCATTGTTCCATCCCTTTCCTCCATGTTCCCATCTTTTCTCCCTTTTACTGCTAATTCTTTTTTCACCCCTGACACCATGCCGCCCATGCCTCTCCCTTTAACGTGTTCCTTTCTTGCTTCTTGCATTGTCCACACATAACCTTTCGGTAACATCTTTTTTATTCCCTTCCAGTCCTTCTCATCTGCGCAAATTTCACTCATCATAATCACATTCCACTTTTCTAACTCCTCCCAGAATCCTTTGTTCTTGTTCTTCAAACCTGACACATTCCAGAAAGCTATTTTCACGTTTCTCTCTTCCCCTCCCTCTTCTTTCCTCTTCACTTTGTTTCCCCTTTGCCGCTTGGAAACCCCTCGGATTTATTTCCAGACTCTTTTTTGTCCCCCTTCCTCCTACCTTTCTCAAGACTTGTTCCTTTTTTCCTTAATTCTTCTAATTCTTCATCCCAGCACCATTCCTCCACATTTATCCATAACCTGTCTCTCCCTATCCATACCATATAGCCCTTTTTCCTCTCTACCCAAGCCCTCAGCTCTATTTGCAATCTTCTTTTCCTCTCCCTTCATGTCAGACCTTCTTCAATTCTTTCCCTTCTTCCTCTCAATAATTTTTTTCTCCCCATAATTTTCTTTTTCTCCTCCTCACTCCCCACTTTTACTAGAAACATTCCTTCTTTTCCTTCTTTTGTCCCTCTTATTCTCTTGACTCCTTCTACCCTTACCTGCACTCTAATATCTCGAAAAAGATTTGTTATTTGCACTTCTGCTGTTTCACTCACCACTTTTAATCTCTTGACTACTATGTTATTTTTCCTCTTTGCCCTTTCTTCCCCTTCTAATCTTCTTTCGATCTCACTGAGTCTTTTCTTCAATGTTTCATTCTCACTTCGGACGTTCTTTTCATTTCCTTGAACTACTTCCTCATTTTCTGTTTTTTCCCCCATATGCTCATTCCTAATTTCTAGACTGGATACCCGCTCTTCCAACTGTTTTATTTCTCTAGATCTCTGTTCGTCAACCTCTCCCTGTCTATTCTCAATGCTTTCTAGCTTACCCCAAATCTTGTCTTTCTCCTCCTTCCAACGTTTATCCCATTCTTCCCATTTTTCTGTGACCTTTTTCACTTACCCCCATACATCGGTTCCCTGCCTATTCATATCCCTACTCATTTCATCCAATCTCTTTCTTGTTTCCTCTCTAAAGCCTTTAATGAGAGCTTCCAATTTTTCTAACATCCCCCCATCCCCCCCCCCCTCTCTCTCTCTGGTGTTTTCCTTTTAATTCTAACTCTCTTGTTCTCCTGGTCCCTTTCTACCTCATCTTCCCCAGCCACTCTTTTCCTTTTTTCCTGCCCTTCACTGCTAGTCGCGCTTGCCTTTTTTTGCTATTCGTCCAGACTTCTGTTCGAACCCTAGTTGCCTAGCTTGTTAAGGCGCTGTAAATTTGAGGGCCTTCCCCGTTGCTTGCCCGCACCTGAGTCCGCTACCCTCCCCACCCGGGTCGACTTCTCGGCACTTTCATCACCGCTGCTGTCACTGCGATCAACGTCACCCATTCCCCCACTTTCAATGCTTTCAGCAACGTCAGCTGTTTCAGCCACTATGGTTTTCTGCTCTGTGCGATCGTCCAGTAACTGTTGCCCTCTGGCGCCAGTTTGTGGACTTCGCGTCGTCGGCATCCTACCTTACCCAAAGCTCTGTGACGTTTCCCGCCTTCATTTCCTACCTCTTGCCCCCCTGACCAAGCAACTATTTTTTCACTCCTAACCTCAAAAACTTCACACGCTCTAAATTTTCACTTCAAACCACTCACTTTCACCCTTCACACCTTTGCCTTCACTCACCCTTCTTCCTTTACACTCGATCTCCGCAATTTCTGCCTTTTCTGCATCCACTCACCTTTATTTCCTCCACCAAAACCAAAAATACACCACTTGACAAAAAGAGTTCTTTCGCGATCGGTACCGGCAACGGAAGCCCAATTATTTTAACTGAAATATTCATATATCTTTTAACAACTTTTAAATGTTATTTATAAAATTTTCATTTTTTAGTGACTTAATATTCATTTAAGGGGAAAAATTTGAACATTTTTACATATATTTTTGAAAATTGAATGAAAATATTAATCTCAGAACACCAGCATAATTCCGAAAAATTACTTAATTGAAATAAAGGTACTTTAAAAATAAATTCATTTATATTATGCAAATCATATTCAATGTTCCATTATATAACTCTTAGACTAATTCCACAAAATGTGAGTTTTTATAAAATTAGTAGATACTTAATTAATCATTTCACAACATACAAACCATTAAACAAATATTTTAATGAAAACATTCAAATAATGTTTACATTATATTCTCATTCAAACTTTAAACTGGATTTTTGTACATTTAATTTATTAATAAGATTTCTAGCTAAGTTAAAAAATTCAAATATGTGTACATATAATTTAGAAAATTGAATTTAAATACTCATTTCACAATATCGGAGGCACCCTAAAAAATTATATAATTGTAATACAATTATTTAAAAGAAACATCTACTACGAAAGTAATAGCCAATATTTAACCAAACATTAAAATTTATTTAAATTATATTTAATTTTAAATTTGTAAATAATTTTAAAATATACAATTATGAATATAATATTAGTATAAAAAATAATAAGCATGTATAACATAATATTATTAACCTTTATAATTTGCTAATTTAGAAATTATGAGAATATTATTATTGCAAATAAAATGTGAACAAAAAATTTTTTTATGACTTATTATGTAAAATTTAGAATTGATATAGCTCCAATATTAAATAGCTAATAAATTTTGATTAGATAACGTTAAAATAAAAATACGATATTATTTAATTTTAATCTAAAAATAATAAGTATTTGAACATTAAATCTTTAACATAATTAAAACATTAATATAATAAATTCATTTAATTGTAATTTAGCTTATAATAACTTAACGTTTTAACCCCAATGCTTAATTATAATTTATATAATAATATTATTAAACTTGATGATTTCGCAATATATCTATTAATTTAATAATCGTTTATATTATTTAAAAGAATGAAATTTTAAGATCGACTTGAAATAAGTATTACTTTAACTTTGAATAAACCAATTAAAAATTTATTATTAAAAATAACAGCTGTTATTGAAAGTGAAAATAAGGACACAAATTAAAATAATTCTTGGCGATCGATAAAAATAGAAATCTAGTTTATAAGTTCGATTAATTTTATACATTTAAAACAGAGGTCGCCAGTCGCCATAAATTATGTGCTTAAATGCACTATGTAAAATTCAGCCTCCATGCGCTAGTAATGGAGGTTACGAGTTTTCATATATAGGAGATTTCGTACGTTATTCACGTTCCGAACACTATTTTCATTCTCTTCCTTAAATTTGCGTTCGAGTTACAGAAAATACTTTATTTTCTTTACGCTTCCTACTGATCGTTCTAAATAACGAGTTACATTAAACCTCGTATTAAACTCACAATGATACCGTATCGCCTTCATTATTTACAGTAATTCTTTGCATTAATTAGACTGAATCGATAGTGATTTGCCCCTCGACGCCTACCCCGAAAGGGAAATGGCTTAATGGTGTAATAGTAATAATAATAATATTGACAAAGAGCTTATTTAGAAGGGTAGAATAATATTAATGCGAAAATCAGTAAGGTATGTGTTTTCTTTTATGCCTGGCAAAAATTTTGGCTGGGCACGTAAGAATAGCTAAAGTAAGAGGGCCCCGACAAAGCTTTCGCCGACTCCATAAAGTGCCTCGCGGAAAGGATTTAGGATACGAGAAACGTGAAGCCAGACTTCGTGGTTCTCTAGATATCAACCCAAGTGATCTAGGCTCTAGAGAAATACGAAGTTCTCCTGTGAATATGGGTATCGAAAATTAGATATCCAGGAATTTGCCACGTGGTCGGCCATATTGTGTTAATTGAAGTAAAGGGGTTAGAGGACGCTATCGTGATTAGATCTGAGGATTTCTCGCGGGTTTTTTCATAATCTTAGAGACTTCCTACTTTGATCAAAAGTTTAAGATTACTTTTATTCTGCCATATTGTGTTGTTGGGATGACCAGAGAAAGTATATGTCTATTAAACTTTCTTGAATAATGTCTGCAACCCGACATTGAAATTCGGTTTCTCAAATAATCTTTATTTTCCCATCCCTAGAAATCTAACTGATTTTATAAGATTTTTAGAATCCTTTTTAATTAAAATAATAAACCAGGTAAAAGAAACAAAATTAACTTGTCACTAGCGCTTGTCGGTAGTAGACCTTCGTAACCTTATATTGACTAGTCGCTGACGACATAGATTCATAGGATTAAAAAAAAATTGTTTTCCATCTTTTTGTTGGGAGTAACGAAATAAAGTTCTGTTGCAGATTGAGCCAATTATGTGTCGGTGGATTTTAACGGGCTAAAATTCACCCATCATAACTGACGCCTAACATTTCCAAACCTATAACTCAAATAGATTCCTTTCCTTTCTCAAAAAATTAATCAGTTTCCGAAAAACGCAAGCGGTAGGGGACCCATATCTACCTGAGCGGATTGAGACTGCTAATTTTGATCACATTTATTTATTTTTTAATGGAGGTCTCAATCGAGAGTCTTATTTTAATGTAGTTTCTAATTCTTAACCCCAAATGTATCTGAAATGCCTACAAATTCCGTACTAATATGGACTTGGAATGAAGCGCCACAATTTCTGCTCCAAGTTTGGGTATACGTACTTTATGGGTCTAAAATTGGTACAAAATTAGTAGCAATTCTAGAATACCCGCATTACATTTAGATTCAATTTGAACACGTTTTGGATACACGAAAATATAATGTAGGCAAATTGGCAATTGGGAGTCAACGCAGATTTTATGGATTAATTTTCATATGTGATAAGATTAAAACATATGAACATTTATGTATATAATGTAAAATTCTATTTACCCAGAGTACTAAGTATGACCACCAAAGTGAAAAGAAAAGTATTAACCATCCTCATCTTTCAAAGTGACCGACAAGCTGATGAATGCTTTAATGAATAATTTGCTCAACAGTGTAGTCCTCATCTCACAATTTAGAGGCGTCAAGATTGTCCTTTTGAGGTTTTCACATTAATTATTACCATTATTATTATTATTATTATTATTATTATTATTATTACAATCATTCTTATCTGATTATAAAACTTTTCATGTCGCTTACAAAATTTTACGTACCTATATTATAAATCTATACTAACGACGAATATAAAATTGGAGTCTGTACATTCCGCAGTATTAAATTATTTGATTATCTCAAGGTAAGATAAAATTATTATATATATTATTATTTATATTTATATATATATATATATCACGAAAGTTTTTCTCTTGTGCTTTCTTAATGCGGGCTTTCAGGAGTGAGAACTCGAAATAGATAAGATTTGATGCATTTTGCTCACCCCTAATACTGAAGTCAAGTCCGAGTGTTTCAGCAGCCTCCTCCGCTGCTTTGTACAGAAATGCTCCTTTGCCCACTTCTTCGTGATTCCTGACCATTTTAAGAGGAGTGTCTCTTCCATTTGCAACTCTATGCGCTGTACCCAGAATAATCCTGTTGTGAAGACATTCAAGACTCAATATTCCGCGACCCCCTTGACAGCGTGAGATGTATAGTCGTGGAACGGAAGACTTAAGATGCATGCTTTTGTTCATGTGCATAACCTTTCTTGTCCCGATATCAAGGGATCTGAGCTCGTTCTTCGTCCATGGAACTACTCCAAATGAATAGAGTAGTACCGATACGGCAAGTATGTTCGTTGCAGATACTTTGTTCCTCGCCGACAGTTCGGAAGACCAAATCTGTCGGATGAGACGTTTGTATCTACTTCGGAGAGTATCCTTTATAGATGTCACATCCTGAATGCAGCTCTGTGGCACGCCCAGGTATGTATAAGTCTCTTCAGCGCAAAGGTGTCGTATGGCGCTTCTATCAACGAGCTCATGATCTTCAGGGATGCCATTAAGTTTTCCTCGCTTCAAATAAACCTTGGCGCATTTTTCTAACCCAAATTCCATGCCAATTTCCTTAGTATGTCGTTCGACAATCCCCAGAGCTAGATGCAGTTGCTGTCTTTTTTTAGCATAGATCTTAAGATCGTCCATGTAAAATACATGAGTGACCTTGTACTTTCGATCTGCAGGTTTGCCGCACAAGTACCCGTCGAAATGGCGAAGTGCTAGAGATAGTGGCAATAATGTAAGGCAAAAGAGGAGTGGCCTCATAGTGTCGCCCTGAAAGACACCTCTCTGAAAGGTGACCTTGTTAGTTGTGACACGATCTTTTCCAGATGAGATAGTAAATCTGGTTTTCCAAAGCGGGATCAATCTCTCTATGCACCCAACTATTTGCGGATGAACCTTTAAGATTTCCAAAAGACAGATGATTAGTCTATGGGAGGTCGAATCGAAAGCTTTCCGATAATCAATCCAGGCCATCGATAGGTCACGCTGATAGGTTGAAGAAAACTTCTTCCACCAGAAGGTTTTGATACAATCTGGTCCCGGTGCGGAATATTTCTTTATCCCTCTAAATACTTTTTTCACCTCCTCGGTAGTATGGGTGGGCATTCTTTATCAGGTATTATGAGGGCAACACATAACTCCTTGAAGCTATTTATATTTTCTGAGTCTTCGTCCAGTCTATGCTGAACTTCGTAGACTTCTCTCCAAAATACTTCGACCTCCTCTGGTTTGGGTGGGCGTTCGACAGTAACTGGAGGGTCTTGGAAGAGTCGAGATGGGTCAGAGAGAAACTGTTGATTTTCTCTGACCCACCTCTCCCTCCGCTCTAGATTTCTCCTAGCGGCAGATAGTATCCGTATTCTCTCAACAATATGCGGCCTGAGGGTCAGCAGGTTTGACTTGTTAAGTGTGTGATAAAGGGTCCGGAGTTCGCGCGCGAACTTTCGAACCTTGGCGGTAAGATTCCTGCCAGATGTGATGTAGTCAATCACACACTGAATGCGGGATACGTACTGTCTCGCCCAGCCTATCTTTATGGCAAGTTGATGCATTCGTCTTTTGGTCTTATGATCAACCGTTGGTTTCGTTTTACGGTTCGCATCGGCCAAAGCTCTCGCTGCATTATACACACAATAATTGATAGCCCAGAGATCGGATTCTCCGAAAAAATGTGGTAGAGTAGACGTTCCGCTTACATAGCCCCTTTTACGGAGTAGATCAGCATGGTTTCGCAGACGTTGCTGCGAAAAGTGCGATAGCTCCGGGTGTTTCTCGCACCACAGAGC